>NW_027286863.1:690000-1027500 GCF_022747635.1 Hetaerina americana
ACTATTTTTTGTCTTCCTCCCAAGCACTCTTTACTTGCCTTTAGTACATTTTTCTGATAAAAGAATACCAATTTAAGCGTCAAATATAAGTACTAGTAGTATTGAGGGGAGGCGACCGACAGCTGAGGTCATTTGCCCCATGAGGGATGGTTGGGAAAAGCCGAGGAAGGGCGGAGAGAAACCCGGCGTCGGTATTGGCCTACTCTTCGCGAAATGCACCAAGAGGTCCGCAGTTCAACGTCCCATCCGACGGTCGGCGTACTCACTCAAAGTGCTCTCCACAAAGCAGTAGGGATCGCGATACCACTGAATTATATTCGACGCCACCGGGATTCGAACCCGGGCCCTCTGGGAGGGAATCCAGTACAATAGCCACCGCACCATCTCGATCCCCAAAGTAAAGTATAAGTTCAGAAAATTCGACTAATAAAAATACAAGCATCTTTCATGAGTCTCGTGCACTCAATGCTTGATCTCAGAAAGAATAAACCTTGCAAAGAAAACTTTTTTTCGTTTAGTTTCCGTTATACGAGGGTCATCCGGAAAGTAGTACCCGTTCGTGCCGCATGAAGTGCTGACGACGCGAGTAGCCGCTGGACGAGGTCAGATAGCTTCAGTGGCTTGTCTGCCTTCTCTGAGCCAAGTTGCGTGACGCTAGCATTGCCTGTGTTGTTTCTGTGATTGTTTACAATGTTTAAAAAAATTGAGAACGCCGCCAGTTGTGAAGTGAGGGCAGTGATTAAATTCCTCAATGAAAGAAACGTTCGCCCATGTGATATTCATCGCCAATTAAAGGAGGTGTATGGAGACAATGTAATGGACGAGTCGTCTGTTCGGCGGTGGTGTCGCAACTTCAACATGGGGAGGGGGAACACACACGACGATGAGCGTTCGGAGAGACCGTCTGTCATTACAGACCAACTGGTGAGCTCAGTTGACGAATTCGTGAGGAACGATCGGCGCGTCACAATTGATGACATCTGTGAGCATTTTCCCAATGTTTCTCGAACAATTGTTCATGAAATTGTTAAACACCATCTGCATTATGCAAAAATTTGTGCAAGATGGGTCCCTCGCGTATCTCAATGAGCTGGCGGCGAAGGACTATGCAGCAGGAATACAGAAACTTGTCACACGTTATGACAAATGCCTTAATTTGCTTGGAGATTATGTTGAGAAGTAGTTTAAAGTATCCTCTTTCAAATAAAATTTTTTATGTTTGTTAATATTTACTTTTGTGTCTTTATTTCACGAACGGGTACTACTTTCCGGATGTCCCTCGTAATAACATTTTTCCAAGCAAAGAAACGCATAATTTTCTTTGAATGTATAATTGATGTATATTACGAATATGTTCTCGTTTTTTTGAAGGATCAATAATTTTCTTGTTTGATCAGCAAGGACATGAAGGTCGAACTTTTATAGCAGTCCATTGAAATGGAGGCGAGTTGATGGCAAACTCTACGTAACGGATGAAATTGGCTGTGTCAGCAGGGTTGAAACAAATGCACATACTATACTGCACATGCAATTACACGAAGAAATATGGATTCCCGGGCCCCAACTGCATTTATTCTAAATTGGCCAAATTCTTCATTACCGTGGAAGCATACTACGAGGGTCATCCGGAAAGTAGTACCCGTTCGTGCCGCATGAAGTGCTGACGACGCGAGTAGCCGCTGGACGAGGTCAGATAGCTTCAGTGGCTTGTCTGCCTTCTCTGAGCCAAGTTGCGTGACGCTAGCATTGCCTGTGTTGTTTCTGTGATTGTTTACAATGTTTAAAAAAATTGAGAACGCCGCCAGTTGTGAAGTGAGGGCAGTGATTAAATTCCTCAATGCAAGAAACGTTCGCCCATGTGATATTCATCGCCAATTAAAGGAGGTGTATGGAGACAATGTAATGGACGAGTCGTCTGTTCGGCGGTGGTGTCGCAACTTCAACATGGGGAGGGGGAACACACACGACGATGAGCGTTCGGGGAGACCGTCTGTCATTACAGACCAACTGGTGAGCTCAGTTGACGAATTCGTGAGGAACGATCGGCGCGTCACAATTGATGACATCTGTGAGCATTTTCCCAATGTTTCTCGAACAATTGTTCATGAAATTGTTAAACACCATCTGCATTATGCAAAAATTTGTGCAAGATGGGTCCCTCGCGTATCTCAATGAGCTGGCGGCGAAGGACTATGCAGCAGGAATACAGAAACTTGTCACACGTTATGACAAATGCCTTAATTTGCTTGGAGATTATGTTGAGAAGTAGTTTAAAGTATCCTCTTTCAAATAAAATTTTTTATGTTTGTTAATATTTACTTTTGTCTTTTTATTTCACGAACGGGTACTACTTTCCGGATGACCCTCGTATATATATCCCCGTTATTTATTTTATTTCACCCTGAAATATTGCCATTCGGCCTTTCCCCGTCCAATTTTACGTGTTCAAGTCTCCGAAAATGACCACTTCCGAAGAAACAGATTTGATTCGTCGTTTTCAGAATGACGTCACTTGCCATGGCAGTTAGTTGGAGTCAGGCACTTCTTCAGGGCCCACCAGGGCCCACCCGGGAGATTTTGGGGCATCAAGAAAAAGCGAGACGCCATGCGATTGTGCTCCGTCCGCCAATCTTAGATTAGGATGCCTCCGGACGGACGGACGGACGTCTACACTAATTGCATTGAGATCCCCGCAAGGAAGTCGTGGAAAAAGATAATTCGAAGGATGTTTCCATTCATTTCCACCCTACTTAGAGGTCTTTATATGGGCGAAATTGGGACCAAAATTTTCCCTTCTTCCATTTCACCCATCGTAGTATACATATTATATAAGCGATAAAATCACATGCATTAACATAAATACATTTAGGCAGACAGACATACATATTCCACAGATTTGCACATGGGAAAAAATATACATATGTACATCAATATTTCCATATATAATTTAGCTAATACATACACACATACTCGAAGTAAATGACAGTGACGAAATAGAACAATAAAATGAGGAAAGTCTAAGCAAGGAATGAGGTTTGTGGGATAAGCTAGGGAGAGCGTGGCATTGCTCAACTAGTAAAAACCCACGCAGGAAAACACTCACGAAGAAAAGGGGGGGGGTGTGAAAAACCTGCGAAAACCCTATTAATTAGAGGAAAGATACATGTGCATTGTAACAATTGTTTTTCACATAGTATATATACTATTATGTTACTGAATTTGAAATGAAATTAATTGCATTGACAGCACATGCGGAGTAATGAGAAACATAACATTAACCAAAAATAATAATGCAAAATCCTACTGCTTGAGATGACAAAAAGAAAGGTAGGAACGGCGATCTGTATAACAGCTGAGTGGAATGACGGAGGGTATACTGGTTAAGTTAAGTACCCGAGGAAAATGAACTTGTGAAGTGCTCTTCTAAATGTTGTTGTTGATGAAGAGTTTTTTACGTCGTCTGGGAGAGAGCTCCACAGACGGCATGCTGTAACATGAAAAGATTTGTGATAGATTTCCGTGAGATGGCGTGGGACAAGAAGTTTATTATTACCCCTAGTGTTCCTGTTGTGGATTGAGCTGATGGGGAGGAAATTTTAGTATAAATATTTAGGATTGTGATTCTAAAATATCCTGTAGAAAACTGAAAGAACTGTAAACTATTTATATTTGGTATCAAGATAAATTTCCGTCGTCGGGGTTGTGAATAAACGGTTTAGATCGTCAGGAGAAATGCCAGCAGGTGGGCAGTGTACTCGGCCCTAGATGAGGGAATGCAAAATAATATATTTACGTTTGTTTACACACCTTACATTTCCTTTAAGCTTAAGTTTTACCTTAAGTAAGGACGCATTAAGTTGAAAAACGGCCCATCCAATTTCTTGTGAAAGTTATTTCAATTATTTATCCATGGAATTTCCATGAAAATAGATACATTATGGAAATGAAAAGGTTTAGCCTAATTAACTTCTTTCAAATAAAGGATATCTCTAATGAGTACAGTTAGGACGGTAAGTTGAACGACTCGAAAAACTAACAATTGGCAATCCAAATGCCGTTTCGAAGGAATGCCAATTTCACCAGCGTAATGTTCGGAACCCAAAATAAATGGCCATCGCAAATATTTATCCAGAGTAACGCGGTATTAAGGACGAGAGATGTACTAGAACATACATGATGCGGTAAATTACAAAGGTTAACAATATAGAATGGGATCTAAACGAATGCTTATCACAAAGACCAGCGAAATCACAAAATATACGTTGAATTTTAATGAATCGCTATTTCATCACTGCTAGGGAAATCGCCAGACCAACTTGCGAAACTGTGTCGTATCTCTCGAGCTGTTTCAAGGGCAGAGGCAGTTGATCTTGAAATAATTCTTGGTGAGTGATGAATTGGTTTTCGATCAAGGGAGGAGAAGAAGAGGAGAAATCAAAGGTCAGGCAGCTCATGCGTCCTCAGCCACTAACACCCTGTTCCCTCCCGCTTCCACGGGTTATCCAGAGTTTGGCGAACCACCGGTGGCTGCGAACGTTGTTTTGTGTTCCGAGGATGAACGATACTCATTCTCAAGGCGAGAACAGATTCAAGATTATGCAAAGTATTGAGTGACTACCAGTTGGTTCTCCGAGTAAATAATATGAGAGTAGTCTAGTTTTACGTTGTAGTCCTGTCGAGTTGTCCGGATTCCCATCGACCTAACGACTCCAGGGGAATGGCGTCACCTGACGATGACGACTAAGGGCTACATCTACTCGCACCCACGCCCACTCGCATCTACGAATCTCGTAATGCAAATCGAAGTTTGAAATATTTCTTTAAGATATTCACAGAAACATAACCCGGATAATCAATAAACCACTGTATTAAATTAAATGCATTTAACCAAGTATTTCATCTAAACTAAAATTTTTTGAAAACTTATTCAATCAATTAATTCCAAGTTCCATTTAGAAGCTTTCCATTGAAAAACTGGTAATTAGAGAACTTTCACGGGCGCTATTCTCTCTCACGCGTATGTATATTGGTCATTAAAATAATAGGAATCCAACTAACTCAGTTTTAAAAACTTTGAACAAATGATTCTCATGCGATTATTTCCCAAATATTCATTATTTTGAAACTACTTCGGCCGACATGAACGCTTTCCGCGTTCGCCGATGACATCATTTTCCATTCCTCTTCCGTTCGTGGCGGGCAAATGGAAAATGGCCTGCCCTCTCTCGCTGCTATCGGATTGTTTATCATTTCTTGAGATCCGCAATCGCCTACACTATCCCCGCCCGCGAGGCATCAACACAAGTGATAAACTTTCGTTTCCCGCAGCATAGGTACAGGTGAATGCGTCCCAAGGTCGCGGCGGAGGTAGATTTCATCCGGGACCCGGTTCCTTCGGCAAGGACGGACGATATGAAAAGTGAAATTAAAAGGGCCTCTCGGTGACGTTGGCCGGAGGGGAGGCACGAGCGCGGAGGGGAAGTGGAAACGCGGTGATTTCGGACGCGAGACCTTGCACCGGGTGGCATGAGCAGATAAATCAACTCGACGTTCCATTTTTTTCCTTTTTTCGAAAAACCCGAACCGCTGCACTCTCATATCTCCCGACATAACCTTGATGATTGAAATCCCGGGACGGTTTATACTTGCCCGCTTGGGCAGTTAATGAACTTTTGTATGTATCCTCTGTGAATTGGACACGTAAATACTTCCCGAGGATTCCTTCAATGGAAGGATGATTCTTACATGCTTTCGCCATTATAATACTCGGCTACACTAATAACTTGAAACTGATACAATCCAGATTTAAGAGGAGTTTAGTTCATTTTTTTACAGTAATAATTTGTCTGTAGGAGTGACCTACATTTCCCAAGAATCGTTTATAAACAATTAAGATGATTCGGCTTGTGTTCCTCTTCTATCGTAAAAATTGATGGTTTCGGTGATTCACATTTTATAAAGCGTTCTCTCCAACCAATATACGTATAGTCCCTGATAAATAATCATTCTCATTGTTTCGCCTGAGAAACAATGCGAAAACAAGAGGAGTCAGGACTTTATGTGGCAGAGTACAATGGAGTTTTATTCGCACGTGCCGCAAGTCGGCAGGTATTAAGTGTTACATAAGCGCACTCTTGGACTAATCAACTGAATTAGGGCTCCCTCACAATGGAAGTGTTTTAAAGTCTAGTTCTCAGATTGAACCCGTACCACGCGAATATCACGAGATGAGTAAAAACAGTGACAATATTTTATTTATCTCGTCGAAAATTAATGTAATGACATGACGCGTTGATGCTCATTTTCAAAATTTCGGGCAATTTAAGACTATATTATCATAATGTAGATCTAGGTCCTCACGAAGTTCTCCCTCTTAAGTATTATTTTCATAGTTTTGTGTTAGAATGGAGGGAAAGGAGGCTAATTCGCAACCTGTACGTGTCTCAGACTGCTCAGGTGCGAGTGGGAAACGGGGAGTCCGGATGGGCAGTGTTAGGAAGAGGTGTAAGGCAGGGTTGCCCATTATAACCGTTGCTGTTCAACCTGTATGCAGAGGAAATGATTAAAGAGGCATGGGAAGAACTGGAGGTAGGAATGAAAGTGGGCGGGGAATTCGTAAAATCAGTTAGGTTTGCTGATGACCAAGCTTTAGTTTGTCAGTCAGCCAAGGGGTTGCAAGCATTGCTGAGTGAATTGGAAATTCAGCCCGACAGGTATGGGATGAGAATCAATATTAATAAAACAAAGGTTATGCGATTCTCTAGAAAGAAAAAGGCTAAGCTAAACATTAAAATAGTTGGGCAAAAACTAGAGCAGGTAGAACAGTTTACGTATCTGGGAAGTGTTTTGGACCAACACCGTCAAAGTAGTAGGGACGTATGGAGAAGAATTACGCTAGGCAAAGAGGCTTTTACTAGGAGGAGGGAGTTGATGACGGGGACGTTGAGTAAGGATATTAAGAAAAGACTCGTAAAAACTTTGATATGGAGGGTAGTTATGTACGGCGCGGAAACGTGGTCATTGAAGCAGGAGGATAGACGTAGACTGGAGGCTTTTGAAATGTGGGTGTGGAGAAGAATGGAGAAGGTGAAATGGACAGAGAAGAAAACAAATGAGGAAGTACTTGGTATGGTGGGCGAAGAGAGGGGTTTGTTGGGAGAAATCCTATGGAGGCAGGAAAAGTGGATAAATGGGGTATTGACCGGCAGCGGGATGTTGAACACTGTACTAGAGGGGAGAATGTTAGGCAAACGAGGAAAGGTCAGGAATAAAAAATAGGGATGTCTTAGATAGGGAATGAAGGGAGGAAAGAAGTACTCAGAGATGAAGAGAGACTTGAATTAGAGAAGGTTGCTGGATTGTGTTTCGTTTGAAGACAAACTATTTATTTGTTAGTTATGTCCATCCAAAACCTGCCTTAACCGGTAGATTACTTGATATTAATAGAGTTAACGTTGAAAGATAAAATTATAGCTACGTACTGAAGGAAGAAACTTTTCAATTCCACGCAAACTTTGTTTAAAACGCGACCTACGTTTTGTCACTCTAATATGCATTTTAATTAAATACAGAAGACATAGTCATTCTGTATTTAATTATGAAGATTATGCTTAGATTATGGCGCACTGTCATTTCTACATGGCCACGCCTGTCTGAGTTGATGTTCCTTTGGTGGTATTGTGACATCAGTTATGACTGCTGCTGCGTTGATGGCTGGGTCTGGCTCTAATTTTCAGTGAATTCACCCGAGGAGAAAGAAATTGTTTGCGTGCCTTTTTTCGCTCCAATATTAAGCCTTGTCATTTCATTAAATAGCCCTAACTGTAAACATACAGCGTGATTTATGTGAATAAATTAAAAACCACATAGACTTCGATTATACGCCTCCAAATTATTGCACACTTAAGCCCACTTTCACTCTTTCCTTCCAGCATGGAGCTGCTCGCTGAGGGCAGCAGAGGGCTTCGAGTTTGGAGATTATTTCTTCACGTTGTTCCCACAACGCAAAGATCCAGCGGCCATGGAATTCCAAGACCCCATAAACATGCCCGTGAATTTTCTTTTATACAAGAGGTAATTCTGATTAATAAATTTTAAATTTGTCCACTATATGCCTCAATGATATTGTTTCAATTGAAATTGTTTTATGTCTCTGGTTTCGGTGGCTGGAGCCAACACGTCTAAGGGGAGAGGCATTATTGAGTGGTATGCTACGAGGGTGGGTCAATAAGTCCTTAGAAAAAAGTAGGAAAAACCATTTTTTTAGACTTTTTTTAATTTTTCAACATAATCTCTTTTTAACTCTATACATTTGCCAAAGCGTCTTTCTAACTTTTTTAAGCCGTCTAAAGAGTAGGATTTTGGAAGTTCCTCAAAATAGGCATTTATTTGATCGATTACCTCCTCGTTAGACGTAAGCCTTCGTCCGCCAAGCCATTTCTTCAAGTCTGGAAATGAGAAATAGTCACTGGGGGCCAAATCTGGTGAATGCGGGGGATGTTGTAATAATTGGAACATTAATTCCATAACTTTGGCCATCGCAACTGCGCAGGTGTGCACCCGTGCATTGTCTTGACGAAAGAGAATCTTTTTCTTTTTCAGATGAAGACGCTTTTCCTTGATTTCCTCGCTCAGCCCTTCCAATAATGACGCATAATACTCTCCCAATATCGTTGTTCCCTTTTCCAAGTAATCAACGCAGATAATTCCGCGAGCATCCTAAAAGACCGTGGCCATGACCTTACCGGCCGACTTGACCGTCTTCGCCTTCTTCGGAGCCCGTTCGCCTTCAAAAATCCACTGTTTTGACTGTTGCTTTGTCTCTGGAGTGTAGTGGTGTATCCATGTTTCATCGAAAGTTATATATCGACGCAGACACTCATCAGGACTGCGACGGAAAAGCGCCAAAACAACTTCAGAGTCGACCGCACGATTGCGTTTATTCTCCGCTGGGAGTAAACGCGGCACCCATCTTGCCGAAATTTTTTTCACGCCCAATTTTTCGTGCAAAATTGAAGCTACTCCACCTTGTGATAGGCCTATGGCTTTTACTATTTCGCGCACTTTTGAGTCGTCGATCACTTGAAATCATACCGTGGATTTTGCCAGTCGTTTCGGGGGTAGACACTTCCACAGGGCGTCCGAATCTGCATTCATCTTTTGTGGATGTGCGACCACTTTCAAACTCATTCACCGAATCGTAAACAGTTGCAAACACAGGAGCAGATGTGCCATGAACTTCGTCCAACTCAGATTTGATTTCTTTCGGCGTCAACCCTTTCAAATACAAGAGTGTTTAATCACTGCTCGAAACTCATTTTATCCATTTTCATTGACAAATTCAAGTTGTTTGCTTCAATCGATGAAAACAACGAAACCTTATGGCAGATACTGCTGAAAATTTAACAGCTGACTATTTAGCAGTGTTATTTAATGGGAAAATTTATTTTTGATGCTACGAGCGCCATCTTTTGGATTTTCTAAGGACTTGTACCACCCTCGTACCTATAAGGAATCAAGTTACCACGTACGCCATCACCAGCCAAAATAATATCATTTCACATCACATGCAATTATGAGCAGAGCATTCAATGAATTCTCAATTATTAAAAAAGTGTTCAAATAAATTGTTCTGCAACACAGATCACGTATCATCCATAATACATGAGGGCACCGACAGCTAATTGACCCAAATTGACCATTGCACGCAGAAAGAGGCACGGAAGTAAGTGCATGAGACAGAGCTCGTGATATTGAAATGAAAGTGAAAACATTTAAATCTTGATGAGTACGTCATTTTAGTAACACCTTAAAATATTCAAAATAGTTCTCAAAAATGAACAAAGTACCAATTCAAATGCTTGACGAAATATCTTGCGTGATTTTGTCTCCGTCGATCAGAATATGCATCAATGTTTTTCTCAGTGTTTCTTCTCATAAAGAAGCTACAGTATGGATTTTTTCAGAAATGTTAAAATATTAAGACCAAAATAAATTTTTGATTTCATTTTTTCCATCATCTGTTATATACCTCTCAATGTTTTGCTGGAAAATCTTTAAAAACCACCGTGAAAAAGTCACCGCACACGGTTCGGGTTTTGTTGGATTAGCACCTGGCATACCTCGACCTGCTGATGACGGCGATGTGTCGGGACCCGCTGGTAGGTGTGTGCCTTTCTGACGGAGGTGTGTTAAGGTTGCCCAGAAAAACGTTGTCATGGAATTTTCAAAGGATCGAGTTTCGTAACTATAGTTCACCAAATGGAATAAATTCCATTTCTTTCTTGAATTCACGGATTTCAACAAATGATTTGATTCTAAGAAATAAATGAACATTTGGCGATGATTATAGGTATCAGAAACTGTTCGTAGGATTTCTGATGCCACGATTTCTTCGTCGCGCTTAAGCGGAAAATAATTATTAACACGCCCATAGAATAATTAACGCAATTATTCTTTAAATCCTCAACTTGTACTGCTGTCGTGCTCTCAAACATTCAATTTACTGAGGAGATGTATCAAATTTGTTTTCTAATATTAACGTAATCAACAAGATGTGTTTTATGCTATTTCTTAAGAAACAAAATATGTCCCTTCGTTGCATGAAAAGGAGAAAATATGCGGGCGAACCGAGGAGCATGGACTACATGACCGTCGGCAAGGAAAATATGAAGGCTGCAGTCAAATCTATGAGGCAGGACCTTCCCACCATGTTAATCATCCATGGATTCATGGAGAACATTAGGGCCAAGGTGATCGATGACTCCCTCAAAGGTAATGCTCATAAATATTTGTACCCCATTCCTCTTTCTCGAAACTTTGATCTTTGTGCCCATGCTGCCTTTATTCTTCAACCTATGACAATTTTCACTGACATTTCCGTCTTAAGAAGGAAACGAGGACGGGTACTCAGCCAGAGCCGAAATAAAGTCTTTGACGCATCAAATAACACAAATGATTAATTAAACTGAGGGATTAAATTAGTTTGCGTGCTCGTTTATACGTAAATCTCACTTTCCTAGTTGTCACTGAGAAACATTTTATGACTAAACTTTGTTAATAGTATGTATATACCTTTAGGGTTAAATGTACAACATAAGGGAATTTTGCAGAAATACCTCATTTTTTTAAATTTCCGATTAATTTATTAATTGAAGGGAATATTTATTTTTTAAGGAGATTATGTCAAATATTTACGGCAAAACAAGCAAAGAAAATAATATGTTTTTAATACTTGTATTTATTCAGCCAGGATCTCGTGATATTCATGGAATGTGACCCTTAGAGTCAATGAAGTTAAGTACAATAAGAGAAAATAGTTAAACTTTTAATCTGCATTGTATTGATGAATTTCCCCCAATGATCATCATTTAACTTGTTTCCCGTAGAAATAAAACTAATAAACCGAGCTGCTCGTGTCAAGGTAATATTAATGGGTAGGTTCAAAGAAAATAGCATGCATGAGCATACTATATATTATTCCTTGAATTTCCGCGCTAAGTGAGAATCGCAATAATTATAATAATAATCTAATATGTGAGTTGAGTGAAATAAATAGAGTGAAAAAATACTCAAAGCATATTTACTGCCGTTTTTTTTGGCAAACGTATATTTCCAGGCTTTTTTTCATACATTTGACAGACATTTAAAAAATACGCAGTTCCCTCCGAAATGCATATTCGCGTTTTTTACTTGGTTATAAGCATGAGAAATCACTCAAGTTTCGCATGAAAATCAATAATATTCCATTCCCAAAGCATATATCCGACACAGATACCGCTACTGCTGCACTACGCTCAATAATCATTCACGGGTCCGTACTCCACTTGTCTTCGAGGATCCTGGGTAATCTTTCGACAATGGCGCACCTTCCCCATGAATTATTCTTAAACCGAGACGGCACAAATTAATGGTTGGCAAACGGTTGCCAGTCAATAATTATGAGAATTTGTAATTTTTTAATGCAACAATTTTTCGATGAAACAAAAGGAATCAATAACATCATTAAACTTTTTAATAAATAGTTTCCTGGAACTATTGCCATCTCGAGGGCTTGACAAGTTTGAAAAAGCGATTAAAACGTAACTTAGGCCTGCCTTTTGATTTCAAGAAACAGCGGTTATTAATTGAATACCTTCCCGTGAAAAGTACTTTTTTATTTAAAATATACTTTGAACTAAATTTCATGCAACACAAATTCACATCTGGAAAGAATGGAACGAACGACATAAGTCCGTGCGTAATGAAAAAATAAAACTTGGATAAGTTACACAAAATATAGCCTATTGAGTTGCGTGCGAAATACCATCGCCTGCTTCAAATTAATGACCTAACTCTCAGGCAGGAGAATAAGAAAAATGTTTCCTCGCGTGCAATTGAAATTCAAGGGGAAGGAAGAGAAAACAGTCTTTAAGGATCACGCATTCGAGCGGACATTCCAATTTTGGAAAAACTTTTAACTTTTTAGGTCAGTGTGAAAGGATGTTTCACGGACGAAGTCACTGTGTAAGATATTCCTGACGTAAACTCTCTAATTGGGCTTGATTGAATGAATTCTCATGAAGTTACTCGCGGGTGTAGAACACTATTCCACAGAGATCCAATTGGAGATGAAGGCATTAATGTTGACATCAGAACCCAAAATATGCTTAGAAAAGATGATTTGAAACACATGATGGTCGCCGCCGCGTTCAATACCCATGCATCTATCAAGAAATGCGATGAGGGAAACAAACTTCAGGGGAAAACAATGACTTCGACCAGTAGGTTGACAGATATTATAAATAAAAGTTTAAGTAATGAAATGAGAAAAGCACTATGACTCTAGGCACGAGTCTGTTTCCGCCAAATTGAAATTCCCGTTTTGATACGGTCGCTAATTCTGAACGGGTAAAAAACGCCTGAGGGTGTATCTATATTCTTTGCTCTGAGAGCAGATACATTATTATGTTCAATGACTTTTATATCAGAATCGATAGATTTTACTCTTACCGTAAGTTCAGAAGGGGATAAAGTTAGTTGCACAGAATTGGAGGATCGTTATTGGGTTTGGGGGCATTATTGTGCAAGCATACGTAAAGTGAAACGCAACACAATTATCTTCACAAAGAGAAGAACACCGCACAAATATTTTCAAGTCATCAGCGCACAAATTCATTTTTAAATACAAGCAATAATTCAATACACAGAAAGGGTCTTCAACAATGAGAATCTTCAATATGCTTATTTCGAGTCATGTAAACGAAGCGTGAAATATTAAGCGGCCTTTTTCTTTCGTGAAAAATTATTTTTTGTCTCCCGATGCACCCATCGTAAGAGCAAAACACTTGCATAATTTTTTAAATATTTTAATGAGTCGAATTAACCAATTTTACGAAGTGTATTGAAAGGACCAGGATTTTGCTTCTTTTTGCGATATAGTTCACAATGATGCATCGATCATGTCTTATTGAAATGAAATGAAATTATTGACTTTGTAATTCCACACACTTTTAGAAAAAAGTGTGTGAAATTACAAGATCAATATCTTCATATCATTTCAATATGTTATTTAAATTCCATTAAGTTGCACCAGAGACAACAAAAAAATGATCATATCTGCCAAATACACAATCTCCAAAGAAGAGATCCAAGAAGTACAGGAGCCATAATACTCCAAGTCCAAGTATTTACAAAGAATCCTCAATAAGGAACATGCTCTCTACGGGCTCATGTCTTTAGACATTGACAAAGGTTAGGTTTCTTAGTAAAGTTGTCTAGTAACTGCTTTTTCGAATTCTGGCTTCTGGTACTGGCCGCGCCTCACTGACTGGCAAACCGACCAATTTGTAATTTAATGCAAAAATCTTCTCCTAAATATATTACTGATTGTGAGGCCTAAAAAATTAGCATCAACACGATAACTTATCAGAATGGATGGCTGTGGGATAACACCTTCATCCGCTCATTCGGAGGTCATGCTTTGGATTACCGAATAGTAAGTTGGTCTTCTCCACTTTAGGCCTGGGAATTTGCATTTTCCTATAAATTATGACTTGTGTAGTAATCGAATGTTTGGGCCGAATTGGCTGTTCTTGGGTCGGTTGTTAAGCCAAAAACCTCTACTCCCCATAGACTGTCAAGATTTCAATGAGTTTTCTTCTTTTCTCCCACAGCGACGACCAACAGCGGACGGTGGAACGTCATCTTCGTGGATTGGCGGGAGCTGTCGGCTGGCCCTTGGTACCGAGCGGCGCTCCTCAACGTGAGGGCCACGGGAAAGTACGTGGCGGATTTCATCGACTCCATGGCGAGAGCCATTGATGAACGCCGCGAGGAGTCCTCGAACAGAATCACGGACGACACGGCGCCGTCGGAGAAGCGACCTTCGCAGAAATTCTTGGAGAATCTGCACGTGGTCGGCTTCAGCCTGGGCAGCCATGTTGCCGGGGTCGCCGGGTATCACTTGAAGACGGGGAAGCTTGGTCACTTAACAGGTTGAGTATCTGACAACTGGCCGGTGACCCTACCCCGTCGGTAGAGTCGCAGATGGGTGAATAAAGACGGCAGGAAAAAGTAGTCGCGCGCTCATGGGTTATCCAGTTAAGGTCTCGTACGTAACTGCAGTTCCGTCGACAATAATGAATTGTGACGTCAATCACAACGGTAATTCCCAATTCCCGGACATACAAATATGAACACTCCAGTAAATCAAAATGCCGTCATTGCCGAGGCTAAACGATTTCTAGTCTTTGCCGAATGGCCATCCAATGAACACGGAAGCGAAATGTGGCAAAGCACGAACGAAAGAAGAACACAACTACGAGCACTATTACAGTGCCACCTTTGGTTTTCTCGACAAAATCCTTTCTCCTCCCCCCTCCCATTCTCACTCACTTTTCCTTTGTTTTCCTACCACTCAATTTTACTTATCCATTTCTCTAAGGCCTTCAATCTACGCCTTTAATTTTGATTCAATGACTAAGTTTCACCGCCGTGTGGAAAAATTCAAAAGGGGAGGAGGTTACTAGAGGGATATGGAATGTTAGAACAATGATGAGGGCAGGAAAGTCAACAAACTTCAAGGGATAAATGGTTTATGTTAGATTTCTGTGAGGATATTCAGAGACAACAGGAATTTCTGAAGTGATAGCTACACGTTAATAATAGTAGGGGGAAGGAGATTAAAAACGCTGGAGCCATATTATTGAATAGGAACAGGTGAACATAGCAGTTAATATTATTTGGCATGTACGAAATGTGCATGTCAAACAATATTCACTGAATAAAGAATTCTGCATTCTCGGGTTTCACCGCGTCGTTGTTTGATTCTGACAACAGTTTCGCCGCCAGGGAAGAAAGGCGAGACGGGACTGGGACAAGTCCATCAAGCAGACGGAACCGGACCCAAACGCATACGCTTCTATTCCCTACGTATCCGGAACATCCGAGAAGATAGCCAGAGTCCTGAAAAAACATGACGCGGTGACAAGATTTAATTGCACCAAGAAATTAGCGGACGCTCTCCCTGGACCGAAGGACAAAATTCCGAAAGACCTATACGAAGGGATCTACCAAGTACCCTGCTCATGTGGGAAAGCCTACATCGGGGAAATATGCCGCTCAATGAAAGTTCGGATGAAGGAACACCTCCGGGCAACAACAAATAAGCATTTTCACCTGTCGGCCATTTCAGAACACAAATGGAGTGAACCCGGTCACGAGATCTTATTACTAAAAGCAAACGTAATAGCAAAGGAGAGTAGATATTACCCACGTTAAATTAGAGAAGCAATTGGGATCGCAAAAAAACCCGGAGAACATTAACAGAGATGACGGCTACCATCTCCACAACGCGTGGAAGAGAGTTCTCCGGGAACGGACCTTACAGCGAGCAGCCACTAGACGGGACCACCTATAAAAGGGTGGCGAAAATCCGAGTCCCTCATCTTCGACCTGAAGACGCCGAATGCAACTTCGGCGAAACTGTTGTCAGAATCAAAAAACGACGCGGTGAAACCCCAGAATTCAAAATTCTTCAAACCAACGCCGCAAAAGCCTCCGCAGCAATATTCACTGAATGCATGAAATACATGTATGAAATGTACATAAAATGATAATAACCAGGTTAGGGCAGGTGAGTTATTACTGATAGAGATAAAAGTCTGCACGAGCAAAAGAGTGGTGATTCAGGATGTACATGCCGACGAGCAATCACTGGGGGGAAGAAGTGGACAGTGAACGATCGATTAGAATTGTGCGCGAGCAGGGAAGAGAGCATCGAATAGTGTTGGGTGACTAGAACGCTGTGGCAGACGCCGGGAGGGGAAGGAAAGGAGCACTAGTGTGCGGTTAAGGGATTAGAAGTGATGGCGGAGGGAAATCAATCGAATTCTGCCGAATAATGGGCTTCATAATATCAAAAACCCGGTTTAAAAACCCTCACGGGCATAGGTGCACATTTAAGATGCCTAGAGACACTGAAAGGTTCCAGTTGGATTATAACATGATTCAACGCAAGATTTAGGAACTGTATCATCGATGGCTTCCCCGGGGCTGCTGCGGGCTCGGACCCTCATTTAGTTGTCAGTCATGAAATGCAATTAAAAATTCAAAAGAATCAGAAGGGGTAGGAGAGGGCTAAAATGGAATCTTGAAGTAGTAATTGGAGTAAAAAGTACTAAGTAGGAGTATTAAGAAAAACTTGATAAATATGTAAATGAGGAGTGCAAGGGACGAAATAGGGTGGGGGATGGTTTGTGTAGGTGAAGACCGGAATAGAAAGAGCAGCGAATGAAACTATTGCGATGGAATAATCAAGAAGCCGTGGGTCACGGAAGAGATGCGTAAGGAAATGGAAGGGCGCGCACTCGGAGATGGGGACTCAGAAGAACGCGCTTGGAACAGACAAATAATCTTCGGCGGGAAACAAATAGAGCCCTAAATGCGGTTGAAAGATCAGCACAAAGTTATGGAGACATAACAGAATCGGGAAAAAGCAGAAAGGGTGCCCAAGAAGGCAAGAGATTCGGCAAAATGTAGCAAGGGGAAAGCTATACGACCATAAAGGTACGAATAGATTCAGAAGACATTGAAGGGCGTTGGACATAATACGTAGAAGATCTTTATGGCAAAGACAAAGGGTGAGCCAGCTCATAAATTGAAAGGGAATGTGACGAGGATTGCTTCGGCCCGGGAAAACTAAACGGCTAGATGGGTGAAGTGCTATGGGAGATGGATTCATGAAAATGCAGCAGAAATGGATAATATCCCCTCATAATTACTAAGGAGTTCAACTGGAAAATGGAAGGAAAGGATGCTTTGAATTTGTCCACAGTATGCAGAAGCAAGGATTTTGGCCATAGGATTTTCTTGGACCACTTTTGATCCCAGTCCAAAAAAGAGTACAGTAGGACGATATGGTTAATTTCACATGAAGCAAAATTAGTTCTGAGAATTATAAATAAAAGGTTACAAAATATGCGAACGACTGCGCAGGCGAAGATCGGTTTTGGTTTATTAAGGGAAGAGAATCACTTGACGTAATCGCAGTGATTAGCGGAAACGAGCATCGAATAAATGTAATCGGAGCTTAATTGTGTGCTTCATTGTGGATTTTGAGAAGACGTTCGACCGAGTGGAATGGACGAGGCTGATAGAATATTGCGATGCACGAGAGTAGTCTCTGAAGGGATAGGCGACTTACTCGATACCTGTTCATGAAGAAAGGGAGAGGGAGGGAGGGAGGGAGAACCAGGATGTGCAGTGGAAGTGATGAAGGATTGCCCGCTATCGCCGAGATTACTTGGCAACATACATATGCATACGCCGAAGATTGTTTAAGGGCAGTGTGAGAATGCAATTGGATGGCAAGATGATTGAGTTGGGTCTACAGAAGATCATGCAATTCAAAAGCTAAGAACTTGCAGTTATTGTTGAGTGTTTTACAAGAACAATTCAAGAGGTACGGGATGAGGATTAACGAGAAATATGCCAAAGTAATGGGATTACTGAGAATCAGAGATATTTTGTTCACAAAATAGGATGAAATACAATAAAGCAGGTGAAGTAAACCCTGTTATTGGGTAATATTTCAGAGGAAAATGACCATAGAATCAAGAATTGCTTTAGAAAGGTAAGTATACGTAGAAGAAAATATTAGTTAAGATTTGAAATAAACAGCAATGGGATTTGTGGATTTAACCTACCGTGTAAGTTTGAATATCTTACATGAATTAATTAATGTTCAATATTTTTAACACATTTTTTTACTATCAGGTAATCTACCAGTTAAGGTAGCTTTGGATGGACACAACTTCCAAATAAATATCTCCCAACAAAAAAATACAGCAACCTACTCTACATCAGGTCCGTCTTCATCTCTCAGTACTTCTTTCCTCCCTTCATCTTGCCCAACATCCCTCTTTTATTCCTGCCCTTTCCTCGTTTGTCTAACATTCTCCCCTCAATTACAGTCTTCAACATCCCACTGCCGGTCAATACACCCTTCATCCACTTTTCATTCCTCCATAGGAGTTCTCCCAACAAACCTCTCTCCTCGCCCACCATACCAAGTACTTCCTCGTTTGTTTTCTTCTCTGTCCATTTCACCTTCTCCATTCTTCTCCAAACCCACATTTCAAAACCTCCAATCAACGTCTATCGCCCTGCTTCAATGACCACGTTTCTGTGCCGTACATAACTACGCTCATATCAATTTTTTACATACTATATATTGCCCGAATTTGAATATTAAAACTTTAGGAATGAACTTTTTGTATGACGTGAACTCAATACCTTATACGAAGTAATTTTTATGAAACTCACCAGCGCCTAATTTTAGTGAGTATACAATTTTGATGATAATTAACCTTTTCACATTCGCACAAATCTAATTTCCTATGTTGATTACGCCGAGGGAACCCACGAATGTGTCACAAGTAAGCAAAAGAGTATTTATCCTACCAGCGTGAGTTGTTTGTGAATATTGATCTTTTTCCGCGAAGTCGTTAAAAATATTAAACCAATGTTGAAAGTATATTGTGAAGGATTCAGAAATTTTAAATATGAAAAAATTTTCCCCATTTAAATCAATAAATCAGTATTTTTAAACATATGGACGTTGATAATGTTTAATTTTAATTGCGACGTCGTCATCAATTCGAGGACTGTTTTGAAGCAGTCCTCCGCTCTACCACGCCGCTCCTTCATTCCCGCATTCCCCTCACTCCGACATTTTCCATTAATTCCATTCCATTTTTCACCTTTGGCCTTCATGTGAAACTATTCCTTCAAGTTTTTTTTCAATAATGCCATTAATTTATTAAAAATTAATCCGATAATCCAATTTTTATAGCGTATGGGTAAAAGTATTATTAATAAATAAAATCTAAATCTGTGTACAAGCGAGTAATTATTTTAAGGATTTAATTCGGTTTGTCGCAGAGTTATAACAAAGAGAACCGATGCCAACACCAATTTAGCTTTTATCTTGGATGATAAAGGCCAAATCACAGGGAAAGAATATGTTTACAATTCTGTTTCATAATCGACGATTCCAATGTATTCAGGACGTCGTAGGTTTATGGGCACGGCGGTAGTTGGGACTCGTAAAAACTTCAATGGTTGTTTCTTAGGTTAGTTTTACCGGACAGCAGTCGCGTTAAGATTCCCGTATCCAACACGTGAGCGGTGAAATAAAAATACCAATTTTTATGATTTTTTGCTATTGCAAGGGGGGGGGGGTTGAAGAATTCTTCCGACAGCCCAGGCGTCATATCTCAAGACGGGCTCTCGGTATGTGATGATCCGTGGAGCCGTGGCATATGTATTCCCCCTTGGCCTCTCTCTTTTTTCTCATTCATCAGCCAGTCGTCATAAGACAACACTACAGACATTATTGACGCAATATTTCGTTTCTTTATCGCTCACGGTTGTTTTGAAATAAAAATCCAAGAACTGTGGATACTTAACCAGCACAATGATATTTGTAATTATTCTAATAAGGTGCAAGGATAAATAACACCGGAAGAGAAATGAGAGTATTAATGTAATAAATAAATTTTCATTGTAAATCTTGGTTCATCAGTTTCAGGACGCTTTAATGTGTATATAATACATTTCGTGTTAATGAATGCACTACACCTATCATCCCTGTATTAACTGGTCTTATTGGTGAAACCGAATTCATTGTGTTGATAGGGTTACTTGAAGAGATACATTTTCCTACTTATATGAGAAGTATTTGTAGAGGACTTGGAATCTAAGCAATGAAATGAAACCACTGACTCCCGATTCATTTGAGTGAATAATGACAAATAGATATTAAATTATATATAAGGAAGATGAAGTGGCCATATTTCATGTTATATCCATCCTTTCCTCGCTCAAGAGTCTCTGCTAATGCCCACCACCGTCCAGCAAGTTGATTGAACAATCTCTAGCATCGAAGGTAAATCATTATTTTCGAAAAAATATCTGATTTGGGCGAAAATTGGTCCACATGCTGTTAATGCTCCCGGTTTCACAAGGTGTGTGTATTATTCGTTGGTTTTGTTAAAACATTCTGAGCGATATTTGAGGGTACTGAAATCTAGCTCCCATGAAATCAGTGAAATGAACAGTGAATTGACCCGCGAAGAATAAAATTAAAACGGCATGTGTCGTCCGAGTTTGGTGGCCATTGATGTTCAACCATGGAAATCGTATGCGTTTATCCGCGAGAAAGCTGCGTGCTTTGGTCTGCGTCTTCATCATCGGCCCGACGTCTGCGTCTACGACCCGAGTTCATTGGGAAGCTCGTTTGAATCTCACCTTTTACTTCACAAGCGTCTCTCACAATATAGATCACAGATCTACGGCACTACTTTTGACGCCACACATGAGACTGATGTCGAGAAGTGATGGAGAAATCGTCATAGGATGAATTGCTATAGTTTTGTGAAATGGATATTTTCACACTCTGAAATTGGTGATTTAATATTTCACTCCCATTGATCTGTAACTCCCATGAGTCTTAATGTGGACAACACCAAGGCCGAATCTAAGACCAAGAAAATAGAAAACCCTCCTCCCTGGCCTTGCGCATGAAAAACTGAAAAGGGGCGCTTATGGGATTACTAAGCACGCATAACCGTAACCATTAAAGTTGAGAAAGACGCATCCAATATTTTCCAAATGATAATGGTATTTTTATTCATTAGCTGCAAATTAATCCGAAAATAGCACGTTCACCTTTACATCGGACTCTTTCACAATAATATAACCGTAGACTATTGCAAACTCCCAAATCGAACCCGCGACCTCTGGGATGGCAGGCGAGGACGTTACCGTACCTGCCGGCCCCGCCGCTACCGGGGCCGGCAGAGCTCTTTTTAATTTCATGCATTATGCATTGTTCTATGTTTCAAAGATTGTTTCATCCTCACGCACTAAATGTAAAAACTTGTATGCATTACGGACATTTCACAAAATTCAATGGCAGCTGCAACTTAACTGCCTCGCGAGTCCTCAATAAAGGCTAAATCATCCCACGGCGCGAATTGCCGTCATTGGTCATCAGAGCAACGTAAACAACATTCTCACGTCCTCTCCGATTCAAAACAAAAAAGTCAATTGTCATATTTCTTTAAATTTTCTCGCCTTTCCACCACCGTTCGTCGAAAAAGTCCGAGAAACGTAGACGACCTCATTGCTAAATCCTTCCAACCTTAAGCAAGAGACCCGTGCAGCGTCGCCTGCCGCTTACGGTTCTCCCACATTTCTTACGTACAGCATGCCCCGTTGACCCCAAGACTTCTCAATTTCCAATATCTTCTTCATGAACAAGATTTGAAAATATTTTAAATCCATCACTATTTAATCAGGAGTACCATGCAATCGTTTATCCTCTCCAGAGGTAATACTTTTTCAAAATAGATTTCCTGGGCCTAATAAATAATTTAGGGAGTAACTATTTGGTAAAAGTGTAAGGTGAAGGGACGTTCGGGATCTAGGAATGGAATACGATGTCGATACGGAAGCTGCACGACTAGCTATATTTAATATAAGACAGCAGCTATTTAAGCCAAGGGAAAATATTCATGATACAATTAATATTAATATATTTTTCAATTAAGTTTTTGTGAAAATGGAGTTTTAAAAATTGCAGCATTATAAAAGGACTTCAGAAACATGAAGCGCTACTCTTAGAAACAGAACACTGCTCCAGATCTCTCAATTTGGTAAATCTAAACATTTAGCGAATAGAGATATATGAAAAAGCGTTCCGTTTCTAAGAGTAGCGCTTCATGTTTCTGAAGTCCTTTTAAAATGCTGCAATTTAAATGCTGGTGATTTCAAATGTGCCCGAGGCTATTGGTGATCATTTGGACCGAAGCCTGGACGGACATGAGTAGGTGTTTGCACGAGAAACGAAGTCCCCTGCGGTTTCGTATTCCTATGGAAACCCGACTCATTCCACCGGTGTTTTATTCGAGACCTGTCGCAACCCTCCTAGCTTTGACTGATCAACCAAAAGGAGACTTAATTTCTTTTCGGTGTCGATTTCAGCGCTCGATCCAGCCGTGCCGATGATCCACTTGCTGAAAAAGGCCTCCGAACGCGTCGACAAATCCGACGCGGCGTTCGTTGACGTGTGGCACACTTCCAGTTGGGGAATCCAAGACCCCATCGGCCACGCGGACTTCTACCCCAACGGCGGAGCCTTCGTCCAACCCGGCTGTGAGGCAGATTTGATCCCAGGCATGCATCTTTTGTTTCTCGTTTCTACAAAATATAAGATGATTTCATATCATCCCTTCCCCGCATGAGCAACGCTTATTATCAGCATAAATTATGTCACCTTTGAATCATAGCACTATTAAGTCATTCAAGGATCCCAGTGGACGCCAAGATAAAATATTTCTTTGGTAAATAAATGCAAACGGATACAGAAAATTTTCAAGGTTAAATGCTCTAACTCGAGAAGGATGAAAATACCAGATAAACTACGATGAATTAGCGAATGTTTATTAAAAAAATACTAGAGGTCAAAGTGAAAAAGTGTGATATCAAGAGATAAAAATTCGTCTTTTATCTTTTTACTGCAATAGAGAGAAAGGAAAGTATTTTCAAACTTTCCAATATTGGCTGAGTCAGGGTTTCGATGGCTACATGGACTAAGAACTTCAACACGTCCAAGCCAAGTGTAACGAGGCAAGATATAGCAACGCCCAACGCTATGATAAACCTTGCCTCCGTTCATCAACACGTCTCTTCTTTTCCTTCCCATGCCTTGCTCACCCAAATTTTCCCTCCGTCAACCTCCCCCTTTCAATGGCCACTCAAATGTCCTGCATCATTTATCCTGACTTATTTGAATTTCTCCCGACAAACTTCTTTCCATTCGTAGCACTTTGTTTCTTATCCTGTCTGTCAAATTTACTTTTTTATTCTTCTCACCGCACATATATCTAAATATCCCCCAATCTACGCTTATTCCCTGATCTCGACAACCAATTTTCTCAGCCATAAAAAAGTATGCTCCTTGCCAAAGTCTACAATACTCTTTTGGCTTACTGGTCACTGAAAGTCTTTGCCAATAACACCCTCCACTTCGTCAAAGGTTCTGTACCTGATGCAATTTTCTTCTCATGCCCTCACTACTTTGTTTATAATCGTTCAAAACCCTTCGTGCATTAGTGAAGAATTCCACTTGCTCTAATTCAACCATGCTGTTCAACTTCGACTTTCTTCAGCGAGGATTTTTTTTCAAAAACATTTTCATCCATCCAGCTGATCAAGTGATTTGATTCAAAAAAGATTTCAAAGGACCCTCATGCATAGCGATTCGCTCCAGACTCGTCCCACTTCATGGACTGTTGAGACGAAGCAGCAGAAAGACGATAAACTGTGTTTTCCGTAAGCAAAACGAGTGATTTCGAATTTTCTAAAGACCTTAATAATACGAACGGAAAGGAGTAAAAATACGAGTGGGAAAGGTTTCGGCACACCTTCGCACGAACTGATCGTTATTGATGCTCCATTGTAATTGGAATTCTATTTACAATTTTTACGTAAAAGAATCTCAAGAAAGAAAATAATTGAATAATGTGAGCGCTGAATATTTCTTTCACAGTTCTAAAAAAGAGAATGAGTTGAATGAAATCGACTGAGAAATCTCTGATCGTACGCATCCAAGATTATTCTTTGCCGTTCGCGGGGATCTGGATGTAATATTTAACAAATCCCCACTCAGGCAATCCTAAACTTCTTCAATTTCGTCTCATGAAACTCTGCGTACGTATGTATCGCTCATTATTCCCCTTTGCCCAAGCCATCGAGACGTGCCTACTTGATGTACTGTGCCGTAAAGAAAACTTTCAATGCACATACTATGCTCTTCACCTATTCATTCCATCAAATGACTCCTAGTATTCTTATTTGTTTCCCAAGCATACCACTGCGACTGAAATCAAGATCTACCTGTGGTTAACAATAAGATTCAGACTTGATGGCTCTTCTATGGCTAGCACACTTTCACGAGGTCGTTTCTGCTTCTCATGGCAATTATTCTTTTATTGCAAACCAAACAGATGCTACCTAGCGCCTAAATCGTGCTTGCCTGAATCCTCTCCTGTCTAGATTTTTGCGTCAATGATTCCTTCAGATACTACATCACACGTATTTACTCTCCTGACTCAGGAAGGTGTGGCTCCTATACGAGGTCTGCCCAATAAATACGCGAGCTGATGCCATAAAAACTTTATTCTGAAAAATTTAGTCCACATCGATTTTATCCCCTTCAAAGTTCTCTCCATTTGTTGCTGTACAATTATTCCATCTTCTTTTCCACTGCTTAAAGCACCCTTGGAAGTCCTCGGCAGTTAGGCTTTTTAGTTTTCTCGTCCTTTCTTGCTTTATTGTGTCCACATCTTCCCAGTGATGTCCCCTCTTCACATTTTTGCATTTTGGGAATAGAAAAAAGTCTCAGGGAGCGAGACTCCCAGGGGGAGTAATAAGGGGGATGATCAAGGATGGTAAATAAGGAGGATGATCAAGCATGGCGATTGAATTTTTGGCCAGAAACTGACGAACAATCAATGCTGAAAGTGCAGGTGCATTGTCATGGTTAAGGATCTAACCACCGTCTTTAGTCAAATTAGGTCACGCAAGACGCGCCCTGTTGATTTTCCGAAATGCAGTTCATCATCTATCATTCGGACAGTTTTTCGACGATCGACTAGAACAAGGGACCGCACACGATCAATGTTGTCGTCAACACAGGTGGTTGAAGGTCGTCCCGGCCTTGCATCATCCGTGGCGTCTTGTCGGTCATCTTTAAAGCGCTCATTCCACTTGAAAACGGATATTTTCTTCAGAGCATTATCATCGTAAACAACTGTCCACATTTCAGTAATTACTTGACAATTTTTATCGCCCTTCACCAAAACACTTGATGTTGATTCGTTGCTCCATAATTTAGTAAATTTCCATTCTCGACAAACAGTAAAAACAAGGACAACCTAAATTAACATAATTGGCACCATGCGCACAGCTCGACGATCCGCCAAGCACAGACGGCTTATTTGGTCTCAGGCAACTAGCGCCGCCGCTAGTGAGTGGGCGGGGCCGCTATAGTCCGCGTCATGGCCTCGTATATCAGCGTGGCAAAAAAAGGTCCTCTCTTATTATTTATGCCACACATGTAAAATATGAGTCAATGGTGGGTGTCCATAATGAGTATGGAACCCGCTCTTAATAAAACAACTTTCCTGTGTCCCTGGTTCTTTAGTCATCAGCAGCCACAGAGGATGCTCACGGCTCTTCTACCTCTGAGCAGAGTCAGCGTCACTGTTTCTTAAGTGTGTTCCTAAGGTGTTCCTTCCTTTCACCAATTACAGTGGGATGCAGTCATTGGCAAGCATGGAGATTTTTCGCAGCGTCGGTTGAGTTCCCAGGGTCGTTCGAAGCGGTCCCTTGCGGAAACTGGGCGAGATTCCAGAAGGGTTACTGCAACAAGTACATCTCTTACCTGAGGAAGAAAGGCGAGGTACACATGGAACCCGGCGTGAGGAAAACGTAAGACCAGCATCAAAAAGCCAAGCCAAAAGTGGTGTTCAATGTACTCGATGATTTCCGGCTCAACTTTGTGGAATTTCATGTTCATTAAATGAAGAGCACAATGTATTTTTCCACTGTTCTTTATTTTGGTACAACTAGTTTCAACGCTTATATGTCCGATGATGGCGTCTAATTGTTGAAACTAGTAGTACCAAAATAAAGAACAGTGGAAAATACATAGTGTACTTCATTTAATGCGGTGTTAAATGCTACTTCACTGTGTGATAAATCTAGTTAAGAAGTTGCATTTAAGGTGAATGGCAACCCGGAACAATGGGTGAATGACCCCTGTGGAGTGGAGTAGAGGTCTTTCGCAGGTCCTGAGCATAGAAAACCACCTTCTTTGATTGCAAAGTAGACACCTGCTCGATGGGCATGGCCCGACTGAAATTTTATCGTCCGAAATTCTAGCCTCATCCCATTTTTTTAGCTGTTCCTGTTAGGAACGAGAATGATATAACCGGTCTATCATCGCCTTAAGAGTTATTCCAAAACTATAGATCAAATTTTTACTCATTATACGGGGGTAGGATTATTATATATTAGTAATTTCCACGGTACTAATCGAATTAGTAGGACGAGATAATTCCCCTGCGTCATCGACTTGTTTCTCGGGTACATTTTCTCCCTGAAAAAAACAGACTTCTTGGATGAGCCTTTTCATGCTGGGATTACCCGAAATTGAACTTGGAATCCTCTGTTTCTGTGTCAAAACCCAAGTAATGCCTCGTTTGGCTATGTAAGCACTGCTGACGAAATCCGAATGGACGGATTTAACAAATTTAGTTCAATAAAGATAAAATAAAGTGATCATACACTTGGATAGAAGTACTTTGATTACCAAAATGAGTAATGATTCCGTATTTTTGGCTGCGTTCGCGACGGAGTGGGAGAAAAGAAGAACTCGAATGACATTGAAGTAGAAATAAGAAGTTTTTGAAGAGCATTTGCCGTACGATGGAAATAAAAGTGGGGTGGGACTTCTAGGGCTGGTGAGTGCAGGAAAGGGGCGGATGTGGAGTTTTGTGTCGCGGGGGGCGAGGGGGGGGGGTGAAATGCCGTCAAGGTTGGCCGGTAGCCGCCGGAGATTATGGAACAAGTCAGGGGAGAGAGAGAGAGGAGGGTGCCCTGCAAAATGGTGGTCAGTTCCTCAATGAGGCGAATGCAAAGGTGCCTGATCACCGCGGGACAGCAATTTGAGTTTTGGTGCCACGTTTAAAGCACTGTCGAGGAAGGAAACGGTAAAAAACCTCAATTAATTATTCTGCGACACGAGACATAGGCCTGAGTGTGAGAGCCGTAATTGCCACGGGGCTCAGCCCGCTGACCCATGCGTCGTTCCTGGCAGAAGGATGGGAATGGTTCCTGCGGTCGTCATCCCACGAAATCCTTGCAAAGCGAAATCAACAGTGGCAACACAGACGTTAGAATAAGGAGTTGGAATTTTGGAAGTATGTTGAGGACAGGGATAGTAGTAAATATAAAAGGAAAAGATGGAGGGATCAAATATAATCTTTCAGGCCTTTGATTAGTGAGATGGAAGGGTGGCGGAGATTACTGGAGTGACAGTTACACAGTAATATCCCGAGGAGAGGAAGGAAACCAGTGAGAGGCGGCAATAGTATTGAACAAAAATCCAGAAAGAAGTATGGTAAATATGGAGCATGTGAAGGATAGAATATCGTTAGCAAAAGCTGCACCGCTCAACCTGGTAACTGTTCGGGCCTAAATGGGATCCAGCAATCACATGGAGAAAGATGTACATCTTTTAATATTTTTTTTTTCCCTAAATCTTAGTCCGTGTGAATATGTTTTCATAGTTTGGACGGTTTTCGAGTTTTAAAATGTGCGAGTGGGAATAATTATATAAATATTGAAAAAATTATATCAGTCCCTTCCTTTTCTGCTTTGAGAATGGTGACTTGTACCACCAAAAATTGGAAAACGAGGTTTATTTTCTTTTTCTTGTGATTCTGCGTTTTTGCTCGCTAGCGCTAATTCCATATATATTTATTTTTCACATCTGTGAGACATTCATGTAAGTTAAATAATACATATATATATATATATACCCTCCCCGGGCTACAACCTTGACGTGGTGGAAGGGCTTGTGCGTTCCGATGACCCCTAGAGCTGTGCTGGCGGGAGTAATAATTATTGCTCCTGGTAGGGTCACCCATGCCAGATAGGTCGAAGGTTAGGAGCCAGACGAAAGGTAGTCCACGCAGCGTCTGTTCCTCAGTGAGGCGGCTGCAATGGCGTCTGACCCCAGTGGGGCGGCCAGTAAGTGATGGTGTCACGTTAAAAACACTATGACAGTAACTCAGAAAGGTATCAGCTAGGTTATATTTTGGTTAGACACAGGCTTAAGAACAGTATGATAAAATCGCACAGCTTCCCGGGAGCGGATGCGGACTCAGACCACAATTTAGTTGTTATGAAATGTAGCATCCGTTTCAGGAATGTAGAAGCATTAAATGGATTGAAAAGGAAAGAGTACCAATCGGCTGTAGATGAAATCATGGAGGATAGTACACAGCTAAGTACTTTCGAAGAAACAGCAGAAAAAACTATTGGAACCCTTAACGCGAAAAGGAATAGGGAACCATGGACCACGGATGAGATGACTACTAAGATGGATGAGAGGAGAAGGTGGAAAAATGTAAACACAGAATTAGGAAAAATGAAGTGCAAAGAGTTAAACAATAAATTAAGGTGGGAAAGAATAAAGCAAAAGAAGCATGGTGGAAGACGCAGTGCGAGGATATGGAAAGTCTGCAGAGAAAGGGTGAAATCGGTGCGCTGTACAGCAAAGTTAAATCGTTATCGGGAAGTAAGAAAGCAAGAGCTATGCTAACAGTTAGAGATAAGGCGGGTAAGATAATAGTTGACGCAGGAAAGATCCCAGAGAGATGGAAGGAGTAAATAGAAGAATTTTATAGTAAAGAACTTAGACCAACAAAGTTAGACATTGAAAAAAAGTATGACGTAGAGAAAGATAGCTTAGGTCCAGGCATACTCGACGATGAGATAGAAAGGGTATTAAGGGAGATTAAGCTAAATAAGGCCGTGGGGGTGGATAACATTCCTGCGGAACTACTGAAATGTTTAGGCAAATGTGGGAGGAAGAGGCTATATGGGCTGATTCGTAGTATCTATGAGTAAGGAATCTGGCCGGAAGACTTTGTGAGATCAGTGTTAGTTCCTATTCCGAAAATGGTAAAGGCTACATCTTGTGAGGACTACAAGAGAATTAGTTTGATATCATGCGCAGCTAAAGTTGTTCTCATGATCATTAAGAAAAGGATAGAGAGTAGGGAAAATGATTACTTAATGCATGATCAGTTTGGGTTTAGGAAGGGGAGAGGTACGCGCGATGCAATTGAAGTAATGAGAATATTAATCGAGAGGAATATAGAACACAACCACGAGGTATTTGCCTGTTTCGTATATTTCGAAAAAGCTTTTGATAGAGTGAAGTGGGAGAAAATAATCAGTATATTGAAGAAATTGGAATAGATTGGAGGGAGAGGAGGCTAATCCTCTCAGACTACTCAGGTGCGAGTCGGAAACGGAGAGTCTGGAAAGGCAATGTTATGAGGTGCAAGACAGTGTTGTCCATTATCACGGGTGCTGTTCAACGTTTGTGTGGAGAAAATGATTAAAGAAGTATGGGAAGAAAGTGGGCGGGGAATTCGTAAAACCAGTTAGGTTCGCTGATGATCAAGCTTTAGCTTGCCAGCCAGCCAAGGGGTTGCAAGCAATGCAGAGTGAATTAAAAATTCAATGTGACAGATATAAGATCAGAATCAATATTAATAAAACAAAGGTTATGCGATTTCCTAGAAAGAAAAAGGCTAGGCTTAACATTAAAATAGGAGGACAAAAACTAGAGCAGGTAGAACAGTTTACGTATCTCGGTAATGTTTTGGACCAACACGGTCAAAGTAGTAGGGACGTAAGGAGAAGAATTGCGCTAGGCAAAGAGGCTTTCACAAGGAGGAGGGAGTTGATGACAGGGACGTTGAGTAAGGATGTTAAGAAAAGACTCGTAAAAACTTTGATATGGAGCTTAGCTATGTACGGCGCGGAAACGTGGTCATTGAAGCAGGAGGATAGACGTAGACTGGAGGCTTTTGAAATGTGGGTGTGGAGAAGAATGGAGAAGGTGAAATGGACGGAGAAGAAACCAAATGAGGAAGTACTTGGTATGGTGGGCGAGGAGAGGGGTGTGATGGGAGCAATCCTATGGAGGCAGGAAAAGTGGATGAAGGGTGTATTGACCGGCAGTGGGATGTTGAAGACTGTGATTCAGGGGAGAATGTTGGGCAAACGAGGAAAGGGAAGGAAGAGGATAGGTATGCTGGACGGGATGAAGGGAGGAAGAAAGTACTCAGAGATGAAGAGGGACCTGATGTAGAGTAGGATGTTGTGATTTGCTAGGGGCCACAAATTGTTGAATTAGCAATTTTGTCCATTCAAAAACCAACCTTAACCGCTAGATTACCTAAGTAGGTAGGTTTTTGGATGGACACAACTAACCACCAAACAGATAATATATATATATATATATATATATATATATATATACTCATATATACAGAAACAGATATAAGGAAAAGGGATAGGAACACATATAAAGGACGAACACAATAGAGGTGGGGAAGGCGGAATCGAACGGATCACAAGAGTAAAAATATTTCCTCAACCGGGACTCGAACACCGGATCTTTCCTCTTATATATATATATATATATATATATATATATATATATATATATATATATATATATATATATATATATATATCCATTATATAGAAACAGTGCAGCCTTGACGTGGTGGAAGGCTTGTGCGTTCTCGATCTACATCTACATCAATACCCTGCTAGCCACCAGAAAGGTGTGTGACAGGGGGTGCAGCACCAGGAGGAAAGGGTAAGGAATGAGGGGGTTAGGGTTATTAAAATGGATGGGGAAAGGTGAGGGGAACCTGCAAAAACAATATGTAAATATAATCCTATAACCATGCGCAGTCGCTACCTTGTAGGTTAATACTTATTATGTCGAGCCGACTCCTGGGGGATTTCGATTACAAGCATTCTTGTCTCTTATTGTTTTTGGAAAAAATTACCAATGAAACCTGTCAGTCTTGCAGTCAATCTCTCTAATCTTACATTCGTGATCCCTCCGCCCGTAATACGTCGGGGTTCGTATTATGTTCTCTATGTCATCGGAAAAGGACCTATCTTTAGATGTTTTTCATACGCTTAAATTATATTTTAACCACCGCTGTTTAAGGGAATCCCAGCCCAAATTTTCTAGCAAAGTAGTTACCCTACTGTGTTGATCATAACAATTTTTGACAAACCTAGCCCCCCTGCGCTAAACTCGATCCAATTCCGAAATCAAATTTATCTCTTGAGGATCCCATATACTGGCAGCATACTCTAGCTGGGGCCTGACTAGGGCAAGAAAACATCGTTCCTTCACTTTTTCGTCAAATTTACTCAGCACTCTTTTTACAAATCCCAATTTTTTATTTGCACGACCGCATATTTCTCGTATGTGCTTTCCCCAGAACACATCGTGAGTAATTGTTACACCCAAGAATTTAAAGGAATGTACTCTCGCAATTTCTGTTTGTTTCACTTTGTAACTAAATGGGAGGGAGTTGCTTTTTTCCCAAAGATGTATCACTACGCATTTTTTCAAAATTAATTCCAATTGCCATGTATCGCACCAAGCCTGAATTGCATCTAGGTCGTTAGCTAACGCGACTCTGTCTTCGCGACTTCGAATGTCCCCAGAAATAACCGCATCGTCAGCAAAAAGCCGGAGCCTGATATTAACCACGGTACTGAGGTCATTTATGTAAATAAGAAGCAAGAGAGCTATGACACTTCCCTGTGGTACACCCGACGTTACCTTGACAGTATCGGATGATACACCGTCCAGGACGACTGTTTGAACACGATTTTTAAAAAATTGTCTTATCCAGCATATAACATTCCCGTGTGTTCCATAACTTTCCAACTTAGCGAGTAACTTGCAATGAGGGACTTTATCAAAAGCTTTTTTAAAATCTATGAATATCGCATCAACTGGAATATTACTTTCACCGGAATGCATTATATCATGAACAAAGAGTGCGAGTTGAGTTTCGCAGGATCTACCTTTACGGAACCCGTGTTGGTTATTAATCAATAAACCTTGGCTATCGAGGAACCTCATTATGGAACTAACAATGATGTGCTCAAGAATCTTACAGGAGATGGAGGTAAGCGATATTGGCCTATAATTATTGGGGTCCTCCCGGTCTCCATTTTTAAATATGGGTGTTATCGAAGCCATCTTCCAGACGCTTGGCACGCTTTCTTCAACTAATGATTTCTTAAATATTATATTGAGATAAGGGGCAATTTCAGACGACAGTTTTTTATACACGCGAGCCGGTATCTCATCAGGTCCCGGAGATTTGTTGGGGTCGATGTTTTTAAGGAGTAACTCTACTATATTCCGCGGGTGGAAAAGTCGATTGCATGCATTGGCTGTAGAAATGTTTTTGGAAGGTTATCTGGTATATTCTGGGAGCATTTGTTGAAAACACTGTGGAAGAATGAGTTTAATATGTTGGCTTTATCTAAACTACTCGTTACTTTATCCCCCTTTTCGTTATTCAATGAGTTTACGGTGGACTTTTTTCCCTGCACTTCCCTGACGCAAGACATCTTTGGGTTATCGTTTAAATGTTCACCTAATTTTTTCCTTTTGAATTCCGCTAGCGCCTTCCGGAAGGCCTTCTTGGCAGTGGATCTAGATGCTTTGTAATTCTGCATGGTTTCGTTGATTTTATCAGGGGAGGAATCTTTAACCGCGTTTTTCATTCTGGCATGGCACGCCCTTTGCCGTCTTAGTGATTTCCGAACTTCAGAGTCGTACCAACGGGGTTCCTTATTCTCTCTTATATATTTACTAGGTATGAATCTCTGTATTGCTGAACGTGTTATCGCAAGAAAATTATTCCAGGTATCCTCGACACTCCTGGTTTTGCTTAATTCGTCAAATCTAAGAAAGGAACAGTTTAACTCACATTTTTAGCCATCATAGTCAGCTTTATTGAATAAATAAATTTTTCTCTTAGGTTTGTTAACTTTTTCTACGCTTAGGGAAAATTTAGCGTTTACAGCCCTGTGATCACTGATTCCATCAATAACTCCTACATTTAAGACCCTTTCGGGCGTATTAGTAGCTAATAGATCAAGAATGTTCTTTCCCCTTGTTGGTGAAGTGACTAATTGATGTAGGGAATTTGAGGTGAACGTCAAAATGAGGGACTCGCATAAATCCTTGTCTTTACCTCCATTTATAAAACTGTACGAAATGGGAACCAACGACGTCACGGACCGTGGATCCGAGGAGGTCCCGTTCCCTTAGGGAACTGAGCTCCGAGGTGAAGCGCGTCCAGGGCGTCGAGGGGGTTCGGCTGGGACTAACGGTCTGCAGCATCGTTCCAAGGGAGGATCGCGGGTCTTTGGTTTGGAGCCGAGTGGGAGGCATAAACCAGAGACTTTCGAGATTCTGCTCGGACATAGGAGCCTCCTTCGTCGACCTAAGGCCAACCCTTCGATCATGCAGGACCCCCTTAACCGATCTGGGGTCCATTACACGGCGGAAGCGGCGAGTAAGGTAGCGGATAGGATACTCGACCACTGCAGGCCTTTTTTAGGATAGAGGGCAGGTCACTTAGTGGGTCGGTAACATCTGGGGATAGCGCGTATAAAATTATTAATAAAAATATAAAAGTCACCGAAAACACTGGCATTGATTTAGAAGGACATGTGACACGCACTTCCCCACAAAGGCGTCCTAAATTACAGCCAGTTACAAATAAGGACGTTATTCAAAATAAAAATAATTTAACTATACTTGTTATAAATTGCAGAAGCCTCAAGAACAAATCAGCGGATCTAGAACACATAATCCAAACTCATTCCGCTGAGATAGTATTAGGCACAGAGAGTTGGCTGTGTAATGACATAACGTGGTCATTGAAGCAGGAGGATAGACGTAGACTGGAGGCTTGGGATGTTGGACTGGAGGAATGGAGGAGGGGAGTACTCAGAGATGAAGAGGGACCTGATGTAGAGTAGGATGCTGGATTTTTTATTTGTTTAGGAGTCGCAAAATATTTATTTGGTTGTTGTGTCCATCAAAAACTTAACCTAACCGGCAGATTACCTGATAGTAAAACAATTATATGCTGGAAATATTGAAAATTAAATAATTCGTGTTAGTAATGCTACCTTACACGGTAGGTTAAATCCATAAAGGCCAGTTCTTTATATTTAAAGCCTTAACTAATATTTTCTTCTACTTATGGTAGACGAGGAAAGGGCATGAATAGGATAGGGATGTTGGTCGGGTTGAAGGGAGGAAGGAAGTACACAGCGACGAAGAGGGACTAGTTGTAGAGCAAGATGTGTGGTTTTGTTTTGTTTGGAGATATTTATTTAGTAGTTGTGTCCATCCTAAACCTACCTTAACCTGTAGAGTACCTGAAAAATATACATAAATATATAGGCATAAATGTATAGGCACACTCGCGTAGATTATCTTATGGAATATATTTGGTTAACTATAATCGTAGAAAGGACTTGAAAATACGAGGGTCATCCGGAAAGTAGTACCCGTTCGTGCCGCATGAAGTGCTGACGACGCGAGTAGCCGCTGGACGAGGTCAGATAGCTTCAGTGGCTTGTCTGCCTTCTCTGAGCCAAGTTGCGTGACGCTAGCATTGCCTGTGTTGTTTCTGTGATTGTTTACAATGTTTAAAAAAATTGAGAACGCCGCCAGTTGTGAAGTGAGGGCAGTGATTAAATTCCTCAATGAAAGAAACGTTCGCCCATGTGATATTCATCGCCAATTAAAGGAGGTGTATGGAGACAATGTAATGGACGAGTCGTCTGTTCGGCGGTGGTGTCGCAACTTCAACATGGGGAGGGGGAACACACACGACGATGAGCGTTCGGAGAGACCGTCTGTCATTACAGACCAACTGGTGAGCTCAGTTGACGAATTCGTGAGGAACGATCGGCGCGTCACAATTGATGACATCTGTGAGCATTTTCCCAATGTTTCTCGAACAATTGTTCATGAAATTGTTAAACACCATCTGCATTATGCAAAAATTTGTGCAAGATGGGTCCCTCGCGTATCTCAATGAGCTGGCGGCGAAGGACTATGCAGCAGGAATACAGAAACTTGTCACACGTTATGACAAATGCCTTAATTTGCTTGGAGATTATGTTGAGAAGTAGTTTAAAGTATCCTCTTTCAAATAAAATTTTTTATGTTTGTTAATATTTACTTTTGTGTCTTTATTTCACGAACGGGTACTACTTTCCGGATGACCCTCGTATGTTAGGCTCTGAGGTGGAAAATATTCACAAACACTTATTCACCGTGAATGAAAAAGAAACAATTTTCGCGACCAGAGTTCTTGGGTTTTTTAGGAGCTATCGAAAAAGATTTCATTTCACTTGTGTTGTGTAATTGTGGTTACATATTTTTATTTTAAATGAAGCAAGCTTACTTCGATTTATCATTTCAGGTTCAATTTCTAACTTAAATCATTTATTCAAACCAATGCATGGCTTTTATTCGTCTTCTATGCCTCAATACTAAAATACTTAACACTTCAAACGAAAATTTTATTTCGCTAAGCTCGCAATCGTAATGCAATGCGCCTCGGTAATAGCACGGGCAAATGTTTCAACATTTGCCCATCCGCAAAGATTTTCTAATTTCCAATTTTGCGGTGACGCATATACCAGTCGCCAAAGCAGAATAGCGGTATGGTAGAAATTTGCTTACGACCAGGACCATAGGGAGCACTCGGGCAATTCAAACTGGAGAGCGTCTTGGGAGCCTTAAGCCAAGCATTTGATTAGAAATCATCACTAGCGGCATATCAGGTAGGTTTTTGATGGAACATGGCACCATTTATACTACTGCTCTTCTAAATCCTAACTAGCATACACAAAATATCGTAAAATTCCATGATTTATGAATCGAAATTCATACTCTGTTTTTGCGAGAAAAATGTAGGAATTACAGTTTTAATAGAGACGCTAAAATGAGAGCCACTCCAGTCAAGAAGACCTAAATAAAAGAATTTAAGAAAAATCCAAGGAATACGTGATTCCTTCTGATTCCGGAGAATAATTAAACCAAACAATAGGGATATATTTGAAGATTAAGCTACTCCATTGAAATAAATGAAAAAGAGAGACCTGCTGACATATATTTGAATGTTCCTTTCCCAACAAAATTAGTTTTGACAAAGTGAGGTAAAGCTTTCAAACGTATCTTGATAGGTAACATAGATTTTTTAGTTCCATATTTTCCTTACTTCCGACAAATCAATATTTAAATGCCAATTTTCTAGCACCCCCCTGCCTACATGTCGGCTGGAAGGAATATAATGGTGACCAAATGCTTATCTTTGTAATTATCAATCTATTAAAATAGTTAATAGCCTATCACTAACTGCAAAATGATTCACTATTCAGTGAATCATATAATTACTGATGCCATTATTTAGCCATTTTTTCAGGTAAAAATAAAAGTTTTAGTGAGGCGAGTTTCTTCCCTGGCGTCAACTTTCATTTCCACCCAATTTCTTTCATTCGTGCAATCCATTCCTCTCGTCTTGCATAACTACTTTTGCATTAATAATCAACAACCGCATTTAGCGAGAGCTAAAATGGCGGTCGGAAATTTATTGGTCATGCTTGTCGCGGGTGGATTTATTTTTAATATTGTTAAAGGTGCCTTAATGCGTTTGTCCTTCGAGGATGGCGTCGTGACGTAAGCAGCAAACGCAAAGCATAGGTCATAAATTGCGAATTTTGTGGGACGAATTTCCGAGCTCCTCAATTTGAAAATCCTTTTTTTATCCAAAACTTCTATTGGAACATATAATCAAGAGGCGATGAAGAAATAGACGACGCGCTGGTGAGGAGGACTCCATGCAAGGTCACGTGAGGAATCATGTTCGAAGGGTGACATCAATTCACACGGATAACAATGTGATACGAGGCTGAGCGTTTCGCATCCCCTCCTAATTCCATTGAGCATAATGACACCTACCAGAGTTCAAGGCCATGTCAGGTCACGTTTTTACCCGTTGGACATCTCCAATTGATCTTACGGTGCGTCATCAGAGTCGAGCAGGAGACCCTGGCGATGTTAACTTCACGTGTTTCCAAGCCAACCAAATTGAACGCGAGGTCAAATGTGACGCCACAGAGAGAGATAATGCCACTGAATTCCAAAAGTCTTCCACATGAAATATCTCGATAAAAAAACGGAAAATGATAAGTAGTTATTTCTTTGATTTCAATCGGAGTTCAAAATGGAGTTCTCCATAAAACGGCCCATCAAACTCTGACCTTCCAGTTTCATCACAATGACAAAATGGCGTTGTAATATGACATGATTTTAACTTAATAAGATTTAAGTACACTAAGCTTACAATTAAAACTTGAACAGAGGAATAAATTTCCTTAATTTCCTTAATAACATGCCCCTGAATCATAAATGAGTCATCGCAATCACCACGTGTCACCAAACCTAGGTTTGACCTACTTGACGCACCGAGCTGCTGAACTCAACCTAAATCTAATCTATTCTTGTCTTTGTACTTTCTCTGCATCGATTCTGGCGTTATTTTGCTCACATTTTGCATTTGAGGGCTTTATTGTGTCTCACTGCTCAATATTTCTTCAAAAATCTTCGCATATTCTAAGCTAGATATGATGCCACGAAAAACTTCGTTGACGATGGAGGAGAGTCTCCAAACATTAAAAACGCGGTTGCGTAATCTTATTGTGTTCCACTGGACTGCACGTACAATTAATAAGTAAAAACAATTCCATTTTTATTCCCACTAAGTAATGCTTGGTATATTTTGCTGATAAATATTTTTGCTCTGATAGTAACATGTGAGGCCCATGAAGCAATGTTCGTTAAGCTTCAATATCCCCATTTAATGCACCATTCCGAGATATTGTCTAAGTCTCTAGAGAATAGCTCGCGGTCTAGTTGGCACCTTATTTCATTCTATATTACCGTGTCGCCAGCAAATAGTCTGAGATTGCCAATAATGTGTGAGCTTAGTAAGTCATTAATGTATATTAAGAGAAGAAGAGGCCCTATTACACTTCCCTGGGGGACGCCCGAAGTTACATCCCTATCCGTTGAGCACAACCTATTGATGATTACTATTTGTTTGCGATTTGACAAGAAGTCTCTAATCCAATGAATTATTTTCTCATTGATTCCGTAGTATTTAAGTTTATGTAACAGTTTATTGTGTGGGACTTTATCGAAGGCTTTTTTGAAATCTAGTGTGTGTTGTTTCTCCCGATCTAAGTATATCGTGAATGAAAAGACCTAGTTCTGTTTCGCAAGATCTGCTTTTCCTAAATCCGTGCTGGCTGTGGATTAGTATTTTCCTACTATCAAGATTCTCATGATGTTAGTGACAATAATGTGATCCAATATATTACAAGAGAACGATGTTAAGGAAATGGGTCGGTAATTGGTTGGTTTATCCCTATCGCCGCCTTTATAGATGGGAGTTATACGGGCTAGCTTCCGGTCGCGAGGCACTGAGCCTTCTTCTATCGATTTTAGAAAAACAATATGTAAAAACGGGGCAATGTCTTCAGGTAATTCTTTGAATGTTCTAGCTGGTATTTCTTCCGGACCAGGTGCCTTGTGTGCTTTGATACAACGGAGCAGATGTACTATTCCCTGCTTGGTCAGTGTAAGATCGCTCATGTGTTCCCCGGGTGGGTGTGGAGGATCGTTTGGTGCGTTTGTGTTTTTATTGCCGACGCTCTGGAAAAAATGGTTTAAAATATTTGCCTTTTTCACGCTCTCTGTAATGATTTCTCTAGGATAAATATGTATGCTCTGATGGTAACATGTAAACCCCATGAAGCAATGTTCATTAAGCTTCAATATCCGGCAATAATCCACTTCACTTGTTTCAACACATTGCCGGTCGATGACGTAGAAACGAGTATCGAACAATGGTTTACTGATTTAAAACCCTCCCCTAATTTATATTTTGTAACAATAATTAAATACTTATGAGAATTAATGGCTCTGCAAACGAAACAAATGAGTATTCGAGGAGCCATTTTTAAAGTTCGCGAAACAGAGCATTTGAAATGATAACGGAAATTTTAAGATTGTTTCTTCAAATTGCTCCGTGAGGTCTTATGGCTTTCATTTTAGAGAAATTGCCAAAGAAAGTTACCTGCAAATGATTGTAAATGTATTATTAAAAACTGATTTGGAATTATTTTTTATGCTTTTTTTAATTCCAGCGCAAGAGGCAAATTTTTCTTCCGCACTGGACCGGATTACCCTTATTCTATCCCATTGGAAGACACCCAGGAGGAAATTTCTGAAAAATAACGTGATACGTGTGCCTCACAAAAATTTATCGCAACTGGACATAAGCATCGAAACCAACACAGATCAAAGACACAGGGTGCTCTCAGTTAAGAAGCACAGCGAAATATATTTTCGATAAATCGTTTCTCAGGTAAGGTGGCTACCACGTTTGACCGATTACAAATACCTCACCTTCCAGAACGCAAGCGTTTCACGCAATCCAGCCGATGGATCTCCAGGGTGCTATTCCGTACAATGGTATCCGAAGATGTGATAACCTCGTCCCATTGCGCAAACGGCATTAACAGCACCAGCTGATTGCATCCGATCTCCTGCGTTGCCCTCCTGAAGAGGCCTACTCTTTTAGAATACGTAGAAATTGAAGCCAAAGTTCTCAAAGTAAACGAGAGTTTGACTCTCGACTATGGCGCACATGTTTTTAGAATGATAGTCCCATGCTAGATTAAATAGAGGTTTTCGCTTGCGCCCTAGCTAAGTAGTGCAAGTGCGCCAATGAGGGACCCATTTCATCCATCGACTCTGTCAAAGGACATGCTTTATCCAATTTGTAGCACCTGTGCCAAATACCTCGCACACGTTCGATATAATGATATATATTTATTTCAATATTTTACGGAGTCACCCGCTAGGTTGCCAATCGTGTTTCTTTCCTGCAGAGCAATAATCCCAAGAGGATTGCATTTATTTTTCGGCAGATGGACTTCATTATTAAAATATAATTTTATCGTCATTCTTTGCTCCGAAAACTTGCAATGGATGTCTTTATTCATTTTGTATATAAACCGACTAGATCCTACTGGATTGGATACGATCTTGGGTGAGTCAGCGGTTTCACGGCACGCCGCGTTGATCTATGAAAGGTATTTCACGCTTCCCTTTCAAGGGAAGGGATTTTTGGGATCACCCATGAGAAAGGGGGCCAATAAATGAGATCAACGCAATTGCCGTACGGTTTTATTTGCTTCGCCTCAGAGATGGCGCCAGCACTCTCTCTTGAATTCAGATTCAGACTTTTTTTTAACAATACTAGCTAATATTACGCCGGCTTGCTATGATCTACTTTCACCTAAAATATGCGTCCTTATGCCAACAATCTCCTAGAATTATTAAGACCGTAAATATAAATCTGAAAATCTCTTCCGATACGGCGAATCAATCAAATGGCGATCCAAAGAATCACGTTCTAGTTTAGCTTAATTACTTAAGAACTCCTGGATGTTTCATGGCACTGAAAGAAAAAAATAAATTGCTATTTTCCACAGATATTTGGTCCAATTCACCGTTTAACTGCATCTGGTCATTAATAACTGTGAAAGAGTCCTTTTTTAACCGTTCAAACATGAATTTTGAGATGAAATCATAGTTAAATCTAACTTGGTTAAGTTAAATCTATCTTATTTGGTTTTCCACTACGTTACCGGGAATTTCTGCTGAAATAACTTCGCCTTATTAAAAGAAAAAAATAATTCGCCATTATCAGACCTCTCATTCCCTTATACAAATCACTTGCCCTCCTTCATGACCAAAATGGATGAAAATGCTCTTAATTTTTACGATGATTCTTATAAACTGGCAAAGTAATCTTCCTGAAAGACGCATTGCTTAACACTGCTCTAAAGGAATGAGGAGACGTGAGATTTTCCACAGTAAACAATATATATTGTAGTTACTACTCCGAAACTCCGATGCGGGATTTTGTTAACCGTGCCTCATCTTATCCCAAATTTCAATGCCTTGATTTTCCAACAAAGACGAAAAAGCCAAAGGATAAAAATGGGTATTCAACAGTACAAAACTCTAACCAATTACTTGGAAGTCTACGAAGGAAATAAGATGGAGGAAAATTACAATAAATAAGAGACTAAAGACCACTATATTTAGAAAAGGGTCATGAAGCTCTTTTTAAATTTATGGATCAAGAGTATTATTTTTTAAGCAACAACAATACAACTTTTGTCTAGTCCAAATGTACAATAATATAAATATATGTGTACATATATATACAGTACTGTATATATATATATATTTATATGCATAGATATGTAATATATCTACTACAAAATAAAAATAATGTAAAACCCTGAAAGAACTTTTATTCACGTAACAGTCGGTTTGTATATACGAGGGTAATCCCAAAAGTACCCGACCCAGCAAAGAATACAAAAATTTTGGAAAATTTTTTTTATTTTTCAGCATACTCTCCTTTCAGCTCCATACACTTTTCCCAGCAATGTTCAATAAGTTCGATACCCTTTTTGTGATAAGAACTGTCTTGCTCCTCAAAATAGCAGCCAGTAACTGCCGACATCACTACTTCGCGGCTGGAAATGTTTGACCATCGAGCCATTTTTTCAAGTTCGCGATCAGAAAATAATACGAAGGGGCTGAATCTAGCCGACAATGTGAATGAGGCAGCAATGGAAACTTTAATTCATGAATTTTGGCCATTGCAATAATAGGTTTGTGAGCTGGTGCATTGTCTTGAAGAAACAACACCTCCTTCGTAGCCTTTTGTGGCCGCTTTTGCTTGATCTATTCGCTCAAATGTTGCAATAAATTCGCATAATACTCACTGTTGATACTTTTTCTTTTTTCAAGATAGTCAATGGAAATTATCCCACGCGCATCCCAAAAAACCGACTCAATGACCTTGCCTGCAGATGAAACGGTTTTCTCCTTCTTTAGAAACCCTTTGGAATCCATTGTTTTGATTGTTCTTTTGTCTCAGGTGTCAAGTAATGGACGCATGTTCCACCCATGGTTATGAAACGGCGCAAAAACTCTGTTTTGTTGCTGTGAAACTTTGCTAAACACTCAATTGACGCATCTTCGCGACACCCGTTTTGCTCGAGTGTGAGCAAACGCGGCACCCATCTCGCACAGAGCTTTCTCATGCCCAAAATTTCAGTTGATATGCGATGTACTGCACTTTTTGAAGTGCCTATTATGTCCGCTAGCTCGCGCACTTTCAGCCATCCACTATCACTTTGTGGTTTTTCTTCACCGTTTCATCGCATTGGTCGACCACATTTGGTCGAGCCCAATGGCGACGCTCGTCTTGGCAGCTCGTACGGCCTCGTTTTAACTCTGCTACCCCTTATTTTACTGCTGTAAACGAAGGAGCAGACTCACCTAGAGTAGAGTCCAGTTCAGTCACATTCTAGAGAGGATACGTATTTCCGATTCAAAACTACATCCCAATTGACGGCTCCTGCCTTATTTTTCAATGGGGTCCCACCTACCTCACTCGATATATTTTTTCATGCTGAAATTATGACTTCTCTATTCCCTGTTGAGAATATTCAAAGGTCTGCAGCCACTGTTCCACGTGTCTACTTCATGTCATTGTCATGAAGAAATTTATTGCCGCCAATGGAAATCTGGGAGAAGACAATAGCAAATCACGGGCCCAAAATATTAATTCATTTAAGAACCATCTTTACTCTTCGGATGTCCATATCCAATGATATGCGTCTGCAACTTCAGGGAAGTATTGCGAATATTCTTCAACATGAATATTGTATTGAGCGCCAGATCTGTATGTATGGTGTTTCAGCACTGTGCTATAGATGCTCCTTGGATTAACAAACTACTTCTTCAGGCTTCCCACCCAGAGGGCCCGGGTTCGAATCCCGGCGGTGGCAGATACTTTTCAGGGCTATCGCGATCCCTAATTGAGGTGCTTTGTGGATGGCACTTTGAGTGAGTACGCCATCCGTCAGATGGGACGTCAAGCTGCGGACCCCTTGGCGCCTTTCGTATACAGTAGCCTAATGGCGACGCCGGGTTTCTCTCCACCCTTCATCCTTTCCTATCCATCCCTAATGGCGCAAATGGCCTCAGCTGTCGGTCGCTTCTCCTAAATACTACTACTAGCAAACCAATAAAAGTATCTGGTCACTGCTCCAGTCTAGTTAACAAATTGATTCTACGGCTATCAATGAATGAGTAATTGATGCCGTCCAATTTATTTGCGGCTAACGAGAGATCTCCCTTGAAATGCCTTTCGGCCGATACGATTAATCTAAACCTCATGTAGAATCCACGCTGCTTCCGAGAATTGCCGTCCCGTAGGTTGCTCGTTAGACAACCGTTTCGCCCCCAGTCTTAGGGGCGTCTTGAGGTCCAAGTGACCTCCGTCGTTTGTTTTTTCCGACGCTAGCTGGCTCAGAATGCTCTGATTGGCTCTTTCTTGGCGGCGAATAGTAATAACCCTTTTCCTGGGGGAAATCAGTGTGCAGCCGTCCTCGCGGTTGAAATTATTAGGATTTTGAATTATTTCTACCGCTTCTCTTATCAGTCTCAGAAAATAATATTTCTCTCTTGCCAGAACTTTTGATTGGTCGAACTCAATCGTGTGTCCAGGTTCCGACCACGAATATTCGGCAATTGCCGAGAGTCGGAACTGTTTCTTGTCTGTGGCCCTTCCTTAATGCTGCATCTAATGGACCTTTCTGTTTGGCCGATAGAGGACTCACCCCATGTGCAATTGATCTCATATGCTCCGTCGTACATGAGATCGGGGATTTGGTCCTTAGGGTTAGAGATATCTTGCTGTGGAGAACCTAATTATTACATTATGCCTCCGAATGAGCTTAATTACCTTTTCAGCCATTCCAAAGACGTAATGGGTTGGCAGCATTTGCCGTCGGTTTATCCTTCTCTGGCCTCTCCTCGCTGTTTTTCTTGGCCAGAATCCCGTTTTCCGTCGGCCCCTTACCTTCCTTGGCGGCCCTTTTTATTGAACCAAATATTCCGGGCATATGCTTTTCTCTAGCGCTGAGATTAAGTACCGTTTTTCTAATGGAAGCGATACGACGTCTGAGATAGCACGACAAACTAGAGTGTTGACTGGTGAGCTCTTCCGGGCGGGATGGTGGTTTGATGACACATCCCAATGCCGGTCCGTATAGGTTTACTGACGATACACTGCATGGCCAAGGCTGCCATTAGGTTTTCTGCTTACCAATACATCTAGAAAGGATATGACCCCATTCTGCTAAATTTCCATGGTGAATTTGATGGCAGGATGTTGCTGATTTAGGTGTTTCATGAACAATTCTAGTTCTTCCTTCCCGTGTGGCCAGGTGACAAAGGTGTCATCGACATAACGGATCCAAAGTGATGGTTTCTTTGGGTAGGTCTCTATTGCCTTCTTCTCAAAATTCTCCATGAAAATATCAGCTACTGCAAGAGAGGGAGGTGATCCCATGGCCGCACCTTCCTTCTGCTGAAAGTATTTATCATTCCAAAGGAAGTATGAGTTCCTGAGGCAGAATTCTGCGAGGTCCGGGAAATCCTTTGGTAATCCTTCCGAGGTGAGTTCTTCAATGAGTGGCATTGAGCCATCAATGGGTGTATTCGTGAAGAGAGAGACTACGTCAAAGTTCGTCAGCAGTTCTTGTTCCTTGAATTCGATGTTCTTGATGGTGCGAATGAGTTCCGTAGAGTTTTTCACGAATGAGCCAATTCTTCCTGTGAAGGGCTATAGAGAACGCGCGGCGTATTGCGCCAGCTTGTAAGTTTGCGTGTCAATGTTAATTATGATGGGCCGTAGGGGAAGCAAAACTAAAGCAAATGACCACCCTAAACTTGAAAGCGTAAAATTTACTCGTTATAGCCTTCCATCAGAGAATACATAATACGCTCGGCATTTGATTTCCACTCGCCCATCAAATCGATCACCGGACTGCAGGGTCGATGATAACTATCATGAAGGCATCGAGTGGTCTACACGTGGAACGTGGATCTGAAGAGACCCTGCTCTCCTTTAAGGAGATGCATTCAGAGGTGAAACAAGTCGAGGCAGAGTTGACGGTCCCAATTAAATTAAGTATATGTAGTATTGTGCCGCGTGTAGACCGCGGAAGGCTCGTTTGGAACCGAATTGAGGGTTTAAGCCAGAGATTGCTGGGATTTTTCCGGGAAATCGGAGCGGACTTCGTTGATCTGAGGCCTGTCCTCTCATCGTGTCGGGTACCCCTTAATCGCTTCGGAGTCCATTATACTGCCGAGGCATCGCAGTTGGTAGCGCGTAGGTTACACGAACACGTTTCGAGGGTTTAGCATAGTTGGTAGGCAAGAGCGTAGGTCATATTTTGGGATAAATAAAGTAGAATCCAGCGCTTTTTGTCAATTCAGATCAGGTTATGCCACTCAAATCCCCAAAAAAATGAAGGACAAACAAATACTTGCGTTAAAACAACAAATAACCCACGTAAAGTTAAAAAAAAATTGTGCCTAAGGTTAAAAAAAAATTCATAAAAGATTCTAATGTGAGTGAATGTAATACCTTTTGCCTCTGTTAACCACAAATCGTCTCAAAACAGTTTCGCGAGCATTCCTAAAACCGGAAAACAAAAAGGAATTGACGAAAAAAAATTATGACATTCAACTGCCGTAGCATTAGAAACAAAATATCGGATATTCGGATCGGAAAAATAAAAATATTTTAAACCATATTTTCCAGAGGGTCGGCAATAAAAACACAACCCCACCAAACGATCCTCCACACCCACCCGGGGAACACATGAGCGATGCAACAATTTCAGAGTGTAAAAATCATTCGCCTTGACTGGGATTCGAACCCAGATCCCTCAATATCCAGTCGAGTGCTTTAGCCACTTAAGCTACGGTTCAATTTAGTTTTATTCGGTCTAGTATGTTACACTGCTAGTGTTTACATTGTACACATTGTCAGCTTACAGATTATGGTTACAGAATATTTTTTTTCTTATTATGGTTACACACTTACATAGAGTAAGAAATAATGAGCTCTCCGGCCTCTCAATTAAATAAGAAAGGGGAAGAGAACTCCAATGGCCGTAAGAATTAGTTGCAAATCTCTCGTCAGACCAATTGTTGTGTTGGTTTAACGGGAATCACGTCTGGAATCACCCGAATTGCTTCTCCATCTCGCAGGAGAGAAGCGACTTTTTTCGTTTCATCAAATGCCCTCCGGTGGCATACGTCGCGCGCGAGTTCCTGCCACGCGTCCTTGAGGAGTGCCTTGCGCCACGCGTCGTCACCACCGAGGATGCGCAGGCTAAGCTTCGCGTAGACCACCTTCGCCTTTAGAGCTGTATCGGTTAAATTGAGACCACCCTGCTCAAACGGGCCATAGAGCTGGTTTCGGGACACTTTCTTTACGTAGCCATTCCAGATCATTTGGTTGGACACTCTAATAAAGTATGCATCGTATTTAGTGGATAAGGGCCATAGATGGGCCACATACCATATCCTTGGGAATACAATCTGGTTGAGGAGGCGGACGCGGGTCACGATCGGGAGGGAAGGGAGTGAAAGCTTTCCAACACTCCATTTTACATGATGGTCAATAATTCCCCAGTTTCGCTCAATCGTGGGAGCCAACTCCCTCTCTCACCAGAACCCCCAGATTTTGAGCGAGGGCGCTTCTGACCAACCGATGGAGGTCGAGGGCCGGTCGCCCTTCAGCAGCAAAAACCCGGATTTCCGGTTATTGAGGAAGATACCAGCCTGCTCATATGATGTTAATATGTCGTGGGCTAGGGTCATGTGGGACGGGTCGTCTACGAAGAGGGTTATGTCGTCAGCGTATGCGACGCCCGGGCAGACGACGCCGTGACGACGTACCCCGATTCCACTGCTCTGTAGTCGTCTGATTATGGGGTCTAAGGCAAGGGCGAACAGCAGCATTGACAGTGGGCAGCCCTGCCGAACGGAGTTACTGACAGGGATGGGCGGCGAGGTGGCATTGTTTATCCTAATTATAGAGTATGTTCCGTTATACATCGTTGATACGGCACGAATGAAGTACTAGGGGAAGGCCATCTTCTTGAGAACGGTGAGAATCCATTCGATCCGGACCAGGTCAAATGCTTTCTCAAGATCGATAGCCACCAGTGATAAAAAACAATCGCCATACAAGGGGGCGGAAAAAATGATGTCGCGAATTAAAAGTGCTGCATCGAAAATGTTTCGCGTTTTCGACACGGCGTACTGGGATGGAGAGAGGACGATGTCGGCAGCAGCCGTCATTCTACATCGTAGGACGTGCGCCAATATTTTATAGTCTGCGTTTAAAAGGGCGATTGGCCTGAAGTCGTTGAACGACTTTGGCCGCGTCTTCTTTGGTATAAGCGTTATCACGGCGGTCCTCTGACTTGCAGTCAGAGAGCCGCTAGTTAAAATGCAGTTAAAAAGGTGGGTTAAAATAGGTTTTAAAACATCCCAGTACGCTAAATAAAATTCAAAGGGTAGGCCGTCCAAGCCGGGTGCTTTGCCCTTCGGGAACATGGAGGAGACGCAGTCCAGTTCGTCTGAACTTATGTCTCGACAAAAATCGTCTTTTTGATCTGTGGGAAGTGTAGGGAGAGGGGGGAGAGGGGGTGTGTCTCCCTCCTTCCATGGAGGATACCTGTTAAAGGTGTTTTGAAAGTGCCGGCCCGCTTCCCTAAGGAGGTCGATGTCACCGGCGGCAGATTCTCTGACAGGGATTCCGTCTATATCGGAGCCAGAGTTGGATTTCATCCAGCGCCGAAGCTCAGATAGCGTTAGGGGGCCCCCTTCATCCGTGTCCAGTTCTTTTTGCCACTGTTGGGGAGCGTATTTTTGGAGCTCGTGGCCCAGGATAATTTTTTTTAGGGATGACACTTGGGCGTGGAAACCCTCCGGCGCCACATCCTTACGCAGGAGCTCTTCCAGCGCTCGGCGGTAGAAGGAGATGGGGTAGTTCTTTTCCCTACGCCACTCGAAAGTTTGCCTTTTGATGTGGGTGACAATGCGGGGTTTGAAAACCTCGTTCCACCATAAAGCGAGGTTTGCACCGGGACGGAGTGCCGCGATCAGTGCACACACCTGGGTGCGGATAGAATCACGACGAGTCGCGTCCTCCAACACGCGGAGGTCTATGCGCCACACGGAGCCGCAGCGGTGGACGTGCACGCCCGGGGTTGTGTCCGGGCACGTAACTCTCATGATCACTGCGCAGTGATCAGAGAAGGACACCGTTAGGGTGTCCACTGCCTGGACATCATTCTTTAGGGATGTCGAAACGAAGAGGTAGTCAATCCGCGTCCGAGAATTAGGCCCTGATCGCGTGAAGGGGGCGGGACCGGCGCAATAAGAACGCACTGCGTCAATCGATCCAATGAAGTCGAGCATCAGTGAGAGCGCCCGGCTTGGATAGTATGTCACCCTATCCATGTTCGAGTCACTATCCTTTCGGCGGTAGATGGAGTTAAAATCCCCGCCCAATATGGCCTTCCCCGAGAAGGAATACAGGTAGAGGAGGGGAAGTTCATTGAAATATGTTTCGCGCTCTGCCCTCGCGCGCTCAGCGGAGGGAGCGTAAAGGTTTGTGATGTGGATAGCATTCACGATAACGGACGTTATGCGGCCCGAGGGGTGGCGGCGAACATGAGAGAACGGAATGCCATTTCGGACTAGGGTGGTGGTGCCAGAATGACTTTCGGCGAAATTGCCGATAGCCTGAAAGATGTTCGCATCCCAGACTATGTCCTCCTTTACCTCTTGAAGGAGGATTACATCAGCCCTAAGGTCGCGGAGAAAACATTGGAGGACTGCAATTTTTAAAGCGCTATAAACGCCAGCAATATTAAGCGAAATAATATTCATTGGTGGAATGAGAGGACAGCTATGGGCACCGGACATCACTTACCAGAGTCCTGGTCATGGCTTACGTCGCTTCGGTCGCGGCTCGAACCCGGACGACGAGTGCTTCTCCGCTTCCCGGGACGCTTCGTCCGACGGGTCGACGATCGAGGTCTCGAGTTGTCACCGCATACCTCCCCTCCGACCTCGTCCGAAGAGGAAGACCCAGCCGTGGTCTCTACGAAGAGCGGGTTACTCGGCGGCATTCCACGTGGGGCCCTGTTCGAGCGAGCAGAGCTGTGGGCCGTCCCAGCCCAGGAGGTGGCCTCAAGGGGGGGGGCGGGGTGGCGGACTGGTGGTCCTCTGCCGAAGGGGCCCGTCAGGAAAAACCAGAGGAGATCGGTCGAATTGGTCCGCCTCTAGAGGAGCCCTGGGAAGATCGTCGACACCTTGGCTATCCTCAAAGGAGAAGGACAATGGAATGTCTGGGATTGTTGACGTCGACAAGGTTTTACTCGTACATGTGTCAACTTCCGCGGCCGGTGATACTTTCTTGATTTTCCGTGATACCGTAATGGAGGGGCCCGCCGTTGAGGAAGGGGGACAGTCCCAATCGGATTCATCCTCCCCCGCTGTCACCCGTGATTCTCGGGGAGTTGGAAGCCCGTGAAGCAAGGTTTGCGGGGAGAACGCGTCGTTGGCGTGGCCAGAGAAAGGAAGGACGCAGGATGATCTGTCCTCTTTTGACGGGGCACGGAGATAGGGGCCGGTGGTCGTGAGTGTGTATCCGAGCTGGTAGGGACGGCAGCTTGATCGATGTTCGAAATCAGCAGTGCAGTGTCGTCCGTCCTCTTCTTCTTCGGATCCCTTTCTTCCGTGGACGACTTTCGCTCCCTCTGAAATTTCCCTCCAAGTGGAGGGGGATGCGGGGGTTCGGCGGGAACAACTGAGGGCGCACCCTCGATAAGTACTGGGACCGCGCCCTCTCCTCCACAGCCATCTCGGGCTCATCTATCTCCTCGGTGGTGATCGGATTGGAGGCCAAAAACATTGCCTCCGCATAGCTCTTCCCTCCCTGGTTCCGAGGGCATGTCTTGCGCTCGTGGCCTTCTTGGTTGCAACGGGCGCAGGTGCGGCGCTGACCCTCGTAGATGATGATGGCCCGGTTGCCGCCGATGTGGAGGTACGAGGGGATATTTCTTTCGACCGTCATCCGCACCACTCTCGTACCTGTCAACACGCGCGCCATTTTGTCGCCCTCCCACCTGTTCTCCCACGAGCGATGGATTTTTCCAAAACGTTGAAGCTCGCCTGTTATATCTTCCGATGGGGTCTCCGCGGGGAGACATAGAACCCTAACATTACAAGGGCTACCGGAGGTCTCGTCAATAATAATCGTCGTCCTCGGATCATTTTTGGATGGAAACGGTAGTTTTCGTGGGATATTATCTAGAATCCTCTTCATAGTAGCTTCAGTTGCCAACTTCAGGAATACCAAATGGCGGTCATATCCAAATTGGATCGCCACAATCTCTTCGGGTGTGAGGCCCAGCGACTCTAGTGTAAAGAGGTGGACCTCCAACGGAGTAGGGGGTTTCGCCTTCTCATCAACTTGCAAGGCGAGCGTGTTAACGCGACGTACGACCATTTTCAAACAAATCAAATGGAGCACGCCAGCGCCAAAAAAGAAGAAGAGCGCACTGAAGGCACTCCAAGAAAGAAAGAAAAAAAAACACTCGTGTGCACTCCCTCCCCGCTACACGCACCAGGCGGTAGCAAATAAAAAGGAGCGTAAGCTCTACACCAGGAGTCAAGGTCAGTCTTGATCTAGTAAGAAATAATGAGCTCTACGGCCTCTCAATTAAATAAGAAAGGGGAAATAAGAAGGGAAGGGGAAAGGGGAAAACATAAGTACGGCCTTCCCGGCGGAAGAAGTCGAGAGTCAAACTGCACGCTTCTTGATGAACTAGGCGGTCAACCGCCGCTCGAAACAAAACACGATCGGAACCTCGATTTCCGAGAGAGCCCGGCAGTGCCGCTCTCCAAACCCCGGCGGCCGAAGCCTCGGACGCCGGCGAATTTTAGACACTCGGTGAACACAGGCACGTCCAGCTACCGAGGCGTCCTCTTAAACTCTGAAATTTTGGGGCTTTTAAAGGAACAAGATGTTGTGACGAAATACCGTACATACAATGTCACAGGCATTCGTAGTCGTGCGCGAGGCACCAAAGTCCACGAGGTTAAAGCCAACTTTAAACACTTATGGCGTTTTCACTTTGACAAATTCCAAAGAAACTGCGGGAGATGACGCAACAGTAACGTTTAACTCCTTGTTCCTTTAAAAGCCCCAAAATTTCAGAGTTTAAGAGGGCGCCTCGGTAGCTTAAGTGGCTAAAGCACTCGACCGGATATTGAGGGATCTGGGTTCGAATCCCAGTCAAGGCGAATGATTTTTACACTCTGAAATTATTGCATTGAAATGCACATAAGCGGATGGATGACTCCGTTAAAAGTTACTGTTGCGGCATCTCCCGCAGTTTCTTTGGAATTTGTCACATGAGCGATCTTACACTGACCAAGCAGGGAATAGTAAATCTGGTCCGTAGTATCAAAGCACACAAGGCACCTGGTCCGGAAGAAATACCTGCTAGAATATTAACGGAATTAGCTGAGGACATTGCCCCGTTTTTACATATTGTTTTTCTAAAATATTAGGTGAGGGTTTTAAATCAGTAAACTGTTGTTCGATACTCGTTTCTACGTCATCGACCGGCAATGTGTTGAAACAAGTGAAGTAAAATATTGCCGGATATTGAAGCTTAATGAACATTGCTTCATGGGGTTTACATGTTACCATCAGAGCATACATATTTATCCTAGAGAAATCATTACAGAGAGCGTGAAAAAGGCAAATATTTTAAACCATTTTTTCCAGAGCGTCGGCAATAAAAACACAAACGCACCAAACGATCCTCCACACCCACCCGGGGAACACATGAGGGATCTTACACTGACCAAGCAGGGAATAGTACATCTGCTCCGTTGTATCAAAGCACACAAGGCACCTGGTCCGGAAGAAATACCTGCTAGAATATTAACGGAATTAGCTGAAGACAATGGCCCGTTTTTACATATTGTTTTTCTAAAATCGATAGAAGAAGGCTCAGTACCTCGCGACCGGAAGCTAGCCCATATAACTCCCTTCTATTAAGGCGGCGATAGGGATAAACCAACCAATTACCGACCCATTTCCTTAACATCGTTCTCTTGTAATATATTGGATCACATTATTGTCACTAACATCATGAGAATCTTGATAGTAGGAAAATACTAATCCACAGCCAGCACGGATTTAGGAAAAGCAGATCTTGCGAAACAGTACTAGGTCTTTTCATTCACGATATATTTAGATTGGGAGAAAACAACACACACTAGATTTCAAAAAAGCCTTCGATAAAGTCCCACACAATAAACTTACATAAACTTAAATACTACGGAATCAATGAGAAAATAAATAATTGGATTAGAGACTTCTTGTCAAATCGCAAACAAATAGTAATCATCAATAGGTTGTGCTCTACGGATATAGATGTAACTTCGGGCGTCCCCCAGGGAAGTGTAATAGGGCCTCTTCTTCTCTTAATATACATTAATGACTTACTAAGCTCACACATTATTGGCAATCTCAGACTATTTGCTGGCGACACGGTAATATAGAGGGAAATAAGGTGCCAACTAGACCGCGAGCTACTCTCTAGAGACTTAGACAATATCTCGGAATGGTGCATTACATGGGGATTAACGCTTAATATAGATAAATGCGCAGTTTTAAAATTTTGGAACCAATGAAGCGAGGAACAGGATATAAACTACAAAATAGAGGGTTCAGTATTGACTACGGCCAAACAAGTTAAATATTTGGGGATTGCTCTAACAGCACGCCTTTCATGGGGAGCAAATGTCAGGTCAATATGCGGATCAGCTTTACAGAAACTCGGCTTCATGAAACGGGTGGTGGGGAAATGTAATGAGAAAGTTAAAGAGAGGTGCTATTTTGCTCTTGGTACACCTCATTTGGAATATGCGGCAAGTGTTTGGGATCCTTTGGAAAAATTTGGAAAAAACAATCAGATAAAGTCCAGAGAAAATCCGCTAGATTCGTTAAAAACTGTTATGATAAGAACACAAGTGTGACAGGTCTCTTAGGGGAATTTGGGTGGGAACCACTTGAAGTGCGGAGAGAACAAGCGAGGCTTAGACTTTTAGAAAGGTTCCGAACAAACGAGTTTAACTATGACACTGAAGGAATTCTAATAACCCCACACTACTTGGGTAGATCAGACCACAAAGATAAAATAAGGATAGAATCCAGTCTCATCCTCTCCCCAAACAATCTGAAATCATAATAGTAAGAAACTGAAGTCACTTTATAAATATTAAAAACATTACGAGTTCACAAGTCGGAACACAATTAAACATTGCAAAGATATTAGGTGTATTTGTAGGTGCATGTGTATGTTAGTTGGTAGTTTGCATGTGTGAGGGGTGTAAATGTTCTCGCATGAATGCATTGAATGTTTTTTGTGGATGTATGAATTTGTGGCTTTTGCATGCGGTTTTTTTCTTTTCTTTCTAAATTATGGGTGGTGTCCTAAAAACCCCCGCCGCGCACCCATGTGGCGGCTTGCGGAGAAATAAGCAGATGTAGATGAAGAAAGGTTTTCGATGGGCAAGACTGCCAAATTAATAACTTATTACAGGATGCAATGCAGCATTTTACTCTACACCAAGCCCTTCTTCATCTGTGAGTACTTCATCACGTCCGATATTCCTATCCTCTTCCTGCCCTTTTCTCGTTTGCCTAACATTCTCCACTCTATTCTTCACGGATTTTTCCACACAAACCCCTCTCTTCGCCCACCATACCAAATACTTCCTCATTTCAATGCAACAATTTCAGAGTGTAAAAATCATTCGCCTTGACTGGGATCCCAGTCAAGGCGAATGATTTTTACACTCTGAAATTGTTGCATTGAAATGCACATGAGCGGATGACTCCGTTAAAAGTTACTGTTGCGGCAGATCCCGCAGTTTCTTTGCACTTCCTCATTTGTTTTTTTCTCTGTCCATTTCACCTTCTCCATTCTTCTCCACACCCACAGTTCAAAAGCCTCTAGTCTACGTCTATCCTCCTGCTTCAATGACCACGTTTCCGCGCCGCACATAGCTACGCTCCATATCAAAGTTTTTACGAGTCTTTTCTTAACATCCTTACTCAACGTCCCTGTCATCAACTCCCTCCTCTTTGTGAAAGCATCTTTGCCTAGCGTAATTCTTCTCCATACGTCCCTACTACTTTGACCGTGTTGGTCCGAAACACTACCGAGATACGTAAACTGTTTTACCTGGTCTAGTTTCTGCCCTCCTATTTTAATGTTTAGCTTAGCCTTTTTCTTTCTAGTAAATCGCATAACCTTTGTTTTATTGTTATTGATTCTAATCCCATACCTGTCGCACTGAATTTCCAATTCACTACGCAATGCTTGCAACCCCTTGGCTGACTGACAAACTAAAGCTTGGTCATCAGCAAACCTAACTGATTTTACGAATTCCCCGCCCACTTTCATTCCTACCTCCAGTTCTTCCCATTCCTCTTTGATCATTTCCTCTGCATAGAGGTTGAACAGCAACGGTGATAATGGGTAAACCTGCCTTACACCTCTTCCTAACACTGTTCATCCGGGCTCCCCGTTCCCCACTCGCACTTGAGCAGTCTAAGAAATGTACAGGGTGCGGATTAGCCTCCTTTCCCTCCAATATATTCCTATTTTCTGCAATGTACTCATTAGTTTTTCCCAATTCACTCTATCAAATGCCTTTTCGAAATCTACGAAACAGGCAAATATCTCCTGGTTGTATTCTATATTCCTCTCGATTAATAATCTCACAACTGCAATGACATCACGCGTACTTCTGCCCTTCCTAAACCCAAACTGATCATCCCCTAAGTAATCATTTGCCCTACTCTCTATTCTTCCGTTTATTATCCTGAGAACAACTTTAGCTGCGTGGGATATCAAACTTATTGTCCTATAGTCCTCACATGATGTAGACTTTACCTTTTTCGGAATAGGGGCTAAAACTGATCTCACAATCATCCGGCCAGATTCCTTCCTCATAGATACTACGAATCGGCCCATATAGCCTCTTCCTTCCAAATTTTCCTAGACATTTTAATAGTTCCGTGGGAATATTATCCACTCCCACGGCCTTATTTAGTTTCATCTCCCTTAATGTTCTCCCTATCTCATCGTCGATTATGTCTGGACCTAAGCTATCTTCCTCTACTTATTGTTTCTTTTCTATGCCTAACTTAATTGGTCTAAGTTCTTTACTATACAGTTCTTCTATATATTCCTTCCATCTATCTTGGATCTTTCCTGCGTCGACTAGTTTCTTACCCGCCTTATCTCTAACTGCTATCATTGATCTCCCTTTCTTACTTCCGGATAAAGATTTAACTTTGCTGTGCAGCGCACCGATTTCACCCTTCCTCTGCAGACTTACCATATCCTGGCACTACGTCTTCCACCTTGCTTCTTTTGCTTTATTTGTTGCCCGCCTCAATTCATTGTTCAATTCTTTGCACTTCATTTTGCCTTATTCTCCTAACACCCCCCTCCACATGCCCTTGCGGCTGCTTGCGGGGTATTAAGTAGATGTAGATTCTGTATTTACATTCTTCCATTTTCGCCGCTCATCCATCTTTGTAATCATCTCATCCGTGATCCATGGTTTCCGAATCCTTTTAGCGATAACGGTTCCAATATTGCCTTTTGCGGCTTTAGACAACCCTTTCTTGACACTTGACACCATTTTTCTTCGATGGTACTTAGCTCTTTGCCATCCTCCATGATTTCCTCTACCGCCTGTTTGTATTCCTTCTTTTTCAAACCATTTAATGCTTCTACATTTCATTTTCTAACACGCCGCCCCTGCCTTATCTTTTTGAAATGGACGCTCCATTTCATAACAACTAAATTGTGGTCAGAGTCCGCATGCGCTCCCGGGAAGCTGTGCGAATTTATCATACTGTTCCTAAACCTGTGTCTAACCAGGATATAATCTAGCTGATATCTTCCTGAGTCACCTGGCATTTTCCATGTATACCTGCGTCTTTTGTGGTGTCTAAACCAAGTGTTGGTGATGACTAACCCCTGTCTCCTGCAGAACTCAACTGCTTTCTCCCCGCGGTCATTCATCGTGCCTAAACCGTAGTCCCCCCCCTCATCACCATCTCTTCCTTCGCCTACCGTCGCATTCCAATCCCCCATCACTATTAAATGTTGCCCTGCAGGAACACAGGCGATTATGTTCTCTAATTGATCGTATATTCTATCGACCTCTTCCTCTGTGTGGTTGCTCGGTGGCATGTATACCTGTATAATAATCAAGTTCGTTGGTTCTGCTTTTATCTATACTAGTAATAATCTATCCGTTGCTTGCTCTATGTTGACTGCGCTTCTTCCTACCTCTTCATTTAATACTATGGCAACCCCCCGTTGGCTCTCGTCCCCGCCGCTGCATATTATTCTATACTTATCACTCTAGTAATCTCCACTGTTTTTCCATCTGACCTCGCATAGACCTAAAATATCTATATTTCCCCTTTCAATCTCTCGCTTAACATTCTCCAATTTCCCATTCCTCGTCATTGTCCTAATATTCCACATTCCTATTCTAACTAATTTGGTCTTCTTCCCCTGCGTCATCTGTCCTGCTGCTGCCAGTTTTCCCCTGCAAGGGTTTCGTGGGATGACGACCGCGGAAGCCTTGCCTCCCCCGCTGCCGAGTACGACACACGGCCGATTGGGCCGAGCCCCGTAGTTGCCAGGACTCAAAATTTCTTTTTTGTCCATCATGTAAATCTTGGAAATGATAATTGAGGTGGTTTCCCGTTGCCTTCCTCAATAGTGTTTTTAACGTGACACCATCACTTACCTGCCGCCCCATTGGGGTCATACGCCATTGCAGCCGCCTCACTGAGGAACAGACGCTGCGTGGACTACCTTTCGTCTGGCTCCTAACCTTCGACCTCTTTGGCATGGGTGACCCTACCAGGAGCAATTATTATTACTCCCGCCAGCACAGATCTAGGGGTCATCGGAACGCACAAGCCCTTCCACCACGTCAAGGTTGTAGTCCGGGGAGGGATCCCATATACTATATATCGCACTGAAGTTCCAAATTCACTTTCTGATATATGAAACACAGATTTATCTTTTTTAAAATGTCTTCCTGCCTTATTTTTTTAATCTAGAAGTAACATAAAGATTATTTCTGCATTTAGTCGTTCCTTCTTTGTTCTCTGCCATTGCACCTGAAAAGTTACAATAATGTTCCCTACTTGATTTGGACGGGAGGAAGACAGTTAACTTTCGAATAACTCTAGCGTATATCGGGGTAAATCCAGGAAGTAGAAGAATTTTATGTCTAAAATATGTTCATTTCAAAGTATGAATAGCATTGATGGCCTTCGAGAGTGGCTGCTTAGTCATGAAGGGCGTTTTTGTGGAATAAAAAATGCATAGAAACGCCAATCTCTTTAATTGCAGACATTATCAGAAACAATGGTTTGCAGTGTAGACTAAGCGGCTTCCTCAGGTTGCCAATTGCAATCATCAACGCCACGAAAAACTTTTCTTTCATAATTTATATTTTTATAAAGTTAAAACTTTTCTCAAGTATGAAAGAAATGGTTCAAAAGTTGCTTTTTAGTTCCAGCGTCCCCCGCCACGCCTCTGAGCGCACTCAGTTTCACCGAAATTGTGTGCATTTTCGGCCATTAGATCTTCCTTGTAAACAGAAGACAAGACAAGGATAGGAACTGGATCCCCGACACTTTCAATGCAAGAATTTGACACGCCATTGGGTTTAATATTGGGAGAGCAGTTACGGCAGTTGTCAACCAACCTTCGGGTTACTAACTGTTGTTTTTGTGTTTCAACTTCACCTTCAATTCACATTCTTATAGCCTTTCAAATAAACATTCACTTTAAAAAGTAAGCTCGATAGTTTTAATTTTATTTCTAGATATATTTTGTTATGATTCTCGATACAATGAACAGGCTATAATGGGAAGAGTCAACCCCAGCCGTACTCTCATAAATGGGCAAAGGATGGGTGAGGGAAATGAGAGAAGATACGAGCGTATATGCGGTAAATCAATAAACATTATAAAATATAACTGAAAATAAAAATTATAACAAAATAAATATAATAAAAATATTTAAAAAAAAGTCCCTCACCCACCCTTTGCCCATTTATAATAGTACGGCTGGGGTTGCCTCTTCCCATTATATTCATACGGCCGTAGTTACCGTTCGCTTTATACAATGAACAGGCCATTTCTCGCCGGTACCGGTGTGGACGGTGGTAACGTCTTCGCTGACAATCCAAGGGTTCGATTCCCACCTAGGTGGGTTTTTCTCTACCTAGGGCTTAGGTGTTCTTAATCGTCTCCATTGTTATCACTATTAACAGTCCGATGTAGAAGGCCAAAAAGTGCCAATATCGGACGAAGGCTAATTGAAGAAATAACCTCTTTCAGCTAATTTCAGTTCAACACAGAAAGATCAAACGGATCTCTCACTGTTTCAAATTTCGTTCCAATTTGACGTTTCGTTGAAAAAACTTGATCCTTACAAATTGATGGCGATTATTATTTGTTTACTCTTTTTAACTGTATAACAGAGAGTCATTCGTGTAAGGAAAAGCGCCGAAATAAGAATTAATCTGCAGTGAAATCATCTCCCAGCGTCCGAAACTTATGCTTTTAATTTTTATTGCCTTAAGTAAATATGTGACTATATAACCACATAAAATGTCAAGAGCTGGCCCTTGCTTGCTATGAATATGTCGTTTTTCTTAAGTGCTCTGTTTCAAGTTCACTATAAAACGTGTTTGAATCTCCATAACCAAAAAAGCAAACTGTTTCCGCTTAATCTGGATGAAATTTTTCCATCAGAGGTGAGGAACAGAGGATAGAAAAACATTTTAATTATATCTCCACAATTTATTCACACGGCCTTACAGCTTCGTCAAATGCGATGATGCAGCAAAAAGCGAAGCCATGGGAATAAAATGTGAAGGTCAAATTGCAGTGACTATTGTCCTCCTATCCGACAATTATCCTCAGATGGCACCGTAAGGTTGCAAGAGTCTTGGGCGTTTCCAAATCCGATTTCTTGGCTGGTAGTGTCCAGGCAGTTCATGATACGTTAGCTTGCAGAAAAGAGTTGGTAAATTATTTGTAGGTAATCTACCGGTTAACGCAGGTAGTTGGATGGACACAACTTCCAAATAAATATTTTGTGATTCTTAACTGAACACAAAATCCAGCATCCTTGTCTACATCAAGTCCCTCTTCATCTCTGAGTACTTTCTTCCTCCCTTCATCCCGTCCAACATCCCTATCCTATTCCTTCCCTTTCCTCTTTTGCCCAACATTCTCCCCTCCATTACAGTCTTCAACATCCCACAGCCGGTCAACACCCCCTTCATCCACTTTTCCTGCCTCCATAGGATTGCTCCCAACAAACCCCTCTCTTCGCCCACCATACCAAGTACTTCATCATATGTTTTCTTCTCTGTCCATTTCATCTTCTCCATTCTTCTCCACAACCACATTTCAAAAGCCTCCAGTCTACGTCTATCCTCCTGCTTCAATGACCACGTTTCCGCGCCGTACATAGCTACGCTCCATATCAAAGTTTTTACAAGTCTTTACTTAATATCCTTACTCAACGCCCCTGTCATCAACTCCCTCCTCCTTGGGAAAGCCTCTTTGCCTAGCGACATTCTTCTCCTTACGTCCCTACTACTTTGACCGTGTTGGTCCAAAATACTTCCGAGATACGTAAACTGTTCTACCTGCTCTAGCTTTTTCCCTCCTATTTTAACTTTAGCTTAGCCTTTTTCTTCTAAAATATCGCATAACCTTTATTTTATTAATATTGATTTTCATCCCATTTCTGTCGCACTGGATTTCCAATTCACTCAGCAATGCTGGCAACCCCTTAGCTGACTTACAAACTAAAGCTTGGTCATCAGCGGACCTAACTGATTTTACTAATTCCCCGCCTACTTTCATTCCTACCTCCAGCTCTTCCCATGCCTCAACATACAGGTTGAACAGCAACGGTGATAATGGGCAACTCTGCCATACACCTCTTCCTAACCATACCCATCCGGACTCCCCGTTCCCCACTCTCACCTGAGCAGTCTGAGACATGTACAGGTTGCGGATTAGTCTCCTATCCCTCCAATCCATTCCTATTTTCTGCAATATACTCATTATTTTTCCCCAATTCACTCTATCGAACGCTTTTTCGAAATCTACGAAACAGGCAAATACCTCCTGGTTGTATTCTATATTCCTCTCGATTAATAATCTCATTACTGCAATGGAATCACGCGTACCTCTCTCCTTCCTAAATCCAAACTGATCGTCCCCTAAGTAATCATTTGTCCTAATCTCTATCCTTTTGTTTATGATCCTAAGAACAACTTTAGCTGCGTGGGATATCAAACTTATTGTCCTGTAGTCCTCACATGATGTAGCCTTACCTTTTTCGGAATAGGAACTAAAACTGAACCCACAAAGTCTTCCATCCAGATTCCTTCCTCATAGATACTACTAATCAGCCCATACAGCTCCTTCCTCCTACATTTTCCTAAACATTTCAATAGTTCCGCAGGAATGTTATCCACCCCCACGGCCTTATTTAGTTTCATCTCCCTTAATGCCCTTTCCATCTCATTGTCTAGTATGCCTGGATCTAAGCTGTCTTCCTCTACCCATTTTCTTTTTCAATGTCTAACTTTGTTGGTCTAAGTTCTTTACCATACAGTTCTTCTATATACTCCTTCCATCTCTCCTGGATCTTTCCTGTGTCAACTATTATCTTACCCGCCTTATCTCTAATTGTTAGCATAGATGTTCCTTTCTTACTTCCCGATAACGATTTAACGTTGCTGTACAGCGCACCAGTTTCACCCTTCCTCTGCAAACTTTCCATATCCTCACACTACGTCTTCTTTCATGCTTCTTTTGCTTTATTTGTTGCCCGCCTCAATTTATTGTTTAACTCTTTGTACTTCATTTTGCCTAACTCTGCTTACATTCTTTGGTTGTTGTTGGTAAATACTAGAATGAAAATCAAGACACCTGAATCGTTTCCTTCCCTGCGTTTGACTTCTTTTTGATTAATTTAGTAAGTTCACTCATGACTTTAACCGAAGCGATAGTGGCAACGGATAAAATTAATGAGCCAATGCATTGCATTCCTAATCGTTTGAACGCTCGAGTGGAGAAAGGTCCCTCGCGGAATTAATCTGGTGTACAAGCATCACTACAAATTGAAGAATAATTCATGAGTCACCTTTGTTTTTAGTGAGATAATCATACAGAAAAATCAACGTCAAATACAGAATATGTAAGAATACTTATATGAGGAATCGTGACAATCCAATTGATTTTGCTGCGACGTAAATGCCGTGCGACGTGACGATCAACTTGATGCAAATTTCATGGCTTTTATTAGCGGCGGGAAAGCAAGAGGAGTGCCCATTCATTTTCTTATTCTTAATGCCAATGGATTAAAAAAGTTATTACACTGAAATGTGGAGAATTGAATGGTTTCTTCTGGAATGAAAGTGGAAAGTTTGAAGGCCAACATTGAGAGACTGCTCTGATTGAAAAAGTGAGCTCTGCTTTTTAGAAATTATTTTACCAGCTCAAATTACTAGTTGTGACGTTTATCACTGGATGATTAAATAGCGAGTAGTTGGCACCGGAGGGCAGGGGCAAACATTTCAGTTGAAGTGTAGATTTTTCCGGCAGCCCTTGAATGCATTGATCGCTTATCATCAAATTCCCAGTCGAGAAATTGTGTGCAGGGATTCAGCGAAGCCACTTTATTCTCAAGCTGCACCAAAATCTACACCGCGAACTTCGGGCACCAGCTGATAACAGAGGTCTGTGTTGCAAATCACTTTAAAAGAAATGAATATTTTCGATCGATTGATTTGATCAAAATCAGAAATCGAGACAACGCGATGAAAGAATGAGGAAAAAGATTTTTGAGAGGGGAAGAATTTTCCTTCGGAGATATATTCGAATGGAAAAAAATGAGGGAGAGATTAAATATGTGTCTTTGTTGGTAAGGCCTAGCTTTGAATACGCCTCGAGAATGTAAAACACCAGAGCGAAGAAGGAATTGAGCAAGAAACAAAAAACTGCCCGCTTCCAGAGGAAACGTCATGAACGAACAGAAAAGGTTCCGTGCCTATTGTGAATTAGACTCATGAGTTGCTGAAAGAAAGAATTTAATGCGCAAATTCAACTAGATGCATATAAATCGCAGAGGTTTAGCGCTGGCACGAAGGGAATAATTCTTGCCCCGTATTAGATTGGTAAGGCGAGACCATAGGAGATTTGGGAAACATTGGCTCACGATTGATATGAAGAATCATTTGTCTCGTACATTTTGTGAGTAAAACACAATAAAACATCACGTACAGCAATTTTAAACTCATGAAAATAAAATTATGGCGAACGCTAGTAATTACTAATTACACTAGTGGTTAACACTCCCTGCCATGCGTCGTCATCGGCGGAATTAAGGGCGAGATGGACAAATGGATGAAGAATAGGCCCCCGAGAACGGTCCTTTTCAATTATATTACCGCTCTCGTCACAGCTTCTGCTCGTGGATCCTGCACTTTGGGTATCGGAATGTTGCGGTGGCTAATGTACAGGCTTCCTACCCAGAGGGTTCGAATCCAGGCGGCGACGGATATTTTTCAGTGATATCCCGATCCCTACTTGAGGTGCTTTGTGGAGAGCACTTTGAGTACCTATGACGTCCGTCGAATGGGATGTTAAACTGTGGACCCCTTGGCGCCTTTCGTAAAGAGTAGGCTAATGCCGACGCCGGGTTTCTCTCCACCCTTCATCCTTTCCTGTCCATCCCCTATGGCACAAATGACCATAGCTGTCGGTCGCCTCCCCTAAATACTACTACTCCGGCACCGTACGAATTGGAAAGGGGCAAGTGTAGAATATGTCAAGGATGAAAAGTTAACTTTTCATCCTTGACAATCCCTGTGTTTTGGATAGGATTAAGGACTCGACAGGAATGGGGAGTCTCCAGGAAGCGCAGTTTCTGAGCCGCCCAATAAACGTTACACCTCCTCCCTCTCCCTGGGAGTTTTAGTTAACGACAAGAGACAATAGTTCGAAAAAATGCCAAATATAATCCTTAGGAAAATCACGAGCATCATTGAAAATTATTTCGTGGCCCCAAATATGCGTTCATATCAAGACTCCGACGTAAATATATCGCACATGCTATAATTGATTTCCATAATTTGTAGAGTCTGAATATGTTCAACCATATGATTAAGAGAAGGCTTTTGATTTCAAAAGATTCTCCAGAGTGAAAGAGACTCGGTTGGGCGCTCGTATTTCTCCTTGCTGTGAGATCACAAATGAGGAATCTTTGGAGTCATCCGAGTAAACCGACCCTAGGCCTATACTATATATCACGCCTGTGCCGGCGTTTCCCCGTCGCCGTCACAGCTACTCTATCTACGTCGTCCAATGAATAACTCCTATCTCTAGAGGAAGAGTCATTCGTACTCGTATCACGTTTTCTCGTTGAGTCATAGAAATTGGGCGGATGTGCTCGAGAGAGTTTAATGCTTACTTTTTACGAATGTTTGACGTCATTCTTCTCCAGATTTGTGACATTCTCTGGACCCCTATTTCACTTCTCAAATTTATTAATGAATGCTGCTAGGATAGTACAAATAAATAAGTCGCTAGGATGCTGTATATTGAAAAGATTACTTGAAACTCTCATCAATGCTAATTTCAAAGAGTTGTATTCAAGAGAAGCGAATCTCGTCACGCAAACGCCTTTAGCACCTGCCGTAGTGGTTGTTTTTCATTGCCAAATAATTTAAGCGAAACTGTTTGGCGTTGAAATTGAATTTCATCGAATAATGTAAATGCTATTATGTACATGCACGAAATCTAAAGAAGTGAACCTCAATTTTTTTAGCGACCTTCTTGGTTGCCCTTGCCAAGCGCAAACTTATATAACGTACTTCAATGAGTTTTCATATTTAATTTTTACTTCCTGAGCATGCAAATTCACATATTCACAATTATTTGAATTTAAATATCAATTAGTAGTAATTGTTAGTTTTTTAATGTTATTAGAATGCAAATTGATCAATTTTAGCCAAATCTACCCATGAATGTTCAGTTTCAATACGCACTTTTTTGACTCGAGAAAATTATTGAATTTTCATATACCACAACAAATTTGAACTTTTACCAAACTCACAACATGCAATGAGAAGAAGGCAGGGTAACCGATCCGAGTCCAGAGTTCATATCGTCTTTGTTTGAGTTCATGGGTAATATTAGAGTTGAAGGTAAACGAGAGATCAAAGGCGGTTGTGAAAACAAACAGAGATACGACAGGAATATTATTATTCGAGGAAATCTCAGGATAAATGGAGGGAATACATTGAGATGCAATGTGGTGAAAATATTTGGCCAAGAAGCTTAGACATATGATACACGTAGGAAGAGAACATACAAGTAGTGTAATGTAACAAGACTTGTGGTGTCGCACACAAGATCTTCTTTATCTCTGTAATATCCATCATATTTATTTGGGAATCATAATTGAGGTGGTTTCCCGTTGCCTTCCTCAATAGTGTTTTTAACGTGACACCATCACTTACTGGCCGCCCCACTGGGGTCAGACGCCATTGCAGCCACCTCACTGAGGAACAGACGCTGCGTGGACTACCTTTCGTCTGGCTCCTAACCTTCGACCTATGTGGCATGGGTGACCCTACCAGGAGCAATTATCATTGCTCCGGCCAGCACAGCTCTAGGGGTCATCGGAACGCGCAAGCCCTTCCACCACGTCAAGGTTGTAGTCCAGGGGAGGGAATATTACGATACGATATGACACGATATTTTACGATACGGTACATTACTATACGATATTACGATGAGATTCTTTCCGATATTTAAGTAGTCATTCTACTATTCTTGGTTAAAATGAATCCATAAAAACCAAATATTATTGTAATGCTATACGATATTTCTCAACACGATATTACAATACGATACTTTTACGATATTGTAATGATTCTTCTGCTATTATGGGATGGGATGAATTAAAAAAACCAAATATCGTTAACATCGACGATACGATAAAATATTTTACGTTATTTTGCTATTCTGGATTGAGTCGTAACGAAAAAATCAAACATAATGAAAATCGGTTCAGCCGTTCTCCAGTTATAAATTGTGTAACTGACACGATTCACGACTTTCTTTTTTATATTTTCATTATGTTTCATTTTGTTGGTACGACTCACTCCAGAATAGCAGAACAACCATTAAAAAATGTTTTATTTAGTAGCTGTGTCCATCCAAAAACCTACCTTAACCGGTAGATTACCAAATAACAATAATAATATTATATATATATATATAAATATATATATATAGAATATAATAAATCGATTTCCGAAGGTGTCCTTCCCTGGATATGGAAATAGCCAACATCACACCTACTTTTAAAAGCGGAGAAAAACAAGACCACGGTAATTACCAACCACTATCGTTAACCTCCCTCTCCTGTAAAGTATTGTAACACACTATTGTTAGTTGCGTAATTACATTCCTCGGCAATTGCAGCCTAATATCCATCAGACGAGACATGGATTCAGAGAGGAGATATCATGAGAAAAGCGGTTTGGACTTTGTCTACACGACGTTATACGAGGGTCATCCGGAAAGTAGTACCCGTTCGTGCCGCATGAAGTGCTGACGACGCGAGTAGCCGCCGCTGGACGAGGTCAGATAGCTTCAGTGGCTTGTCTGCCTTCTCTGAGCCAAGTTGCGTGACGCTAGCATTGCCTGTGTTGTTTCTGTGATTGTTTACAATGTTTAAAAAAATTGAGAACGCCGCCAGTTGTGAAGTGAGGGCAGTGATTAAATTCCTCAATGAAAGAAACGTTCGCCCATGTGATATTCATCGCCAATTAAAGGAGGTGTATGGAGACAATGTAATGGACGAGTCGTCTGTTCGGCGGTGGTGTCGCAACTTCAACATGGGGAGGGGGAACACACACGACGATGAGCGTTCGGAGAGACCGTCTGTCATTACAGACCAACTGGTGAGCTCAGTTGACGAATTCGTGAGGAACGATCGGCGCGTCACAATTGATGACATCTGTGAGCATTTTCCCAATGTTTCTCGAACAATTGTTCATGAAATTGTTAAACACCATCTGCATTATGCAAAAATTTGTGCAAGATGGGTCCCTCGCGTATCTCAATGAGCTGGCGGCGAAGGACTATGCAGCAGGAATACAGAAACTTGTCACACGTTATGACAAATGCCTTAATTTGCTTGGAGATTATGTTGAGAAGTAGTTTAAAGTATCCTCTTTCAAATAAAATTTTTTATGTTTGTTAATATTTACTTTTGTGTCTTTATTTCACGAACGGGTACTACTTTCCGGATGACCCTCGTACAATCGGGGGAGAGAGACATACAAGTAGATGCGATATTCTTGGATTCCAAAAAGGCCTTTGATAATGTCCCACCCGCTAAATTGGTTCATAAGTTGCAATGGTATAGAATAAACGATAAAGTAATAAATTGGAATCTGTACTTCTTTGCTGACCGTAAAGAAAGACTATTTATAGATGGCGCAAGCCCTAATTATGTGTAAGTAACATCTGGCGTCCCACAGGGTAGCGTCATAGGACCATTACTATTTCTTATATGCATTAATGATATCGCCAATAATGTAAAAGCAGCATTATACTCATTGTAGACTACTCTGTAATCTACAGGGAAAAAGCGAATGACGCCGATCGTGAATTACTTCAAACTGACTTAAACAACATTCAAAAATAGTGTGAAGGGTGGGGCTGGAATTAAATACGATAAATTTAGGGTCAATGATTTCTTAAACAATAGAAACACATTATGGTGAGAGTCAACCCTAGCCGTACTCTTATAAACGTCTTTCCCTCCTTTTCCCATTTTTAAGAGTACGGATGGGGTTGACTCTCACCATAATGTGTTTGTATTTCTTGGCCGTAGTTACCGTTCGATTAATACAATAGAAACACAACCAAACTTTCCCAAATTACACACTCGGAGGTGTTCGGATGAGCGTCTTGGATGAAGTACAAATACTTGGGGGTCACCATTGCATCGGATCTTTCTTGGGGGAAAACAGACTCGCACGATTTGTGGAAGGGGGCTAACAGAGCCGGCACTCGTCAAATGTATAGTCGGAAGGCGTAACGATGAAAAAATGAAGGAAACGCGCTATTTATCTTAAGTAAGGCCTCACATTGAATATTCGACGCGCGTTTGGGATCCATTTAAAAGAAATTGATTACGGAATTGAATAGGATGCAGTGAAGGCCTCTAGGTTCGTGAAAAACTTTTACCAAAGGACACAAAGCGTCAAACATTTAATGTAGAATTTGAGTTGGGAACCTTTAGATATACGAAGGGTCAGGGCTAGAATAAACTTATTACAAAGATATAAAGTGTCTGGTTTTGCATCCGACATTGGAGATATAATTAGACCCCCTAATTACATTGGCAAGGCCGACAATTGCCACAAAATAAGAGAGTTAGATTGTCGAACTAATAGATTCAAGTAGTCGTTTTTCCCGCGCACTATTTGCGACAACAATAAAAGGGTGAGCACCCAATTAAATAATAGGTACACGCTGTCGAAAATAGGGGTATTCAAGATTAAATTCCCAAAAAACACCCTCAAAGCCTGGCGTCCTAACGCCCCCCGCCCTACGCCCTTGTACCGGGTGGGGTTTACACGAATGTACGTATATAAAGTCTATCGTATTCGTGAGTATTGAACATATTTTTGTCAGTACAAACGCAGACATATTAGTTGGAACGGAAAGTTGGCTCACGGGAGATATAGCAAACGATGAGGTTTTTCCCAACGGTTTCACAATTTACAGAAGGGACAGACCAAATAGATTGCGTGGAGGAGTATTCATATCAGTAAAGTTACATCTTAGTAGCCAGCAAAATGAATGCGACGTATATGACATAGAAAGCGTTTGGTGCAACATAAAGGACTACAACGGCAGAAGCCTATCCGTTTGTTCATTTTATAGCCCCCAGATTCTAATACAGATGTCCTACACAAGCTCCACGAACAAATATCCGCTCTCAGCAGCAGACATAGCAACAGTATTATTATAATCGCTGGTGACACGAATCTACCGTCAATTGACTGGGACAACTACTGCGTAGGAAAATCTGCCAAAAACCGAGATTCATGCCAAGAACTCCTTCATGTATTCACAAAACACTCCTTAGAACAAATTGTTAAATCACCAACACGAGGCCAAAGCATGCTAGACATCTTTGCGACTTCTATGCCCGAAATCATTACTAACATTGAAATAATAGACGGAATCAGTGACCATAAGGCGATTCTTGCAGAGTTAGAAACTAAGTTCGTCAAAATAAACAAAGAAAAGCGTAAAATATACCTATATACCAAGGCAAATTTTAACGGACTAAGGGAATATTTAAAGATAAAAATACCAGAATACAAGACAAAAACACTGACAACCAATACAGAGAACACTTGGAATTATTTCTTAAATATATTACGCGAAGGAATGAAGACGTACATCCCGTCCAAACTCAAATGCGACAGTAAGGAACCTAGATGGTACAACGGGGAAGTCAGATTGGCATTAAGAAGGCAAAGAAAGCTAGTCAAATTTCAAAAAGAGTTTAAAAAGTGACGATATAGTTTATATGAATACATCCAAACACTAACCAAAAGAATGTCGTGGTAAGACGAAAAGTATTATGCGCACAGCACTACACTTTTTAAATCTAAAATGCTAAGGGAATATCTTGAGGAAAATTCAAAGTCATTCTGGTCCTATGTTAGGGAAATACAGGGTAAACGTCCAACCGTTCATTCTTTGAAGACGGAAAATGGGGAAATCATTACAGATAGCGTGAAAAAGGCAAATATTTTAAAACATTTTTTCCAGAGCGTCGACAACAAAAACACAAACGCACCATACGATCCTCCACACCCACCCGGGGAACACATGAGCGATCTTACACTGACCAAGCAGGGAATAGTACATCTGCTCCGTAGTATCAAAGCACACAAGGCACCTGGTCCGGAAGAAATACCTGCTAGAATATTAAAGAATTAGCTGAAGACATGGCCCCGTTTTTACATATTGTTTTTCTATAATCGATTGATGAAGGCTAAGTACCTCGCGACCGGAAGCTAGCCCATATAACTCCCATTTATAAAGGTGGCGATAGGGATAAACCAACCAATTACCGACCCATTTCCTTAACATCGATCTCTTGTAATATATTGGATCACATTATTGTCAACTAACATCATGAGAATTCTTGATAGGATGAAAACACTAATCCACAGCCAGCCCGGATTTAGGAAAAGCAGATCTTGCGAAACAGAACTAGGTCTTTTCATTCACGATATACTTAGATTGGGAGAAAACAACACACACTAGATTTCAAAAAAGCCTTCGATAAAGTCCCACACAATAAACTTACAAAAACTTAAATACTACGGAATCAATGAGAAAATAAATAATTGGATTAGAGACTTCTTGTCAAATCGCAAACAAATAGTAATCATCAATAGGTTGTGCTCTACGGATATAGATGTAACTTCGGGCGTCCCCCAGGGAAGTGTAATAGGGCCTCTTCTTCTCTTAATATACATTAATGACTTACTAAGCTCACACATTATTGGCAATCTCAGACTATTTGCTGGCGACATAATATAATAATATAGAGGGAAATAAGGTGCCAACTAGACCGCGAGCTACTCTCTAGAGACTTAGACAATATCTCGGAATGTTGCATTAAATGGGGATTAACACTCGGTATAGATAAATGCGCAGTTTTGAAATTTTGGAACCAATGAAGCGACGAACAGGATATAAACTACGAAATAGACGGTTCAGTACTGACTACGGCCGATCAAGTACGAAGAGAACCAGCGAGACTTAGGATTTTAGAAAGGTTCAGAACAGGGAGATAGGAATAACCGAAATAAGGGCGATAGATTCCAGTGCGGATAGATACAAATACTCATTCTTTCCCTGAACAATCAGAAATCATAATAGTAAGAAACCGAAGTAGCTTTAGAAATATTAAAAACATTGAATTTACAAGTCGGAGCAAAGTTAAGCACTGCAAAGATATTAGGTGTACTTGTAGGTGCATGTGTATGTTAATTGGTAGTTTGAGTGTTTGCATGTATGTGGGGTGTAAGTGTTCTTGCATGAATGTATGCCATGCTTTGTATGTGGATTGTACTAAATTGTAGCTTTTGCATGCGGTTTTTTTTCTTTTCTAAATTACAGGTGGTGTTCTAACACCCCCCGCCACACGCCCTTGCGGGGTATTAAGTAGATGTAGATGTAAATTGTCCAACCGGAATACGTAGAATACTAACCGGTAATAAATGTCCGAATTGCATGTGTGCCTGCCCTCTTTTTTCTTATTTTTTCCTGTCCTCTTCGCGTAGGCATTGGAATAGCTGCCAACCATGTAATAAATGTAATATGCGTAGGCATGCTGCATCACTGGTGTTCGTTCGCCACCTTTCCACGCTTATTTAGATGCATCGCGGGGTGCTTAGTGCATGAGGAAATAGAGGAAATATTTGTAGAATGGCTTGTGACCCCCTAACACACGTCCTTGCAACGGCTTTCTGGGTATTATGTAGGTGTAGAATCTCTCGAATACTTCACATGGGATGACTAACGTGACGCTTGCATTTGGAATGCCTCTTTTCCGAAGGCAGTTAGTTATTGCAGGGAAAATGAACTGCTGCCAGTCGTATTGACATTGGACGACCTCGTTATCAAGGGCTACTAGGTGACGATAGATGAAAAATAGGTAATTTTAGCGGCAGTAATAGATTTCATTTCTCTTCTCGATGAATAAAAGAAGAATATAAGCAGTCAGAATGGGAAATCATGTTAGTGAAAATAATTATCTGCCGTAGATAGAAATGAGGATATGCTTTCAAGCTTCAGCATACTCCCTAAAGCTTTCAAGCTTTAGGGAGTACGGGCGCATCTTTTCCCTCTTTTGATGTTTCCCGATTCCCATGTCCACAAAATATGGGATATAATTATATCTCGGGATACGGGAGAAGAACTCAAGTGTGGATTCAAGTTACAGCAGCCCACGTCCTCCATGTCACGAGTCGGATTACTCAATTTGCATGAATAAATACTAATCATAAATAAGAACTCAATAACAATCCTGCAAAATATTACAGAGGAAATTTATTGTACTTAAGCAAAGTAAAAAAATGCCCCGTTTGTTTATCCTAACTACAAAAGCAAACGATTAAGAGTAATGATAATATCTATCTAACTCATCATATTTGTTCAAAATAACCTTTTCTTAAATTCAGTTCGTTAAGGTCTTTGGGTAAACTAAAATATATAGTTCATTTGTTCCGGAATGTGAGCATTAGAAGCAAACGATGAAATTACATGCTTACTTTGGCTGACGATGGGCTACTGCGCTTGCCTACTCTCTCTCTCTCTCTCGCTATCTCGGGCTCCCATGAAGCCAATTACGGGTGATTTCCATGGAATCTGTGGAGACAATAAATGGCAGCGGCATATCAGATTGATGCAGCCAAAGAGGCAACGGTTTGAAAGTCATTGACCGAGATAAAGGGCCTTTTTTGCAAATCATATCCATCGTTTTTCATCTGCTGAGCACAAAGAAGATTTGCAAGCAAAGAAGCAATGGTTGACATTTCACCGCTACCGCCTTCACGCGAGAAAACATTCGGATGGAGCCCTGCACTTAATGAAGCAGAGTGATTGAAAAGGCGGTCCAGAGGGGAATGGAAGACTCCGAATCCTGGTCTTGGGTGTGAATGCTGAAGATCACATCGACAGATAAAAGGATGAATGAGGAGTACACGGAAGTGTAGATGAGGAAAAGAAAATTTGGAACAAGAAGAGGGAAAGGATAAGTCTGATTGGACTCACCTCGAGGCGGAATAGGATGATACATTATTGGAAGGGAAAATATGTGAAAGAGTCTCAGAGGATGGTTAGGAACAAGCATAGTGGTCGGGAGAGAATGGATATAGGACGCAAGGCGGAAATATAATGGTAAAAAAGAGGGTTTAGTGAGAGAAGTACGGAGGGCTGCATCGAATTACTCCTCGGAATATATTACCCTCTCTACTTAGAATTGAAGTAATTAATCACCAGTTTATCCTATTTTTGATGCTTGAGTGCGTGTACGTAGTATAGCTTTTAAAGTCTTAGCCACGCATTGTGTAGACGTTACTCAGGATGAAAATGGAAATAACTGAAGCATTATCGAGACCAGAATGAAAATCAAAGATTAAATCTACCATGATATCAACCTTGATGGAAAACTTTTTCCCCTGCTTTCTGCATCATATGTTATATCCATTAAAGTTCCAACTCGCATTCGTAATGTTTTGCATCACGAGTAATCTCTCTTTGCGCCAGCGTTTTGCCACTCCCGGGTCCACCATGGCAGTGACATCGCTGACGGCATATGTGTTTTACTCCCTCTTTATTCATCAGTGCCTTTGTTCAGTGAAAGATATTATATCATGAATACAACCCCAACAAACAATAAATCCCTCAAATAGCTGCGGTTTGATTTTACGCATGATTACGGTATTAGAACACCTGAATACATCGTCGTTTCCAAGCTAGATGAAACCAGATTTAGTCGAATATTTTTCCTCTTACATTTAAGACTTATCTTTAAATGAATACCTTTCAAGCAACGAATTATGCAAGGTCGACGAAGTAGGTTTTGCTAGAGATATACTCCCTTAAGCAAATTTCCACCTCACTGTGATTGCCTTTCTCACTTCTTTCGCCTCTGTCGCTGCCGTTCATACCTACACTTGTGTCTAGAGCTTCTTTCATTTCTTGTCTTTCGTCCATTTGGACACCTTCCCGATCCCCCAATCCCGTTGAACAATAAATTTTCTTTCACTCTTGGACACTATAATCTCATCAATCCTTTTAGCAGGTACAAACCTTCATAAAACACTTCTTTCATCCCGCATATATTTAAATCAATCGACGTCTATTTACCTACGAGAATTGCAGTCGTAACACGAGATTCAAGGAGAAACGATTTAGATACCAAGAGTAATTTATTTATATTTAAAATGTAGTAAGAAGATTGACAATTCAATTTGCCGTGAGTAAAAACATGGTAACGAATTTTTTACTGCTTTGATGTTGTAGACGCTATTTAGCAAAAATTGTTTTTGACTCTCGTGAGAGAAATTGGGCTTCTAAATGAATGAAAATGAAATGAGTTTGAATGGAGAATTGGAGGGCACGATATATGTAATAGTTTGACATATTCTATCAACACCCATGCGGGGGCTAAAAAGAGTTATAATGAACTTCTGTAACACGTACAATTGTTTATTTAGCTGTTTTCAAGTCTGTCATTCTTTATTCTCCATTTGGATGTAAAGCGCATCCATCTATTAGCATCAAATCGGTTGATATTTTTTATCAGGCAATTTCTTCGCTCAGTTTAGAATTGCGGTCATCCTAGGGTCTATGACTCCAGATAGCATGAGTATATACCTGTAGTACGACATAAGTATTCGTCCCATTTTCGGGTTCTTTCTTTTCGTACCGAAACATGGTCGTTAATTTCCTCATTTTCCTAACATTTTACGAATTCATATTTGCTGCATGATTCTGTTTGTTCTATTGTTTCATTTTTACCAAAAAATGACAGGGTTTTTTCAACATGCCGTCACTACGCTGCCTCCGACATGGTAGGATCTCACTTTCAGTCAAAACGGATCATACCCCATCCCTCTTTCATGTTGAGCATAAATCCTTTTTCAGTACGTGAAATTTTACATCCTCTTATTTCTAATCTAGGTACTTTGGTATGTATGATAAATGCAAATATCAAAACTAGTATATTAATATGCTAGGAAGACTACATCCTAATACGCGCGATGATATGCAATCATGCAAAATCTCAAAGAATATGTACGAGAATGGAAATCAGACATTTGCAAATATAGAAATATAGATGGTGGAGTCCCTCGGGTGGAAATGCGAATCACTAGAACTAACATCAATAGACGTAAGACATGGAATATTTTGTTACAAATGCCAATGAGATACCGGTTGTGCTTTACAGTACTTTCAGTAGACAACCAGCTAAGAAAACATGCTTCGAACGGAATGTATCCATCCAAAACATGAAAAAATTGTACACACATATCGCTAGCCCAAATAGTCATGCCATATGTCCCAGCTGAAAGATATGCTGGCCTCTCGGCACAGGAACAAGGAAGTTAACGTCTTGGAGTTGTCATTTTGCTGACTGTCCTTAAGAGGTTTTAACAACGGGTCAGCTTGTCAAGATACGTATATGTCATCTGTAAGTCCTTGTCCTCGTATTTTGCAGATGCGGAATCTACCGATAGAACTAAATATTAATTGTCTGAATTGAGCAGTAAGTGATAGTTAAATGTTAAATTTTTCAGTAGATGTGCCACTTGTAGCGCTGAGAAAGTGTCCACAGGTGTTGTATGGTGGAAAATAAACACGACAGTATAATTTTAGTAGACGCATATGCCAAAGTAGAGGCCATCGGGCATGAGAGCCCGTGATATTCTGAGCGCAAACTGCACGTTGAATTATAGAGTCGGTGAGGAGTAGGTAACGCGCGAGCATGGGGGAGGCCTACCTCGTCGAATTGCGAATCTACCTTTGAAGTAGGCCCATGACGGAGGTGAGGTATGTGCCAGAATGCTAAGGCCAGAGTGAGGATGCGTGTGAGGAAAGGCTGGCCTTTTTGCTATCATGACTTTCAATCCTTTGTAGGAGGAAATTCAAAAGAGCATCGAACCATACCCCCAAACTTACGACCGACCTGGCATCATTATTACTCTATTCCAAATTAAGTTTTAGGAGATTATGGATGAAATCTTAAGTAGTATGTTAGTTTAGGCAATCCAGCCATGGGAGAAATACAATGTCAAGGATAAAAGTGTAATGGAGTTAGGGATTTTAGAGTAAGTTGATCAAAAGTCACAGAATATCAACATAGATTCACACAGAAGACGAGGAGAGTCTACGAATGATGCCATACGGACTACATATTACACATTTCAGGGCATCACTCAGCCCGATCACTCTGCGTATAACGTTTTGTGTTTCGATGAAATCAATTGCTGCACAGGTTTACAGCGTTGGCTTATTACTTTTGACTCACATTGACCCAAACAATGTCAAAAATGCATCTTGACCTTTCTATCCACCTCAAATATTATACAGTGATTGAGAGGATAGGGGGAATTACGATCCTCACTGATTACCTGAGGAATAGATCTAATCGTTGGTCCTTCATTTTTCGGTGGGAGTGGGATTGAACAGCAATCACTCAATATGCAAAGGTAAAAATAGGTAAGTAAGTACACCCATTCGTTCAATGATGTCTCATTTACACGAATGGAATCACTGCTAGTGCAAGCACTAATTAATTATCGATGAATCGAAACCACCTTCTTCCATAACCCACTCATTCCTCATTCTCAGGTCTCTCCCGTTTGTTGCCACAAACAGTCTTCAAGTGCACCGTAAGTGACGCATTCATTCTAAATGTATGATTGTACTTGCATATGTAAGTTTCACTTCCATAAAATAATGTGGGGAGGAAGGGGACCACTTTGTACCCTGGCATATTTAGCCAAGCATCATATTTATTTACTTCGTATGTTAACTTGTTAAGTAATTTTAGGGAAACAGAGGGACCACGGGGCACCAACATATTACTTGCATCTTATTTAAAGGTGACTTCCTAAATGGTATGTGTATTTGGCGAGGATTTCAAAATAAGAGTAGAATCGTCGCACAGAAATAAGAACGCCTTTTAAAATAAAAGAAAATACTGTTAAGGTCTCTCATTCGCAAGCGTCACTTTTTCCTTGACACTATTACACTCGCGCCGAAACAAGTTTTAAGGTCAGTATTAATGCGAATGTACGAGTGCTTACGTGCTATTTTCATCCATGAAATCTTTATCATAGTTTCCAGACAGTTGCAAACAGTAGGTGGCAGGGCAGTCACGTGCAGTGGAAGATCGTCGATTCCAGCGGCGGAGGGAAAATTGGATTTGATTTAATTTTCTCACTTTGAGTGTTACACATGTGGTCTTTGATTAGCTTGACAGGTGGCTGGTATAAATTTACATTTGAATAATGACGCAGGCCAATAATATTAGCAGTTGCAAGTCATAACAGTGGGGTGGTGATGGCAATTGGTAGTTCGCTGGAAGGAGCGCCCGAGTCACCATGTCCGGGGCTACGAAACCCACTCATGCCTTAGCACAACCTCAGCTATGGCATTATGTGTGGGCAATAAATGCGCTCCGTCACTTCGTGGAAACCGTCATGAACGATGGGCCTTTATATAGTATACCCTGTGCGAAGGGTTTGGATGAGAGCGGTGGCCAGGTAACGGGCTTCCCACACCGAGGGTCCAGTTTCAAACCCCGAAGGTGGATATTTTTCAGACCAATCCCGATACGTGTACCTACGCTGGTGGTTGTGTCTTTAAATTTGAATGCGAAAACAATTTGATATACATCTATCACAAACAGTATAGGCGAAACTTATGGATGAAATATGGATTGTTTATGACTTTTTAAGGCCCGTTACCCACAAAAGATATTATCATTATGGTTGGGTAATTGGTATCCCTAAACATAACAGTTTCAGGCTTGATTTTGTGGAATTCCTTCATGATGAAGGTAGAGAAAGAAAATGTGTACTTCCGCATAAAGACTGTTTATATATGGAAGTGGAAAGCTTCTTTCTCTACCCTCATCAAGGGGTATCCCAATTCACACTTCACCCAGGGTAAACCCAATGTTGTTTGACCGAAATCCCACTTAAAGGTACTTAAAAGGTAATTTACCAGTACTGTTTGGCCGAAAGCCTACTTTAATTAATTGCAGGCTTGGGACTGGGGCTGGGCGTGGGACTCAGGCTTGACATCCCTGCCCCCCGGAGGCTGTGGCTTGGTGTAATCTTCGGGTGGTATTTATTGTTTAATGGATCTTAACCCAATAAACTACACTCCAATGCATGGTTGTTATATGGGGCACAAAGTACCGCTTTCATTAACTATCTATGTAACTACTTCGACGCAAACTCAGAATCGACTAAAAGTTGACAACTTTTCATGGCACATCTAATATCGGAGGGCGATATGTTTTCCACGAGGTCATAAATAATGACATTTGGGCGACAGAGTTTTAGGTATATGTTGATTTTCATCGAGTGCTTCTAATCAAAATCTGATACCTGATAAAATACCATTTTTTTAAACCGCATTCCAAGAATTATTCCCAGTTTATTGGAAATGTTTTACGGATTATTTTTTTTAATAACGGCGAAGAGAAAGGGATTTAGCGACAATGAACGTACATTACAGCGACTGAGGTCATCGGGCATTCAGAGAAGCAGTATTTAATGGAAATCATGGGATTTCTAATTAATGATTCAGAAGGAGTAACTCCAGTTCCTTTTCCTAACCTCCGGCTGGAGGTAACCTTATCGAGCGCGGGATTAAAACATGCACATCTTCCTTCGCCCTTGGAAGCCGCCGCGTGACTCCGCATTGAGCTATCGGGGAATGACGGTCCACCCTCCAACCACCACTATCGGTCTCCCTTTCGAAGGCCCAGTCCACGCTGAATGCGAAGAATGGGAAGCTTTAGTAAACTTGCACTTATCAAGTAACTGGGGCGGAGACACTGCTTTGGAATTCCTAATAGTCCACTCTATGTTCTTCCAAACCAAATCTTAATATAAAGAAACATTTTCAAAGATTAGGATTCAAACAGAAATCACCAGCGATTAATTTGGAGATGAATCAGCTTCTTAACTCTTCTTTAAAGTTGCTAAGAGGGAGCAACTCTTTACGTGGTCTAAAAAAATCTAAATCAACCATGATCATGTGACATCGCCAGGATATATCAACTGGGAAGGGTTTCCTTTAGTTTGAACAACTCAAAAGCCTCACTTCATATTCATATGAATCCTTCACGGACTTATCGCTTCTACTTGCATTTTAAGGCGATTATACACACGCATCATAATTCCTTTGCAAAAGATATGACAGCTACAGCAGAAAATCTACAAACACAGTAGGCCTCTCATTCACAACTATTGCATTTACTTAATGAACGTAATGAGTTGAGACTAGTTTCCAATAATCAAAAATACAAGAGAGGGAACTATCTTTAGAATAATAGCCGACACTTATTTGTGAAAGTGAGTTGTTAGCCATTGATATATATTTAGTAAAAAGACTTCATTACATCTTTATGCCCGCAGCTGACTATGCTAACGTTTTTAAAGTTTGGTCATCATCATCTTCTAAGAGTGGAGGCTTGTCGTTGCCTCTCTCTCTCTCTCTCTCTCTCTCTCTCTCTCTCTTTCTCCATTTCCGTTCTTTTCAGTTCACCGTAGATTGTTACCCTCATAGTAGTACTTTTTATATCATCTATAAATTTCTTTCCTTGGCCTTCCTCTTCCATTTTTCCCTTTTATTTTCCCCTCCATTATATTTCCCAGGAAGTTGTTATGTCCCAGAACATGTCGAACAAATTTAATTTTCCTTTTCTCCATCCCTTTTATTTAATTTCTTTCCTCTTTAATCCCTCTAAATACTTCCACATTGCTTCTCTTGTCCGTCCATCTTGTTCTCCTTATTCTTTCCTTCTCCAAATCCACATTTCCATCGCTTCCAACCGAGCCTTTTCCCTTTTTCCCGATGTCCAAGTTTCACATCCATATTCTAATGCACTCCAAATAGACGTTTTTGCTAAGGATATTCTAATTCCCAATTTCATATGTTTGTTTCCCAAAAGATTATTTTTATTTTACTAATGTCTTCATCGCCAAGGCTATCCTTCGTTTCGCCGCAGAGGTGCATCTGTTGACTCTTGTAATTACACTCCCAAGGTAGCAGAACTCATCTACTTGGCTACTTATTGCATTAAATTTAGATGGGGTTCTGTCCTGTTTCTAGAAAATATCATAGCTTTCGGTTTCTTCAGATTTATTTTCAGTTTCTATTTATTCAAAGCCGTTGGACAGGGTTTTGAGCATTCTATTCATGTCTTCGGCTGATTCTGCTGCCAGGGTCACTATATCATCTGCAAACCTAACGCAGTGTATCTTTCTTCCATTTATCTTTATATCACTTCTCTTCTCCTTCATTCTCTCTATAGCCTCCTCAATATATAAGTGAAATGGCCATGGCGAAAGTGGACATATATCGGAGGCTTTTTCTAAATCAATGAGGGTAAGGAAAACTCTCCTGTTCATTTATCGCCTTCCCTCTTTCAGATCAAGCGGGGTGCCAGTAAATTGTCTTTCGTTCCTTTACCTTCCCGGAAGCCAAATTGATCTTTTCCCACATTTTCCTCCACTTTCTTTTTGATTCCATCCTCTAGTGTATGCAAAAGAACCTTGGAGGTATGCGACAGAATAGCAATTGTTCAATAGTTAATGCATTCAATTGCTTCTCCTGCTTTTGGTATTATAATAGTTTTGCTTTTAACAAAGTCCTCGGGAATCTCTCCATTTCCATGACATTTGTGCACTACTTTAAAGAGTCTTTCTTTCATTTCATTTACAAGTTTTTAGAATATCCCAGCCGGTGCATTGTCCACCCTCGCAGTTTGTCCTGCATTAACTTTTGGAGGGCATGCCCGAATTCCCTCTTCGTGATTGGGAGCCCACTTGCTGTTCCTGCTTTTTCTCTAATTTTAATATTATCTCCTCTTATAGCCACACATATCTTCGCCAGGGTTCCCTCATGTATTCTTTCATCATCCACATACTTCTTCATTATCCACAAACAACCTTCCCTTATTGTGATCAATCATCGTCGATCTTGTTCTCGGTTGATAATTTAGAGCTTTGATTTTCCGATTGGCTGGATCATTTTATTATTTATTTATTTTATTAATACATACCCAGCAAGACACCGCCAGGGTGTGTGGCAGGGGGTGAATACACACCAGAATAATTATACCCGAACATTACCCTACCGCGGTTGAAAAATACGTATTATCATGATCCCATATCGTTCGTGGAAAAAATGTCATCTTAAATCTTTGATCTTGTTTTCCTGCTTGGATATCTTCTTCTATTTCCTTCGCCCGCACTTTTGTCCACCTCTCCTTTACGTCTTTACATTCATCTGACATCTTACTCTTAACTCTCCTGTATTCTTCCATAACCTCCTTTATTCTTAGCTTACTTTTCTTCTCAATTATGTTTAATGTTTCCTCTGTCATCCAAGGTTTCCAAACTTCTAGTTTCTTCCTATCCATACTTTTATTCGCCATTTCTACTAATCCCTGTTTCATTTCATTCCCATTTGCTCTTTCTTCCCATTTCTTACCTATTTCATTTCACTTCTCCTCCAACGCCCTCCTTGTTTCTTCCCCCTTCAGGTCTTTCAGCGACCATTCTGATTTCTTAACCGCTCTTCTGGTTTTTGTGGGCTATAGGTTGCACTTAGCCATGGCTAATTTATGATCACTGTCAACATCCGGACCTGGGCAACCTTGGCTGCATTCTTGAACGGTTTTTTAACGATGATGTAATCAATCTGATGCCTTTTAATTTTTCCTGGCGCTTCCCAAGCGTACCTTCTTCTCAACGGTACTTCACACAATCAGTTTGTGATGAAGTATTGTGTTGATCGTAGAATTCAAGCAACTAATCTTCTCTATCCTAGATGCTTCCTAGACCGAATTTCCGTGTCGTCATGTCATTGTGAGATCCCACAACAACATTAAAATCTCCAATTATAATTATATTATCTTTGTCTTTTGTCGTCATGATCAACTCATCAATATTCTCATCGTACATTTTTACAATCTCATCATCTTCTGAACTTCATGTTGGGAAGCGTGCTTGCATAATCACCAAGTCAGTACGTATGTTTTTAATTTTAACCATCATTAGTCCATCATTTGCCATAAATGAGCTAGATATTTCCTTTGCCCACCTGAAATTTAGAATCAGTGTTACCCCATTCCTTCCGTTTGCTAATAAGAGCTAATGGATTGGATTGGACATGACGTCGAGGCTGCACAATTAGCGCCTCAATTTGTTCGCTCGTCAAGTGGAAAGGAAGAGGGTCTATTTTTAAATTTCGGATGGAACACGCAGATGCATTCAATACATTCAGCCCACTCACTTCCCGCCGAGAGTGTCGAACGGAAACAGTGCGATTCACACCCGAGTCGACTCACTTGTAGGTTCGCTCATAGGCGGAGCGGAAGTCGGTCGGAAGCGATGAGGTTCCGCTTTATGATTCCGAAGCACGTCGAGCATCCCGGTGTCCTTGTCACTTAATTAGAGCGGGGCAAGGGCTTATTTCGTGCGCATCAAGGATGCTTCGACACTGTTTAGCGCCTAATTAACTATGCTAGTAGGAAATTATCAAATTAGGCACTATGAAAAATGAAAAGAAAGCATCGCACAGAATTAAGCATATGCTCAATCGAATGAATCTTTTGCCAAGGGAAACTCGTGCAGTGAAAAGGAAGAGAGTGAAGAAGCCGAAGTTAATTTTAGAAGCGCAAATGACCACGGCTAGATTAGCGTGCTAACTAGCGGTTTAGTCCTCGACTGTCAGTCTGAAGGTCACATACTAGGTTTCCGGGTGTTTTCATCTCTCCTCAAGGCAAGGGAGTGTCCGTCTCAGTCGGTTGCATTCCGATGAAAAATATGTACCATTGGGATTGATCATGCCTCCATCAAATGGGCTATTATAAATATTACAAACCTAAAGTGAAAATATTGTGCCAATGTATTCAAAACATCGACTTTAAAATTTTGAAAAAGGACGTGCATACATTTGTGGGAATTCACGGTAGGTAGGTACACTGTGGAGAAAAGTAAAGAAAAGATTAGTGAAGACATCAATGTGAAGTACAGCCCCATAGTGACCAGAAACCTGGCGTTTAAGGTAAAGGTAAGTGTAGTAGAAGTTTTTGCGATGTGGATTTGGAGAAAATATGAAAGTACTAAGGGCGTAATATGGTGGGAGAGGAGAGGAAGCCCCTACGAGAAATCCGAAGGCGAAAGAATGGGTGGGGGGAATATTGAGAGGTGGGATGTTAGAAGGCCGAGATGTCTGGTGAGCAAGGTGGAGAAGGGAAGGCAATAGGCCCTCTAGATTATATGGTAAGAGGAATTAAAGGAACATATAATGTAAGGCAAACCTGAGGAAGGTTACCGCATCGTAGCGAACAGGTAGCAATTGTTAGGCACAGTTCAATATCCTCACTCTAATTTGTAGATAACCTTTGATTGATTGATTGGAAAAATTATCCCTCATTTATATTTACTGCTTTACATTCTCACCGAAAAGAGCTTTCGTTTATATTCCCATTCCACAGTTTCTAGTTTGAAGTATTGTTATGTAGTTATTCCACTGTTTCTCGAATTTACGCGGAGGTGCGTTTAATGAAGTTGGTCGGCTCTTGGGGTTTGCTTCGCGTTGCCGCTGACCAGTTTCTCCGGGCCCCCCAACCAGGCGTCTTAAGTTAAGAACTACCTACGCTGATCTCCGAAAGAAAATCTCCTTGAAAAGCAATCAGGATTAACAGAAAAACTGCCGACCACCAATGATTGGAAACACCACGCCGGGTGGTGATCAGTGAAGTCCAGCGGCTCGATGTTCAATGATGAATTTGGCACCGTGAGGAGAGCTTCCCTCAAAGACCCCGTTTTATTTGTTGCTTGGGTTGCGAAACTGTGCGTCACTCGACGAAATTCGCTTAGATTTGGCTGAGATCAACCCTGGGTTTCCCTCCACCCTTCCTCAGCTCAGTAAAATCTTACCCACCCACCACGCCTAGTGGTCCCGATGCCTTTGAAATGTTGGTCACCTCTCTAAGTAGACAGGCACGGTGAAGATTTATAAGTAAGATGACAAAATGAGACCCTGTTTAATCACGGTAATTTGATAGAGTGCATTGGTCATTAAAAACACAGAAAAATGTAACCAAATCACCGATACATGGCATTGCGTATGCTAATTCCTTACATATACTCGTATGTATGTATTCGCGCATATTAGGGTGGCCCTTAGCTATGGGGTACTTATTTCCCGAAGGTCAAAATTTGGCTGCTCCCACCCCCTCATCTTATCCCAATAAACAAATAAACAGACTGTACAAAATTTCACTTGAATCGGACAACTACTAGACGACCCTCAAATGCCTTGAAGTTGGAACAATCCTTGAAATAACATAGAAATTGTTAATATATTAGGTTTTTTTAAGAAAGCTACAATTTACTTTAGGAGAAAGACATTTTTATTTAACAATACTTTGCATTGAATCAAAACATACAATTATGAGCGAACGAATATTGAATATTATTTTTTGATAAGAATAGGTTAAGTAGCAGTTGGGTAATTTTTACGTTCTTCGGCAACGATCTGCAAAACAAATCGTTTTTCATTTGCATCTTTTGTGAGAATGCTATTGTATTCCTGAATTAGTTTGACACCTCTTTCTGCAACATCTTTCACAACTACTGTCTTCTCCAGTTTTTTAACTGCACTTTGGTAGCCAGCATCATTCTTCCACATTGAAGGGTCTTTGTCGAGCACATCGGTGTTGATTGAGAATTTCGTAAAGATAGTTTTTGTCGCGAGAGTTACAAAAGACAAAAAATCGTTTGTAAAGGAAGAACAATCATTTTCGTGCACAATGTACATCTTTAGTTGATTCTTTTTTTCTTCCTCTTCTCCACCTCTATCTGCTTCTAGCATAACTTGGGTCATATTTTTTTAACCGTGATTGGAACATTGTCGTCGAATAAGGATTAAGCCACAGTTTCTGAAGCTGAGTCCCAGGGGTAGTTTAAAAATGTTTTAACAGCGGCCTTACTGATGTGTGGATCAATATCCTGATAATCTAACAATCGGCGCATGAATGGGAAATCGTGATAAGGTGATTTAATTGCTTCTGATGATACAAACGAGGCTCGAACATAAACTTGAGCAAGAAAATACGTAATCTTTTCAAAGATGTCTTCTCCCCATCAGATAACTGAAATTGATCTTGAAATAGGTAACTCTTGAGTAAATAAATTGGCCATCCGCTTGGCATGATTTACAGCTCCTGGTTTACGAACGATGTACCGCTCCTCGGAATACCGCCAAGATAGATCATAGTTGACTCCAATAATTCTTGGTAATCAACTCGCTGTTGTTTCGGCTCATAAAGATGGTTTTCAAGAAATCCGAGAATGGTAGAGCGAGCATCATCGGGCACTTCATTGCTACCGGTTCTGTCAATCTTCTTGTCGAGTATTTTCCAGTATTCTCCAATTTAAAAAAAAATGCCAAATCTGGACCAGAAGTCTGAGTTGACACAGATCCTCAAAACTAACTCAAAAATATGATGACGGCAAGGAGGGTAGGAAATAATACAATTGAACAATTTTCCTAGATTTTTGCAGGGTTGCAGTCACATTACAGCAAAGTGCCTGACTTTTATCGATTATAACCCTCTTCTCCACTGCTTGGTAAACAGCCATGCCTTGCTCTTCTCCTGAAGATTTTGGGATTTCAGGGACTCCCAACAGCTGCTCCTTGCCTTCCAAATGAATATTTTTGCCATTCTATCAATCTTTTCAACACCTGCGAGTGCTGGAAGCAACTTTCCATCCCAGTGCAACACTAATTCTTGGCAGTCGTTTAGTTTGAATTTGTGTTGAATTTCTGTGTGTCTCGCTTCTCTATCTTTTCCTCGAAGGCGTTGAAATTAAGCTCGATTTATTCCCAGGTATCACGCCCATAATCCATCAATATGTAATCCCCATTTCTATCAGTGATTTTGCACCTGTCAAAAACCTCAGAGAGACGGGGAGTAAAAAACTGCAATGTACCTCGAGTTTCGACTGTTGCTGCTGCTCTAGTTGTTGCTGTTATTTGCTTATCGATGGCAGAAGAACTTCCACTGTCACCACTACCATCACTGCTTTCGCTGCAAACAGATGTGGCATCATCAGTTTTTGATATCTCAAAATGTCGTTTCATTTCTTCATAAGTCCTTTTTCTCTTGGCAGCTTCTATTGAAGTGTCCTCTTGTGTTCTTCCTCCCTTGCGTTTTAGTTCTCGATCCACACCAACCAAGGAGCCCGGTCGCCTTTTTTGCTGCTGAAGCATTTAGAAATGTTTGTCCTCTCCATTTTTCATTTGCCCCAAGGCATCTGAATGAGCTATATCAAACATATTATCCAGATCTATTTCTTCTTTCTCTTTGCTTGTATTCCTACAAGAATTAATTCTGAAAATGTTTCCATTCATCATAGAATTTCACTAACTTATCAATGCAGTTGCCAGTCCTTCCAGAAGGAATTCATGCTTTTTGCCAAAAACTCAAACTTTTTAAACCACCAATGCTGCACTTTCTTTCGTTGTAATGTTTACAACTTTTGAATTGTAGAAAAAGACGCTTAAAACTTGTCTGTTTGAAGGAAGTCTGGCTCCAGCGATTTGATTGGAAATGTAGCCCACAAGAGTGGCGTAATAACCTTGTCTTAACTTGCGTGCCGAACGACCTGAAGAAGTTGATGTCATTTTACAGGTCTACGAAAGACACTTCATAAAAGCCACCTTTTTACCAGCAGCACAAACAGTTCTGAAAAAAAAATTAAAAATAAATTATCATAATTGGTTCCAAATAAATGAACGAAGTACTCAAAAAAAATAGTATAAATTTATCTTTAATGAAAAAACGAATGGCCTAATTCATATGACTGCTATTTACGGATTTTTTTATTTTAACTTAGTATTAGAAAATCACATGCAATGGAAAAATTGTTTGTTATACTCCGGATCGCATTAATTTCCTTTCCTGCTTGATTTTTTATTTTGAATTCAGCTCCGTCTTCATCGGAAGAAATAGCAGTCATTACTTCTATTTCTTCCGATGAAGGCGGAGCTGCATTAGGTCGAAATGATCAAGAAATAACGTGTGCGTGATCTTTTTAACAGCCCCCTGACGCCATCTCTTGGCTAAAGAATCGGGGCGCTTGGCGACATATAAGACCCACGGATCTCAGGGTAAATTACATATCCTCGATAGCTCAAGTGGTTAAGAGCATCCGCCCGGCAAGTGGAAAGATCCGGTGTTCGAGTCCCGGTTGAGGAAATATTTTTACTCTTGTGATCCGTTCGATTCCGCCTTCCCCACCTCTATTGTGTTCGTCCTTTATACGTGTTCCTATCCCTTTTCCTTATATATGTTTCTGTATATATGAGTATATATATATGAGTATATATATATATATATATATATATATATATATATATATATATATATATATATATATATATATATATATATATATATATTATGATTGGAATGCGACGGTAGGCGAAGGAAGAGATGGTGATGAGGTGGGGGACTACGGTTTAGGCACGAGGAATGACCGCGGGAAGAAAGCAGTTGAGTTCTGCAGGAGACAGGGGTTAGTCATCACCAACACTTGGTTTAGACACCACAAAAGACGCAGGTATACATGGAAAATGCCAGGTGACTCAGGAAGATATCAGCTAGATTATATCCTGGTTAGACACAGGTTTAGGAACAGTGTGATGAATTCCCACAGCTTCCCGGGAACGGATGCGGACTCAGACCACAATTTAGTTGTTATGAAATGTAGCGTCCGTTTCAAAAAGATAAGGCAGGGGCGGCGAGTTAGAAAATGGAATGTAGAAGCATTAAAAGGGTTGAAAAGGAAGGAATGCAAACAGGCGGTAGAGAAAATCATGGAGAATGGCAAAGGGCTTAGTACTATCGAAGAAAAATGGGAAATGATCAAGGGTTGTCTAAAGCCGCAAAAGACACTATTGGAACCGTTAACGCTAAAAGGACTAGGAAACCATGGATCACGGATGAGATGATTACAAAGATGGATGAGCGGCGAAAATGGAAGAATATAAATACAGAATTAGGCAAAATGAAGTACAAAGAATTGAACAATAAATTGAGGCGGGCAACAAATAAAGCAAAAGAAGCATGGTGGAAGACGCAGTGCGAGGATATGGAAAGTCTGCAGAGGAAGGGTGAGATCGGTGCGCTGTACAGCAAAGTTAAATCGTTATCGGGAGGTAAGAAAGGAAGAGCTATGCTAAAAGTTAGAGATAAGACGGGTAAGGTAATAGTTGACGCAGGAAAGATCCAAGAGAGATGGAAGGAGTATATAGAAGAACTATAGAAAAGAGGTTAGACCAACAAAGTTAGACCTTGAAAAGGAACATGACGTAGAGGAAGATAGCTTAGATCCAGGCATACTAGACAATGAGATAGAAAGGGCATTAAGGGAGATAAAACTAAATAAGGCCGTGGGGGTGGATAACATTCCTGCGGAACTATTGAAATGTTTAGGAAAATGTAGGAGGAAGGAGCTGTATGGGCTGATTAGTAGTATCAATGAGGAAGGAATCTGGATGGAAGACTTTGTGAGTTAAGTTTTAGTTCCTATTCCGAAAAAGGTAAAGGCTACATCATGTGAGGACTACAGGACAATAAGTTTGATATCCCACGCAGCAAAAGTTGTTCTCAGGATCATAAACAAAAGGATAGAGATTAGGACAAATGATTACTCAGGGGATGATCAGTTTGGATTTAGGAAGGAGAGAGGTACGCGTGATGCCATTTCAGATATGAGATTATTAATCGAGAGGAATATAGAACAAAACCAGGAGGTATTTGCCCTTTTCGTAGATTTCGAAACAGCGTTTGATAGAGGGAATTGAGAAAAAATGATGGGTGTATTGCAGAAAATAGGAATAGATTGGAGGGAGGGGAGGCTGGTCCGTAACCTGTACGTGTCTCAGACTGCTCAGGTGCGGGTGGGGAACGGGGAGTCCGGATGGGCAGTGTTGGGAAGAGGTGTAAGGCAGGGTTGCCCATTATCACCGTTGCTATTCAACCTGTATGCAGAGGAAATGATTAAAGATGCATGGGAAGAACTCGAGGTAGGAATGAAAGTGGGCGGGGAATTCGTAAAATCAGTTAGGTACGCTGATGACCAAGCTTTAGTTTGTCAGTCAGCCAAGGGACTGCAAGCATTGCTGAGTGAATTGGAAATTCATTGCGACAGGTATGGGATGAGAATCAATATTAATAAAACAAAGGTTATGCGATTTTCTAGAAAGAAAAAGGCCAAGCTTAACATTAAAATAGGAGGGCAAAAACTAGAGCAGGTAGAACAGTTTACGTATCTCGGTAGTGTTTTGGACCAACACGGTCAAAGTAGTAAGGACGTAAGGAGAAGAATTGCGCTAGGCAATGAGGCTTTCACAAGGAGGAGGGAGTTGATGACGGGGACGTTGAGGAAGGATATTAAGAAAATACTCGTAAAAACTTTTATATGGAGCGTAGCTATGTACGGCGCGGAAGCGTGGTCATTGAAGCAGGAGGATAGACGTAGACTGGATGCTTTTGAAATGTGGGTTTGGAGAAGAATGAAGAAGGTGAAATGGGCAGAGAAGAAAATAAACGAGGAAGTACTTGGTATGGTGGGCGATGAGAGGGGTTTGTTGGGAGCAATCCTATGGAGGCAGGAAAAGTGGATGAAGGGGGTGTTGACCGGCAGCGGGATGTTGAAGACTGTAATTGAGGGGAGAATGTTAGGCAAACGAGGAAAGGGAAGGAACAGGATAGGGATGTTGGATGGGATGAAGGGAGGAAGAAAGTACTCAGAGCTGAAGAGGGACCTGATGTAGAGTAGGATGTTGTGTTTTGCTAGGGGTCACAAATTATTTAATTAGTAATTATGTCCAGCCAAAAACCTACCTTAACCGGTAGATTACCTAATAATAATAATATATATATAATATTTATATTTTTATGTATATATATTTTGGAACCCCGCGTCTTCGAGGGGATATTGGCGACACGAGAAAGTACCCCACGAGTCGAGTGGCGGCCTCGAGGGTAAACGGGGGCTTTTAGTTTGGTGGGTTATGACGTGGAGAGGAGTTCTTTGAAAGAAATGTGGGAAAAGAAATAACGAAAAAAGCCCACAGCGGCGGTTCCGATTTAACCCAAGTTTAATGTAGTCTAGGCAGAAACAGAGGTTACAACAATGTATACTATATGCCGTGACACGGCTTGGCGCTTCCAACCAGAAGGAGGGGCCCAGCCCAACCCTTCCTCTCTGATCTCGAGTCCCAGACTGGCTTCTTCATCCGTCGCCCATCGTCGTTATCATCATCCCTCTCCAGGCAGAAAGGGGGGGGGGGGTTCGGCATCAACCACTGGTCCGTAGTCCTCGGCGAGTCACCAGTTATCACTGTGGGCCTACGTCCACATCGAGTCACCAGCGGTGACTCGGTTCCTCGGATCCACGCCATTACTTGGCCGGTGAATCACACGGCAGAACACGCGGATGCAACACGTCCCCCCATCACCAGAGAGGAACATGGGAGAACATTGTTTCTCTCGACATCAAACACGTATGGGTGCACTAGCCTCTGAAAGTTTTACCCATAGCAACATCCTGCTTGACATGTTACAAGTTTGAAATACAATCATAGATACAAAACAAAATTTGATGGAAGATTCACTATGAGTACACATACATGATAGCCTTAGTATTACATTTTTAGAGTACAGAGACACCTTAACCAATTATCTTCTATCTCTTACATTGCCAGAAACATTTGGAGGCAGTGGTGTTTGTGTATTTCCCGTTGAATGATAGAGAGCGCATAATTCCATGCCATCGTTATTAGAATCTACCTCAGGCGTACCGACGGTAGACGGTAATTGTTCATTTGAAACATGAAATTTGCTTATAATCTCAGGTTTGAAGATGAGGCATATACCTCTGCAATCGTTCCCTTTTCCGTCCGTTTTACGTTTACAGTCCCTTTTACAGCAACATTTACATAAACAACAATATACAAGAAAGCAAATAGCTAGACAAATACACAGGTATCCCATCACAGAGAGATGAGAATGGGTACTTTTGTGAATACTTCCCTGTTTTGTCTTTTCAATCAGTTTTTCAATAGTGTTTACTTTCACACCTGCAACACGCAATCCGCCGCGTGGCGGACCAAAGCTCTCAATGGTAATTGATCCTCTAGTTGCGCCCAGGTAGGCTCTTGTTTCTCCACACAGCAATCAAAATTTAGGGTTAGAGGTGGAATGAAATCCTTATTAGTATAATTAGACTTCACAATTAATTCTCCTTGCAAAACTGTTCCCAGACCGTACCCCTTGCAAAAAGTGGGAAATATCAATTGTCGCGTCCCATACACGATAATATCGTAAGGATCCTTTTCATTACATAGAAGGGTTACACTTTCGGACTGGGGCTCAACATATAACCATTTGCTGGAGCCGGTAGGTATCCGTACCGTTTGGTTTAATTCAACGATTTTACGTTCGCAAAACTAAGGGATTGCATTAATTGGTTGCAACATGCCAGCTTCACAATCCTTGCGGATCTGCAATACGTGTAAGGGATATAACTTTCTACGGATTCTTCAATTGTTAGTTATTTCCGTACAATTTTTAAATTCTTCCTGGGATAGCTTCGAAAAATATCTTTTCATCTTATCTACTAATAAGTACGGGTGATTTGGTTGAATAAAGATGAACTTAGGTTTAGTTTTTCTCCACAAGAGTAGGCAGAGGCATCACATGGTACACATTAAATCTAATTTCATTACAGAGGGGCAAATATAACACGTACCCCAACAAATCCTTGGATGAAAACACATCCAGTTTTAACAATTTTACAATGGCATTGGTGTAAACCGCACTTGGGGGAAAAGGAAGGGATAGTCCTTTGGGCAAATTTGGTTGTTCCTTCTTAAATATATTAATCACATCGTCAGGGCTAATTATCTGTGGCTGCCCCACCCCCTTATGTGCACCAACGATTGCATCCAAGATGGTCTCGTATTGATGAATCGCATCATCCACGGCATGGATCAATAAGGTCAAATGTTCATCAGCTGTTATCGTCGGTGAAAGGTAGGCACTCTGAACCTTCAACTCCCCCTTTTAACTCATTTACATTATGTCTCAATTTCTCCAACCCCTCAGACAGAATACCTTCGTTGGCTTCCACATCCGCTAAAGAACTATTCACCGTGGAAATTGTGGATTTTAGCATTGTTATATGTTGTTCAACTATAGTAAGGAATTGAGAGCGTTCCTTCTCGAGTTGATTTATTTTATTTACATAAAAAGTCGCGTCGGCCTCATCTAAAGTCCCGAAAAGCACCTTACTCACTTCGCCTATAAAATTGAATAATCCCCTCCTCCTTTTCGCCTTTCCCCCGGCAAGTTGAGTGATCATTCGTCGCATTCCTTCCAATTTAAGCAGTTTAGACTTCACTCCAGGAACTAGGGTACTGCAGCCCGTGAGACGAATCCAGTTTGCATTCTTATGCAAATGACAATATTCGCCGGTCAACCCTTGCATACGGTTTTAGCGTTGTCATATATTTGGGCTAAATTCACATGTGTAACTATTTTCCACTCACTAGGAGTAAATGTTTCCGGTGTGGAAAATGTGGACATTTCGCCAGGGATTGTCGCAGTAAGGCGGAGTGGCCCCAACGTTCGAAACCACTACTGAGAGGAGATAACGACACAGATGGAAAAAGGGGTTTCAAACCAGCAGCCGTCAGGCAGGTAAATAAGGCCAAGTTCAATGAGAATGAGGGTGGAGATTCCGTTACCTTCGAATGCAATGAGTGTGAGAAGGGCGAGTTGCGCTTGCTGTTGGACACGGGGGCCGACGTGAGTCTAATTACACCGTAAGTAAGTGCACACCGAAGGAAGCGTGGATTTAACGTTAAAGTGCCAGGGTAAGGGATCCACCGTAGAGTTTCACATAATAGAGGACTCCCGTTTGTCTCTTAGCTTTGATGGAATCATACGGCAGAACACGCGGATGCAACGATATATTTATATACATAAAGAGAAAAAACACGCTCAATGCATGTTTGAATGTTTTTACAATTGAAAAATTATTTTCGATAATTCTGCATTTTTATTTATTTATTTATATACCCTGCAAGCAGCCTCTATTGTGTATGGCAGGGGGTGAATACACTGCAGAATAATTTTACCCGAAGATGACCCTACCGCGGTCGAACAATGTTATTATTCGCTCCCTTTCGTTTGTGGAAAAAATGACATCTTAATTCCATCAATTCTACAATCAATCTCTCTAGTTTTACTGATACCAACTCCTACCGTAGTAGAATGGGGTAATACATATTCAACATCACTGCTAAAGAGACCTCCTTCCAATATATGCAAGTGCTTCAATCTATAATTTAACCTTCGCTCCGTGAGTGATGCCCAGCCTAGCTCCTCTAATATTTTAAATACGCTACTAAGTTTATCACAACAGCATTTTACAGAACTTAGTTCCGCAACGCTGCACGCGATATAATTCGGTTTATTGTTTTTTTAAAAATAATATCACAATACTAGTCGAGGGTTTTAATTATTATTTAGGATTCGATAAACTTCCACTTCATCATCCTATTTTTCAAAATAGAAACATGCATTATGTTTCCTGTATTTCTTTTTATTTTTTATTTTATTTCGTTTTTTCAAAACCGTTTCCACTATTCCTTTGGTTTTGACCGGTTTCTGTTTTCAGCATTTGAAGGGGTAGGCGTACTTATGCATTCCATGCAGAGCCCACTCCTCCGAGATCCGGGGCATTGACCCTTCTTAACCTTCAGTTATGAGGACATTTTCAACCTATGCAACAATTTCACAAAACGGGAAATCACAAAATCAAAATATAAGAATGGTAGATGAAAGCTAAGACTTCCTCTAGGATTAAAGAAATATTTCTTTGTTGTTATGAGGTTCTAACAATGATGAAAATAAAAAAAGCTTTTACATGTCATTTAAATGATGGAAGTCGGTAAATTGCCTGCCCTATTTGCACCTTAGGGATGAAAACCAACAAGGAAATCGTCCCTCGTAATGAAAATAAATGTCATTCCGATTTGGATGAATCAGCGTGAATGAATGCTCACTGCGTTGCCCTGAACGAGAGGAGCGGTCAACGTGAAGATACCTTACAGTGTGTGGGTGAAAGTATTGGATGTAAGGAGATGATATACGCAACCCTTACTCGCAAGACGCAAGAATCCTTCCACCACGAGTATCCCTATAATCCGAGTGGCTCTGAGTAGAAGAACAAACACCTCGCCACGTCTCTCTGTTCCACGCCACCGTAACTAATGAATCACGTGGCCTAAAGTTCCCGAGATATCCAAGCTATTCTCTTTAGTCCACACCGTACGTTCATGTGACTATCAAATCAAGTTGCGTAATCAAATAAGACTCTCTCCGTACTTTTTCACGTATGCCTGGTTACCGCCGATTGATTGCGAGTTCGACGAGCGAGGGCCGTTTCCAAGTTGTTTCTATGAAAAGTGTATTGGGCGAATGATCGTAAACACTCGGGAGATGAGGATGCACGGAAAGCTATGTGGGAGGAAAAGCATTTGAAAAAATGCCAGGGAGAAAGGTGATTGACGGGAGGAAGAATGGGGAGGGAGGTGGAGTAGGGCGGAGGGTCAAGCGAGAGTCAAGGTTCTTTTGGGAATGGCCGAGGCCTGATCAAGTGCATCCCAAAACTCGATTGCAAAAGGGAAGAAGAGAAATACGAGGCTGAAGGAAGCGGGAGGTGCATATGGAGGGATTTTAATAATAAGTGACGTCACCTCCGGTAATGAATTCTTTGTGAATGCTCTAAATTCTACAAATTATCCATTCGTCAACACAGTCAAAATAGTTAAGTTAAAATCAATATGATGTCCAGTGTAAGGTTTTCTGCAAATAGCAACGTACAACTAATTACATCGTCAGGACTCTTGAAAACTTACGAAGCAAGCGGTTACTATCATTTCGTTATTTGCGTTTCAGTTAATGTACACCACTTTTATCGATAATATTAATTTAAAACTTCTGGTTACTTGCAGTTCTCCTGAGGTATTTGGTATGCAATAAGAGTAGTTTTGGATGAGAGCTGTAAATAAAGGGGGTTATGTTATGCACATACTAAATGATCCCAGAAACATTACGCAATGCCAAAAGTATTAAAAAAACTACGGTTTGAACATAGTCACCACTCTAAATAATTTTTTCTGCTCAACATTTAATTAATATGATGCTATATGTTTCTATATATAACCTTGCAAAGCTCTTTTGGCACCGCCGATGCGATATTTGACACGAAGGGTATTGAAAAAACCCAATGCAAGGTGGGACAAGAGAACACTAAAAAATTCACTCCCCATTTTTAACAACATTTTTTCAATTGCTTGAATTCACATATGGAAATAATAACTACGTAGAAGAAGGTCATACGTTCTACCTGTCTTCCACGTCACCCAAAAAAATGTCTTCTTCCCCTTACCGACTCATTTTAAATTCTCGCTTCCATTGCGGCCTTAGTTCAGCGTGTTGTAATCCTTTGACAACGTCACCTTCTCCTTTGAATTCGAACTAAATACCGTTTATGTTCCCCAAATGCTTCTAGATTTCATCATAGGTTTTCCAAATTATCAATTTTAGTCCACCTATCGACATTCCCCTGGATTAGAACATCTCTCATTATCATATTGCATCAAAAGATCATGTTTCGGAGGCATGCAGAGTCACGCCCCATTTTATCTGTGCTAATATTTTCCCCACGCGTCTTTACTTGGGGTTCTTCCTATCGCTGAATCTCTCTCATTTTCAAGTGGATTTTCCGAACTCATTCCTCCCCTCTTTTTCCCTACATGCACGCCGATTTTCCAAAATCGAATTATAACGACAACCTGATGAACTACGTGAAATTACGTTAACGTTCTCTTGAGGTTTCAAAGTGGGAGAATGATTTTCTCCAAAATCTCAGATCATCTCACCAACTCAGGGAGATATTAGGTAAACGAAATTCTTTTGAACTTACCTGTCTTGTTGGTGGTAGGTATCAAACACTCAGAGCTATCTGTCTTTCTTATTCATAAATTTAATACATACAGGCAATGAAACTCGGATGAATCAGAAAGCAACTGTTTTTGTGACGAGAAATACCTCTAAGAAGCATTGATATTTAGTGAAGGAACACCTGTGACGACGTAGATGAGTGGATGCTTCTTAATTATTTCTAAAAATAAAATTAACCCATTAGTGATCCAGTTAAAAAGGTGAGCGGAGGTTTCAAGCATTCTCATATCTAACCTAATATTGATTTTTTTTTCACCTCGAGCGCGAGTAATTTTCCTTTTTCCCGTTCTTTCTTCAAGACTTCGTTCCTCTGGCGACGGACATGTTCGAGCATTACTTGATATGAATGAACTACAAGCGAGGAATGTATACCGTCACGGTAGTTCGCTCTCCTTTGTCTTCTTCTTTCACTTCTACGCAACATTTTCATCTTAAGAATAGAATGAAAAACGACGGCACTTTCTCATCCAAGTGTGATGTATAGCTAATTCGCCAAACAGTAGCTAATGACTTTCGCCAAATTAGAAGAACCCAAAGATCCTCGCGGGGGTATTCAAAGAGACAAGGAGGGTCACCTTAATAAAACATTTCAAGGGAAAAAGTACTAATTATCGAAGGAAAGAAAATCACATTTTTTATCCTCTTTTTAAATTTAATGCTGTCTGGCCTTTCAGGATATCACGACTCTTGTCCCTAGATTTTATTCACCCTTTCCTGCAGAAGCTACACTTTCTTCTTCTTACAAAACCTTTTACGACAGTCACCACCCTCCTTACTTCCTGAGTGATTTAAGTCAAACGTAATGAAGGAGTCAACATGAAAAAATGTTACAAATTTTAGACTGCCTGGCATGGTACTTAATTAGAGATCGTTTTCTTACATATCATTGTAAAACTTACCTACACCTGGCTACTCTGGGAAGAATAATCAATAATGAGTCAAACGACACATTTGGAACCTCCAAGGAAGTCGGAAAATCACGGTCAACGGAAATGCCAGGGCACTGAAATGGCGAGGAAAGGGTAAGAATCTTAGGAACGATTTGATCAAGTAGAATTCACAGTCTCTTTTTCCTCAGCTGCAATGAGGTTTCTTATTATTGCTCATAAAAACAAAGATCGGTTGCTAACTCAAGGACATTCAAGAGATTTCTTGGAAGTCAACATGATCGCCTAGAAATAAACGCCTCCATAACCGAATTTGTGAACGAAGTTGTAATTCTCTACGCCCCACATCGAGTTCACGACTTCTACCAATTATAACCATTTGTGTTATGGACGTTTGCATAAATTAATTCACGTGGACCTGTTAACAGCATGAAGGACATGTTTCCCAGCTTTACCAAAACAACTGTTGTTGATTTTCATACCTTCACTTCGAAATACGATCGCTGATTAAATCGTGCGATTTGGAAAATGTGCCATATCATGAAAAATACATTGGGTCTCTTGATAAACCAAAATATTGTAGTTTGGCATTTCGTCACGTTCCAAAAGGTTTGAGTGCAACAATAAGGACCATGAGACTGACTTCACTGAAATGTGCAATGGCCTCAAAAACACTTCGAAACGACGCAAATTTCAAGTGTTATCTGAACATAAAAATGACGAACGGAGGTGGGCTATATGTAGAAATGATCGAAAGTGATTCCATTTTCGTAATATGGTACATAAACAAAGACGATAGCTAAAAATGAAGTTGCCGAAATAAAAAGCGAATGAAGAGGTGTCCTTTTAATCCTTTTAGATCCAGATATGCGGGACACCAAAATAGATTGAAGATGGCACGGACTGGCTTTTGTTGCAAATTCACGAAGGTTCAAAGAGGAAGGTTGATACAAGCCCTGCCCGAGCATTAAAGGAGGGAACTGCGTAATAATGATACAAGTACGGACGAGACATTTCGAAAGGGAACGTTTACACCGAGAATCTCAATGATGAATATGTGCTGTCATGGTGGCGCAATGCATGGAGTACTTGCTTGGGACGTTTGACCTTGAAACTGACAGGAAGAAAAATATGTACTTTCATGCATGGTTTTTGCATTAAAAAAACCTGAAGAAAATTTTAACGTATATTGCCAGCAGCGGACTGCGGAAAATGAAAGTCATTGCCAAGATCGACCTCATATCTCGAGAAAACATTAATGAAAAACATGTACAATAACATATAACGTAATCAGTGACGGGCAATACGAGATGGCGTACCACATTGCCCAATGCACACACTGGCGCTATTTTCATTGGAAAACCTTCTCTAAAGAGGGCAATTTAAATTATTTCTTTCAGCTGTTAAAGCTTCGATCGTGACAACAACGATGGACAAACCAAATCACCATGCTGGAGCAGCAGCGTAATGAACACTGCATTTCACGAAGGTTAAGTGAACAATGAGTATTTTTCAGGAAATGCTGGCACGCATTCATCATTACAGATTGAAATTTTACAACCGCTCATCATTTCTCACGAACGTAATCCAAGTAATATCTACGTGGGGCTTAATTTTTAGTCCATGGATTTCATCTGCGTAATTTTATCTCTAAAATTATTGTACCCCATATTTTTGGCAAATCTTTCATTTGTGATAGCGCATTCGAGGTGATTGCTATAGAATACCTATTTTTCGTAATATGTACTCAATTGCTCGCTCAAATATGCCCATAATTCTAGTTACACCTCGAAGGATACAAAAACATTTCGAGGTTTAATGAAAAGTAAGCATTAAAACATTTTACGTAGAACTCCTACCTCGGAGTCGTTTCTGGTCCGAACACCACCCCCCCCCCCCCCCGCCTCAAATGTAAAAATCACACGAGAAAAACAAACGTGAGAAAAAATGCAGCAGGTGCGACCCCTGAGGCTTAATCTGAAATCGCAGCGGGTGATAATTGTGGACAGATGCGACCCTGAGCTGACCCTGGGAGTGGCGCTTGCCTCTCCCGCGATGCCACCGCGGACACTACTTTTCACGCCGCCATCATTGATTATTATATAAATGCTGGGAAATCCACGCATCACTCTTACCCAGCGGCTTTTGCACAACCCATCATTAGAGATCCAAGGTGATATGGAAATGCAAAACGTTACCGTGGCAAGATGTGTGGAGGATACTTCTTAGAGATTAAATCGGAAAACGTTGTTTTGGGTGAATTTGAAAGATCTGATCATCATTGATTAAAAAAACAAGAAAATCAAAGAAGTCCATTTTATAGAAACGACAAATTTTCGTTTCCTCGCTCCAAGTTTATGTTTCTTACCATATCTTCCGTTAAAAAGGTATCAATTTTTCAATCTCCGAGTAACCATTAAAACGTGTCACCGAATGCTTCAGGATATAGCATTTACTTATCACGTCAGGAGCATAAAAGAGCATTCCAGTTATTTTATCAGGTTCTTCTCGGGAGTGGCGCATAAATGATTCTAAATATATAAGGCATCCGACCTATGTTACGTCTACATGCATCCACAAAAATTTAACCAATGCTGAAAGATTGTACGAGAATCAAAGATAACCTGGCACCAACTTCGACATCAAAGGAAACTAGGAAGGAGCATGCCTTATATTTTCCATCGGTTTTTTCTACATTTTTTTGTTTTCATTTAATCCCCTTGAAAGCGGACGTTTTCTTCGGAGCATTATCACCGTAAACAGCTGTCAACATTTCAGTAATTTATTGTAACAACCGCACTTAACCAAAAACTTGATGCTGATCCGTTACTCGGTGAAGTCGTCAATTTCTATTTTCGACAAACAGTAAAAAAAGGACAACAGATACTACCATAACTGGCACCATACTCACAGCTCGACGATCCGCCAAGCACAGACGGCTGCTCATTGGGTCTCAGGCAACTAGAGCCACTAGTGGGCGGGGCTATAGTCCGCGTCATGGCCGTATGCTTGCACCAGTTCGCGTATTTATTGGATGAACCTCGTATGAATGTATAATTTTAAGTAGACTCACTTTTATCATCAATAAATTACCAAATTTATCAATTGAAGAAAAGTATCCATCGATAGAGCTTACATATCAGGAAGAAAACAAAGGACGCGTGGAAAATATGAATGTGTGTCGAATGCACTGATAGGCAAAATTGCGAAATTACTTTCAGGAATTTAAGTTTCCTCGGGAGTGAAGTAAATGCCACCACTAAGTGAAAAAGTGGTATATATTCTGCATGATTAAAATAAACGATATCTATAGCTTGATCAAAAACAACTTTTTCAAACATCCTACGAATGGGAGGACTGGTTCCGGATTCATGTAGCATCCTCTCATAAAATGTCGTTCACTGACGGCCCTAATTTATTTCTCACCCCCCTTATTCTGTTTTCTACTGCCCATTTAAAAATAATTACTGCATCCCTTCCCTTCCTTCAACTATGGCAAAAAAAGTCATAATTTTAACCTTTTTCTGATCACATGAATATTTCAGATGAAAATCGGCATCAAACGTACAGTATTTTATTATTCAATTTGATTCTAGAGTCGAGTAAATTTTGTTGGCGTGAAATACAGAGAAGAATAATTTTCAAATGAGATAAAGAAATTATTTTAATTAATCAGTCAATCATTATGTGCTCATTACCAGAAGATCACGGTTTAAAAGTGAACACCAATGCTTCAATTAATTTTACTCAATTGCAATCGATACTAGGTTGTCTACTCGTCAAAACTCTATTCCTCGTCCCCTCACCAAAGATTTCTGAATACTTATCAATTGCCATTTTTTATTTAATGGAACGGAGGAACGGAATTTTCGTATATACACGCACGTTAGTCAAATACTTTAGCAAAGCGTTTAAGCCCTGTGTGGCCTAAAAACTCCACTGTTCATTTAAAACGTCACATTAACATTTTAGTACAAACAGTTATACTGGCCCTTAATTGCGTCCTTCGCCTATCAAAGGAATCCTCGAAATAACTTTATTTTATTGACAATTATTATTATGTTTGAAGGCATTTGCGAGCAAATTGTTACGGATTACGGAAAAATGGCAGCTGTTGGGAGTTTATTTAGAGTAGAAACTTCTAGGTAAACGTGATCCCATTATTTCCTTCAGGAAATATCAAGGGCGCTTTGTCAAAGAAGAAGTAACGCACGATTAATTTGATGGTTTTATTTGATAGTCAATGGTTTATGGTAAGTTTGCGAAGGGCACAGACTGTTACATTTCTAATCCTGCCTAACAGCACACCACCTGACACCCTGAGTTAAAATAAAGCAGTCTTCGCTTCCGTGATGCCTTCTATTGCCCTCATTCTGCCCATTCTTCATCCCTCCTCCACCTCTCCTGCCTTGCTCCCACCTACCCTCCATCATTTGGCTCCGGATTCCATCTCCCAACAAAACGCTTTATACATTTTTAAGACTCTCCTCTTTGCAGGAATAAGAATAGTATCGGAAAAGAAATTTACAATTCGTTAAAAAAAAGCAAGTCTCAAATTTAAAAAAAATATGAACCTCTCCTCGGCAGAAACAGATTTAGACTTGTATCGGCCCCAAGCTTAACATTGCGACTATTGTCAAGTTTAGCAGCCTCCTTCTTTCTCCGGATAATATTATTTAGCTATGGTACCAATAGCCTTCCAGCTATATAGATCTAAAAGATATATTTTTTTAAAATTATAAACAAGTCCCTCATTTAGGCATGGATTTCTCGAGAACATTAAATGAATTCCAAATTAGTGATTCGAAAGAGGAGCCTTCGTCCACCAAAATAAGGATAATAGTAATAAAATCAAGAGTAATAAAAACCACAAACTAATGTCCTCGAGGGAATCACGTCAGCGTAAACAGCAACGAACGTGCTGATTAATTTAGCTCAATTTTAGAGTACTTGCAGGAAAACCGCAGAATGAAACAATTGAAAAAGGAAATCATTACAGTACAGAAACAATTGTTACAGAGAATGCAATGACTTGGCAGCACAAACGGAATTCCATTTTCGTAAATTCCTTCATTGCATTGGAATAGTATCGTAATTTTTAATTTTTTGTCATTCTGATTTTTGAATGAGGAATACAATGTCTCCATTTCTCCTTCATGCTCTACATTCAGCGAAATTCGCCCAGACTTAAAAATTATTAAATCGTAACGCTTTAGAACTCTGAAATATTTATTGCACATTTATTTCAATCGCACATGGCAAAAGTATTATTTCAAAGGGTTTACTCTCTTCGCGTAACGTTCTTTAACCGCATCTCGTGGATGTTTTGACGATTGACTAATATTATGGATGTGTAAAACGATTACAGTACTTTCAGTAACCGTTTCTTAATCGATTAAAGGAGCAGGGGAATGGTGTGGATGAGTATGTAACTCTTAAGTTATGAAACACCTAGTCAAGCATTACTATTACGTTATTTACTGCTTCGGTCAGGAATCTTGCGTGACGCTCAAACGCGGAACTATTCTCAGGTGAGTAATTTAAACGCCCCTGATTGGATCGTCAGTAAGAGGGCGAAAAAAATTGAATCATAATTGCTTTCTATATTCCCGAGCAACCTTTTCGGGACCTGGCAACCCACAACCACCAAAGAGACACCAAAATACAGCTCTGACCCTGAAAGCATCTCGATCCTAATCGAAAGAAACGTGATGAGCAGTCATTCATTTCTCCTCACTCGCGGAAGAGAAGACCTAAACCACTTAAAAATGAGACGTTTCAATTTCCCGCCGTTTTAATTCAAGATAATTGAATCATCCTCGTAATAAAAAAGAACCGAACCCATTTCTCTATTTCATTCAACAGATTACGTTCTCAACCGTTGTCTTCCTTTCCGTCAAAATCGCAGGGCGGAAAAATTGCTGAGAAAAATAGAATCCATTGCCATTGAGCGGCCATAGTCGTGGCAAACGTTTCAATGTTGTTCACGGCGGATTTTTCTTACGATTGCCCGATACCGAGCCGCGGTTGAAAACGGGGACAATAGACCGCTGCATGGATTTTTGTATGAGGGAATGTCGGGGTGCAGGAGGGAAAGAATGGTAGGTAACTCGGACGAATGGTTTCCGGACTGAAGTCGTGGAGGCGATGATGGTGGATTTGTGGCGAATGGCGAAGAAGGAAGAGAGCGTGGAGGCGACGTATGTGAGAAGGATGGATTGGAGGAAGGGCGCGGAAATGATCGGGGAGGGGAGGTGAGGGGAAGGTAAGGGAGGGATTGGCACAGGGTCAGCGTCGCCGGAGAGTCGTGTAACGCTGCAGCGAGAGAATTGTTGTTGGGCAGGCAGGAAGAGGACGCGAGTCCCCTCCGCGTGGATCAAGCCTTCTTTTTCGGGGAGAGGGGGAGATGAATGGGGGAGGGGGAAGGAGTTTGCATGGGAATGAGTGGGTTGGGAGGAGCGCGTTTATTCGTTGAAGGGGAGAGACGGGGTCGTCCCCGGAGAGGAGGAAGTGAGAGAGGATGAATGAGACAGTAGCAGCAGCAGGACGATCCTTGGGACGGGAGGTGGTGGCATGAAAGGGGCGGACGGGGGGGGGAGGCATTCGTCGATATTAGTCCGACGGCGGGGACGCACATCCGCACTTCCCGCCCCCGGTTCGAGTCGACGACGGAGTCTCCCGCAGTGGACAAGTGTGCGTGCCGCCGCGAAAGGCACCTCGCCTGCTTCCATCGCTCCTCGACCCCGTCGCGATGGATCCGCACGCTTGACCGCAAGGGATTGGCCCCTCAGAAGGAGTCACAAGCGATCGAAGAGAAGGGCGGTGCCGAAGTGTCCCACCATATTCCCGGCGGCACACAGGGCTCAGCCTCCGATAGTGGGACCGCCGTCTCATTGTCCGGGTTGTGCTTCGGCCATCTCGAGGGCGGTCCGTTTGCCTCTTCCGAAGGAATCCTTTGAAAGGAGCCTTCGATCCGATCTGTAAGGGACGGGACGAAATTAAAATCCCGAATAATCCGCTTGGGATATCATTTTGTCGCGACTCAATTAAGAAGGACCGGGTGTGGCGGAAGGGGGAGACGCGCATCTGTGGTGCGTGTGCGAAGTGTGCGTGAGAGGGGGGGCAGGTCAAGAGAGTCCGGAAGGTCACCGGGTTATCTTCAATTTCGAGCATCACTTCGGAGATTCCATTAACCTGGTGAAGCTTCCAGCTCTGACGAAGTCGGGGGTGACAACGAGGGAGGCCGCGGCAGAATAGCGTTCGGTTTTATTTTCTTGACGTCTACAATATATATATATATATATATATATATATATATATATATATATCATCACCATGGATGCTGTCGGAATTTTAGTCCTTTTCCTTATATTTTTACAAGGTAAGTCGATAAGTTTTATCCTCTTGTCCTCCTTGCAATCTTATCTTGAATAAATTTCTTTTACTCGAAATTTGCACTTAAAAAACTGATGTCAGAGGATTTTATTTGTAATAAGATATCATTAGGTTTTCCTGTAATTTAATATCGGAGAAACCCTAAAAATGAACGAATGAATTATGCTCTTCTTCATTTTTCCTGGGACTAAATTCATATCTTCCCCTCTGAAATGGTTTATCGTGGTTTATTTACATTATTAAATGGCTCTGATGGAAGGAAGCACGGGAGTGATAGAACTGATTTGATAAAAACAGTCCTCGCCACAAACTAAGACTAAATTATGGAATTATTAAATTAAAGTGAGTTTTTATTACTGATTGCAAGTAATGTGATAGTATTCATTAATCTCGGAAGATTAACTCATTTATCTTATCACCTAGCATTGAAGAATCAAGCATAAATTGCAGAAAGTGTACAACTGTTATTTTATGCGCACTTTTATGAACAGTCGATGAAAGTAAAAATGTCTCCCCTTTATTCAATTACCGTTTCTGAAGGATATGTTTTTTCCATTACTTTTTACTATGAACTCCCGAGGGGATGTTTTTAAGGATATAATCAGCTCCCACTAAGAATTGGAATATCACTATGTCCGATACTACGATTTAACTAAACCTCGCATGAAAATTGTGAAGTAATTATTTCAGGCCCCAAAGAACGATATAAGTGATCGCGGAACTCCCGAGCACATTTAAAATCGCCCAAGGTCACTGACGCCCCCCCTCCTTTGCCGCCATTATTTGTGAGTGCTTTGACAGGTGCACGGATCACTGTAATTGTTCCACTGCGGCGTAATGTTCAACACTGTGTGTGTTAAGGCGGTTGTGGGAGCATAACCGCTCCGTAAGCAGAATGGAAGAAGGCCGCATTCGCACCACGGCGCCGTGGAATGTGTTAAGAGCGGGCGGGCCATGAGGCGGGCAAGGCAACTCGGGACGCGCACTCCAGTCGAATCGAAATTCAAAAGCGTCAAGTTCGAGATTTCCTCGAATGGGGAAAATATTCGTCGGGGTCATTCATTCCTTGGCGCCCATGGTAATGCTCAATCCTAGGCATTCATTTTGGCAATCCCCATGAAAAGGAATCATCCCGGTCGGATAGATGAATCGGAAGGAAATGGAGACATTGAAAATATTTTGTGACATTTTGATTCGATAAAGAAATGAGCTAGCATATCTTTGACGGGCATTTTAGTTTTCTGCCATCCTCTGATGGGATCGTTAACATGTAAGGGAGGATTTAAAAGTATTTCAGTGCAATGGAGCACGAAACCTTCAGGAACAATGATAACATTTTGGAAATAAAACTTAAACCTGTAATTTTTCTAATATGAGATGTAAAGAGTTGAAATTGATCTCATCGTGTTCCATTTTATAATAATTTATCTCAAGTATCCATTTTGGTTTGGTAAGGGGAGCTCGACAATAAGTTGCATTTGGCTACCCAATGCATTGTCACCCACCTACGCGGTCAAGCCTTCGCTGATTTCAAGCGATGCTGTTTTGCTGAATCCGAAACTTCAGGAAAATACACCAAACTTCTTGATGGTAAACGCTACTAATTTCGATATTATTATCCGAGGTGAGGAATATATTTTCAGATCGAGGCGGAAAATCGAAAATCAATCCCATGGTTTCATTGAACATCCGTGGACACAAATTTTAAATTCGTTTGTATCTTGATACGCATATTCCTCGTATATAATATTATTGATTGGTTGAAAACCACTATGTATCTAATATTTTCAGAGATTATATGAGACAAATATTTCTGAGCTTTAATTTCAAATACATTCATATGGTGTCTGATTTTGTAAATAAAGAATTCGCTTATAATGAAAGGCTGTAAATGAAATGTTTTAGCGAATTCAATTTCATCTCAAAATGTCTGCATTTTTAACAATCGACAAACTATTTGCATTCCCCAGTTCTTCAGTCAGCAGTATAGTAATACTATTCCACTTTCGGCTGATAGCACAAAAACCTCGAGGGCACTGACGCACGAGATTGAGGAAGGAAGAAGAAAGGCTTTAGCCCGCTGACGTCGTACGAGCTAAGGATTCTTCCTTTTTGACAAGTTCACGGCCCCTGGCCCCCAGTTGCGGGCACCGCTGCTTTTTCACGCGAGAGCGAGGACAAAGCCAATATCTATCTCATTCTGCAGGTTGGCACAGGTGTCCATGATAGCCGGGTTGCCAAGAGCGGTCAAGTTGGGGAAATACGTAAAAGGAAGCAAAACAGTGGTGCAGTTGAACACGTGCGTCGCATACGATCGCTCAGGGCATTGAAACTCGGAGGGCATGAGGAATCCAAATTATTTCCATTCACTTTTTTTTTAATGTGATTCTCCATTGATAACGATGTAAACATGCTTCTTCTTCATTTGCCCAAATTTAAAATTCTTCGCGCGCAGGAAAGTGAGATTATAAATGTCTGACCCGCTGAGTTTAATGGTCAGGTCAAAACGAAATATTTCGAGAAAAACCACGTTGTTTTTCCCATTTTCTTATTCTTCTTTTAAAAAGGCTTTGAGTAAATCAGAAACAAACCATAAACACAGTAATCAACCCGAAGGTCGGTTTGGTAGGTGATGGTAGAGTTCACGCAGTACGGCGTATGAAATTCACACTGGTTATTGCTATTTTAGTGTTTGCACGTATATTTGGACTTGGTTCAATTCAAAGAGGGACCTTTCGCAAATTTTGAGGCATTCGCAATATATTGTGGATACCTCAAAATTTGCGAAACTGAATTTGCGAATTTGAATTGAACCAAGTCCAAACATACGTGCAAACACTAAAATAACAATAACAAAGTAAGTACGTAGGAACCACAATTCGATTATAAACACAAGGGCACATAGATTTTAATTTCTGCTGAAGCCGAGTGCTTCACGGATTTCGCTTAATTTGGGCGCACTTACTTGCATCACTGATTTGGGCAGTGACATGTTCCATCTCCTTCATCAATTGTCTTTAACTTGGCGGAAAAGAACTGGAAAACATTTATCGGACGGAGTGCCAAGAGTTTGCCGGAAAGTATTCGCAAGTCGACCGAAGGACGTACGCTCATATATCGACGTATTATATTCAACTACATCAGTCGGTAGCCTTGAAAAAACTCTAAACAGGGGAAAAAAATTCTCAGGCCAGGTTTTAAAATGTGTCGTTAAAAATGAAGGTTAACACTACTAACCACCGGTTAAAGCCAAAACTTGAGTTTTATGACCACCATAAAATTTCAAAACCAATAGTTAAGCAGCTCAATGTTACTATGGTTGCAATGTTCACATTCACAAACGAGGAAACATGTTTTTTAAAAAATCTGATTTTTCGGTTATCTCCAAGTAAAGTGAACGATCGTATTAACTAACGATTAGAGACGATTTAATGAGGCATTATAAAACCGGACTTATAGGCCCGTAAGCATGTAACTAGCATAGATAATATCACTGAACTGGCACATCACTGTGCCATATGTAGGCAATAATTTCAGTGCCATAACCTTTCAGCCATTTCTTTGACGTGCCAAACGATTATTGTTCCAAATACTGCTCCTTTGCGGGATCGCTATTTCCTCCGAATGTATTCCAGTGCTTTTGAAGTCACATTACGGAGAATACGATTTTGCAGCTCATGCCAAACACTTCTAATATTCACGTAAAAACAACTTCTGGAATCCTCTCCGAGAATGACTTAAATTCGCCAAAACTGAGATGATCTGCACAACAAATGGCTACTGGCAGGCAGCGTGCGGGGAACGTTCGTTCATTTGTTCGACAAATTCATCCGAATGAGGGAACTTCATCACTTCGGAGGATCTTATCACCTTCAAATTTGCCTCTGATCGAGTACGCGTTTCCACACACACCTCGTGAAAGAGTTCAGCGGTGACTCACTATTGCCTTTGGTGAATGGCCTGTGACTTGCAATTGCTACCAAGTTCGTATGCGACCGCTTCTTTCCTGTGCATATTTGCACTTTAACATTCTTGAGCACGAATCCCCGTGTTCTGCAGATTTTTATTGTGTGTCGCGCCAGGTATTATGATGAAAAATTTCCTTGTTCGAAATGTTGACGCTAAAGGTTTTTAAACGCGGGTGCATATTCCTATCATTTGTTTGGCATTTCATGGTTTATAGGAGTCAGAGAGTCATTCCCAGTGCTCCTGCGACACGAATAAATGAAGTAAGGACTTCGCAAGACTCCTCGAACGATTGAAATTCACTCCGACGAGCGGCGAAACATTTTAGAGTCAGCAATTTTTCGAACACCGAATGAGATTGCAACATTTCTGTTTCATCGTCTCCACGGAGGACTTCTGACTTCCCCTATCAAAAATACGCCCCTAAGATACAAAATCCAGGTCATTGGACTCTTTTGCTTCTCTTGAATGACGACAGAGTTTGCCTTGGCCAAGGGTAAGTAATTATGCACAACTAAACCTGAGGAAATTTCATCCTTGAGGATAATTCGCTGTTTTGTAGCTAACGGATTCAAATGTGAAGAAATTATTATTTTTTTAAACTAATGACTGTTCTCCTGCGATTCAGTTTTCAGCAAATAATCAATTTAAAATAATTTTCGGTTAATTAAATAATAACACTTCAAACTGGAATAATAAAAATAGCTCATCAAAAATCTTCGGCATTCATAATCTCGTAAGGCTATCATTTAGTCTCATGTTTTAATGCAAATAAGTCGATAAAAACGGTAAAATAGTGTGTATGATCCTCCGTCCATGAATGTCCGACTAAGGTCTGTTCGCGCTTTGAATCAAATAAAAACCAATCAAGTATATTTAAATCGAATGTGCCGATCGTTTCATATTGTCCCTTAGGAGACCCAGGCTCCCCATTAGATATTGCCCTAATATTTCACCACCATTCAGAAAGAGAGCATTTTTTTATTATATCTAGCGTCCCCAGTCGAACATACTTGATTGGCATACCCGATATTTAAATATCACCCCGAATCAGTTAGAATTATACCTAGTTGGGCGGAATCTTCCTCCTCCGTAGAAAAGAAATCAAGCTCGAACTGACTAATGCTGGGAAATCCGACAAATTGTCTGCTAATGGTTCGCTTACTTAAAGCCGAGTTGCCGTCGCCAGAGTTCTATTATGAATGAAAGAAAAATTCAACAAGAAAATAAATGGGGTAAAATTAGCGCTTAGTAACATTAAAAAAACCTATTGCATGAAGAGATATTTTCATAACAGTTTCAGTTTTAACTTTTTTGAATTTCTTCATGTTGAGGGCAAAAAGAAACCTTACACTTCCACAGTAAAGATTAAATATTTCATGGTCGTGAAATATTAAATCTTTATTTTGGAAGTGTAAGGTTTCTTTTTGCCCTCATCAGATATGTTCATCTCTCAATAATGGCGTTCGAAATGCACTTTAACGAACCGACAAAATAAACTAATTTTAGAACCTCAAAATATATTTTTCCAGTTTCTTGAGTACTTTATTTGTAAACTTGTGAAAAAAAAACTGGTCACGTAGAAATAAGGACAACTATAGAGAGGTTTTACTTGTTCTATACGTAAGAAATATTCTTAAAACATACGTATAAATTGATCAATTACACAAATTCCAGGAAAAGATGGACAAATTAGATAACGCCCACCCGAAAGAGAACTTAATTCATTATCAATGAAATATTCGATTAAATATATTGGTAGCATATCTCCTACTTAGACAAAAAATGCATCTTTAATGTGGCATTAGGTAGTGGATAAAATAAGAGCTTTGAAGATATAAATAACAGATTAAATGAAGTTTTGATACATTCGATGCGACTGAACGATCATTATTTCTCTATCGAATCAAGTAGATGAAAAATCGATTATCGCTTGTGAACTCGTACAATCAATAAATTTACCTCAAATTTGGTTTGATAGATAATTGTGAAGCTCACCTTCGACAAGGGATGAAAGATTTACCCCATTTGGAGTTGAAGGGAGTTAATTTCACTGTGCCGCCTGCAGTTTCCCAAAAGCGCTCCACCCACTTGGCTGCCCTCTTTGGAAATCATTGCTTGTTCATTTAGCCGTAAATGGCCAGAGGGCTATGGTTCGATTCCTGTTCGCGCCTCTGTACACCCATCAGCTTTGACTAAGCTGAGATTTGTCGAGTACCAGATCTTTTCTGGCAAACTATGAGGAGAGAAGCATTTACGCGCGGTTATCAGCAAAATATATCTGCCGATGGCCTTTTTCCAAATCTTTGACGAGCCGATAGCTGTCGGAGCAGGAGAATAAGACCTTTAATCGAGATGCTGAGAGCCCGTATCGCATCAATTATCACCATAATTAACGCATATAATCATCAATGAACACAGAGCTTTTATCCCGAATGAATGAGCAAGCAATTTGTGATAAAATAATCAAATGAGCGTAACTAAATATGGCACGCAAATCAACGCGAAGCACCGGAAGCGTCCGAAAGACAAAGTGTGTCCCTCCAGGCATGCAGACAGCAAACACTGGGTCGCTAATGTACATTCAGTGTTCCTATCTTTATCAAAACAGGTTACATTGCCCCCGTAAGAATTAATTTTGAAACTTTACGAGATAATCATTCCATTGGTAAATTAATTTGAATCCTCTCAATCAATCCAATGGCACCAATGGCAATCCAATGGAAATTCGGGATACCAAAAGAAACTCAGCGGAAGGATTAGTATGGGCCGCGGGAAAATATATTAATCGGTCAAATACCAATTGCTGTGCAATTTATTCGCGTTTACATTCATGTTTTCTAAGTTTGGTTGCAAAAAATATTAGGGTCGCCTTTCACTATCGACCGTCTCGTATTTGATTTAAGTAGGATATGAACATTTGAGATTACATCCTCAGCCCCGTCCGAGCCAACACCGGGGGGGGGGCGGTGATCGGTGTCCGGTGTGTTTAGGACACTCCCCACACTTTAGCATGTAACTATTTGCATGGTTCTTTCGAAGAACATTTGTGTCGCCTGCTCTATTCGTGTTTGAAGGGACTCTCAGCACGAGCAACCTCGTCAAACTCTCTCATCTTTTGCTTAAATTTTTCCATGATATTCGATTCAACCCATGACTTTTTATTAAAACATAGAAATATTAGATGCATTTATCTCTTTTTAGACATCGCTGAATGGAAAAACTCCTCATTCATTGAGAAAACTCCCCTGAGTCAACACTTTTTCGAAGGATTTTAGGCTAATTCAACTTCCGCTGCCACTCATCAAATTTAAACAATTAAAACATTAGCACTAACAGAAATTACACAATTTAAGCAAAGCTTGATGAGGAAATAATCTATTGCGAGAATCAATTTATCGTCAACAAATCAAAATATTCATCTTGTTCATAAACTTGATCTTAATTTTAAGATGCCGTAATGATTTCCGACGATAAATGGTGAATATTAAACTTTAAGCATAAAACAAATGGGACAATGAAGAATTGACAAATATAAGTTAGGTATTTATTTTTTCAATTTTTTATCACTTCTTCTATGGCGGACGGAACATTTCAAATCAGAAGGAAGACGAAATTAGGACTCCATGAATGGGATGGGTTAATACAATGGGGATGAATTATAACAATGTCATTCCTTTAAACCAATTTTTGTATCCTAGCGCACTTCGAATTTTGATTTCTGGTGAGTGTTTAGTTAAGGAAAGAGTCTTTTCGAAATTCCATAAAATGTAATGATTGAAGCGTCTATTTATGTTTGAATGAGACATGAGGATTTAAATTACGCAGCAAATACTTCGTAATCGAGATATTAGATGTCCGTCAGAATATCCAAAACGTTTCAGTCAGAGTTCTTTAATTTCCCTAAAATTTGAGACTTTCGAGAAAGTCGAGGTAACGTAATTCCCCGTCGATCTGGTCGACGCTCGGCACACTCCCTCGGGAATGATGAAGGTTGCGGTCAAAATTTACTCTGTCCTCGAATATGATTAGCCTGCAAATCTCTGGGAAAATAGCCATACTACCAAAGCCATAAGCTAAAAGAAGGTTATAATTTTTTTTCTTACCCAGATTTCGGAATTTTTCAAACAAAAAAATTTTAACAATGGGCGAAGGCCATCCTAATATTCAGCGGCAATCGACTCGAGAATTCGGCTGTGTCTTTTCGTTTAGTTCGGGAAATATTTGACCAGCCTGTGTGCCAACTCGAACACACAGGAATCGATTGAAGCTTTTTTTGTGGAAATCCTAGCATTAAATAAACGGTGAAATATTTTTGGGAAGCCAACGAGGCTCTAATTGAATCGGTAAGTATTATTTTCCAGCCAGGAAAAAGTTATATGTTTGGGCTGATCCGGGTAGGCAACGCGTTCGCCTATCAACCCGAAGGTCGCGGATTGAGTCCCACCTCGGGCACACATGATGTATGGCTGGTGCTGAAGAGGTTTTCTTTTTCCATTTTGGCGCTGGCGGTGCGAAATGACCTCATGCTCGTACTGGGGGCACCTCGTAACTGCTACTATAGAGGCGATCTCCGCAAATGACGTCACACCCAGCAGGGGAAAAGGAGGGGTCGAGGCTTGATTCATCGTGGCGACCAGGGGAGAGTGGAAGGGGGGCTTTCCAGCGGTTTCTCTCTATTTGGTACGAATACATTGTTACCTAAAATAAACTGCGTTCTTCGTCTTCGTTGCCATCTTTTCTGTGGCATTGAGGACGTTACCTTGACACGGGCATGTTAAATAGCTTAGTATTGAGGCAAGAGGTCACGATGTTTTACAATCCCACGGTTCGCCGCTCTCCATAATGCTCTCCGTAATTGACTAAGCATTTCACCTCGCTATCTGTCGCCTCGCGAGTGCTGGGCGGAATCCGTATCATGGTTTCACCTCAGAAAAACGATATGTTATTAAAATAAGCAATAAATACCTTCTACTCAGTTCGAAATTCACAGTTTCCTAGTCACAAATGGTTCACCTTAAGTTTTCATTGAATCTTTCTTTCGATAATGCTAAGGTTTTAACATGTGTAGAGATTAAAAAACGAATAAAATGAAAGGTAACAAAATTTCAAATGCTGGGCATAAAATGCAGAAATGAATATTCTCTAAGGTGCGTTTTACTCTACGCATTAAAATCGGCTGTGTTTTGAGGGCACTTCCATGGGAGCACAACCCTTTTTTTACGGGCGAGTAGGAGAAAAAATGAAGCGCAGAAAACATGTGCAATACGCCAACTCCAAAGGCGGTGGTTTAGACGACGGGGTTATGGACACCTAACAGGATTCCGGCTGCTTCCCTGACTGCAGTTTCTAAATGTTTCCAGCGAGAAGATGGACGAGCGCTTTACGCAAGCATTCCGTTCATACCAGAAGGCACAAGAAGAGGATAGGAGGAAGTAATTAGAGATAATTCGCATTACTACATGAGAAGCAGTAGTTGGGCCAGTTGAAGCGCTCCAAAGGAACAATGAAAGACGAGTGCAGTGTACATGATAACACACTGTGGACTTGTCTCGTTATTCCGTAAACCTCCTGCGAATACTTAACTTCTTTCATCCATAACAACCGGAGGAGCGACTGAATTTCCCACAGAATTTTCAATCTAGTTCAGCGCGTTTCACTGTGTTACGGCATCGGAAGGTAGCTTATCAACATTCACCTACCAATACGCTGAGTTCAGTCAGAAGACAGACAACAAACAGCTAATGATTTTTTACAGTCCACATTGAAAGATAATTCATCCAAAGTATAGTAAGTCAACGTAGTTTCATTCGTATGCTTTCATTGAACCAAAATTATTTTAAAGATTGTAACGGTTACATTTGCGAAAAGTGTCTATTTATAAATGATACTTACTTCGATATGTTTCCCTGGTATTTAATCGGGTACCTAATGATTCTGCATCACAGGATTTCGTTCCGAAAGGTAAAATTCTGCGAAAAAGTACGTTCTCTTCACTGTTATATGGATACATAAAACTTCACGAAGTGACGCGTTAAACTATAAAGTTTACTTTCTTAGAATTCACAAGGCTGTCCCAAACGCGGTAGGACTGAGTCGATTAAAAAATGTATAGCCAGAGTGGATATATTCAGTCAAAGGTCTTCGAAGTAGCAAGCACCCTTGGGCGTCCAAACACGGCTCCCAGCGCTTTTTCCACACCCTCTGGAACGCGGCGCCCGGAATGCTGCTAAGCTACCTGGCTAGTTGTAACGCTTCCACCGAGCCGTGGTGACGTCCTTTCAGTGCGGATTAGAGGTGGGAGAAGAGGAAGAAGTCTGGTGGTGCAACGTCAGGGCTATAAGGGGGCTGAGGCAGGGTCGAGAAGCCCTCGGCAGATCCGCGCGCGAGTTTCATTTTTTTCGTCCGAGAGATCTCGCGGCACCAACTTCGCCCACGCACCTTTCTCATGCCCATGTTTTCGGGCACAAGTCGATGCACATCACTTTTTAGGATGACAAGTTAATCAGTAACTATGCAAGCACGTAATCTGCGATCCCTGTTCAACAAACTATTCACTCTTGCAAGATTTTCGTCACCTTTTGAGGCCGAAGGGCGTTCTACACTTTCGGCGTCTTCCCTACCCTCACGAAACAACTTGTGCCCCTCAATAACACCCCATCTACCCATGGAGTTATCATCAAAATAAGCTGCCTAGAGCCTTCCACGAATATTTCCGGCTTTTCCCAGTTTCACGCGAAATTTGATGTCGCAGGGTTATTCCAATAACCAGTTCGTCACAGAGCGTAACGAGGTCACGTTATAGAGGTTTCGCAAACGGACGTTCCGCACTCCGCAAAGGGTGGGAGCCAACTGCCACCGGCCTCCAGCCTTTCCTAAGACTCCCCTCCCTCGAACCTAGCCAGCGAAACCGTCAGTACCTGCTGGAAAAAATAAGTTCTACTACTTTTGGGACAGACCTTGTGTTATTATTGTTTGGTAATCTATCAGTTAAGGCAGGTTTTGGATGGACACAGCTACCAAATAAATATTCTGTGACTCCTGACAAAACACAAAATCCAGCATCCTACTCTATATTAGGCCCCTCTTCATCTCTGTGTACTTCCTTCCTCCCTTCATCCCGTCCAACATCCCTATCCTGTTCCTTCCCTTTCCTCGTTTGCCTAACATTCTCCCCTCAATTACAGTCTTCAGCACCCCACTGCCGATCGATACGCCCCCCATCTAATTTTCCTGCCTCCTTAGGATTTCTCCCAACAAACCCCTCTCCTCGCCCACCACACCTATTACTTACTCATTCATTTTCGTTTCGGTCCATTTCACCTTCTCCATACCCACATTTCAAAAGCCTCCAGTCTACGTCTATCCTCCTGCTTCAGTGACTATGCTTCCGCGCCGTACATAACGACGCTCCATATCAGAGTTTTGACGAGCTTTTTCTTAATATCCTTACTCAACGTCCCTGTCATCAACTCCCTCCTCCTTGTGAAAGCCTCTTTGCCTAGCGCAATTCTTCTCCTTACGTCCCTACTACTTTGATCGTGTTGGTCCAAAACACTTCTGAGATATGTAAACTGTTTTACCTGCTCTAGTTTTTGCCCTCCTTTTTTAATGTTAGCCCTGGCCTTTCTCTTTTTGGAAAATCGAATAACCTTTGTTTTATTAATATTGATTCTCATCCCATACCTATCGCACTGAATTTCCAATTCACTCAGCAATGCTTGCAACCCCTTGACCGACTGACTGACGAACTACAGCTTAGTCTTCAGGGAACCTAACTGATTTTACGAATTCCCCTCCGACTTTCATTCCTACCTCCAGTTCTCCCCATGCCTCTTTGATCATTTGCTCCACATATGCGTAGAACAGCAACAGTAATAATGGGCAACCCTGCCTTACACCTCTTCCTAAAAATGCCCAACCGGACTCCCCGTTCCCCACCCGCACCTGAGCAGTCTGAGACATGTAAAGGTTGCGGAATAATTGAGGTGGTTTCCCGTTGCCTTCCTTAAAAGTGTTTTTAACGTGACACCGTCACTTTCTGGCCGCCCCACTGGGGTCAGACGCCAATGCAGCCGCCTCACTGAGGAACAGACGCTGCGTGGACTACCTTTCGTCTGGCTCCTAACCTTCGACCTATCTGGCATGGGTGACCCTACCAGGATAAATGATAATTACTCCTGCCAGCACAGCTCTCTGAGATGGAGTTAATCGTTCAGGAGGCGTGTTTTATTTCTGCCGCATGTACGCAACAACCGTCCTGGATACTCCTCGACACTCACCGCTCCAAGTGCAGAGGGAAGTTCTCGGAGTTTGTGGCGCCGATAAGTCTGGCAGATTTCCTCGAGGTGAAAATTCGCATGACTGCGTGTAAGGTCGTCTCATTTTCTCTTAAAAAATCTTCAGCAAGCATCTTCGTCGCCTTACGAAACAGCTGGCACAGAAGCGAGAGATGATGGATCCCGAATTAATGAGGCCATATGCAAATAAAGCCTATTAGCAAATGAAAACCATTAACACAGTAATCAACCCGAATATCGGTTTAGTAGGTGATGGTAAAGATCACCCAGTACTAAGCCTTATACGGCGTGTGAAAATTCGCACATCAGGGTAGGGGGGCCAGTTCCTTTCCCTGTGCCGGTTATGGTTTTCCAGGAAGACCTGGTACCCGAAAAATCACATAACTTGGGTGGAGCTGCAGATACCCAGGGAGGCACACGCGGGAATCGAAGCCGCGCCCTCCGGTCATTACCTTATCTATTATTTAAGCCATAGCACTATGAGTCGGAAGACTCTGTTGGAAAAAATGATAATAGGTACTTCCCGTGCCTTTTGAAGGGATCCCTGGGCCGAAGGGACCAATAACTTCGTGCATGCGGACTTAAACCATGAAATTTACTTAATACCTAATATAGCTTTCAGTCGTATTTCACACATAGTATGTAAGGGGGTCACTGTTATGAGGAGTTTTGCCAACATATGTTTGACCGCGGCTCTCCTCTCGTTTCACCGATCTCCTCATGCCTTAATATTCCTTCATTTGCGATGTATCAATAGAAGCAATAATCTGAGCGTTACCCTGGTCACTTTTGTGGCCCGGGCACAATGCGCATGCGCTGTCGTCGTTGGAAAATACGATTCTGAGGAAGGGGTTTCCCTACCGTTGCTGTGAGCACCCTTCCATTCACGTGTGCATGAGTTGTGCATATGGGCAGTAATTGGATGCTGCGATGTGATTTTTGACTTATAATGGGGAGGGAGTTTTCCACAATGCCCATATGCTCAAATCATCGACTCAAAGATGCATAGATTTGTATCAGGGGCAATTGTGGCTTTCGGGTAGCTGGTCGCGCTTAGAAAATGACGGCCCGCCAGTTCGGGCGCTCGAGTTCGTCCCAAGATTTAGATGTGTACGAATTCATATTACTCTGGTAACCTGACCTCAAGATTGTTGATGTATAGTTCCACAAATTGAAAGTTACGGACTCCAATCATTTTTACTGAGGTAAGTAAGAACTCAACCTTGCGAACAATATCATTAGAAAGCAGTAAGCACAGACGGTAAGCACTTTATGAAACTCTAAAAATAACTGAAGTCTAATTTATACCCTTTAATTTTTGTCCGAAGCATTAAAAGTAGGTTTTCGCGTTGAAATATCGTTGATTTAAAATTAAATTGAAAAAAGAGAAATGATACTTTGAACCGGCATTTATTGAGATTGAGAATTTCGAATGACTTACGAGATATTACATAACCAAAATCGGTATTAATGGAGCAGGTTTGTAGAATATCGATATTTTCGGCTCCTTCTCCAGCTCTGATGAATAATCTTCCTAATTAATTTCTCCGGCCAAATTGATTATGGCAAACAAAATAAACCGATGAGTATTTAAGAGAACTAATTAATATGCTTAAAACCCAGAAACCTTTCACATGTATGTCCAGAGATCTAGATTTTTTTGACGGATCAGGTGTTTATGATTTGAGTATTTTGATTTGAATAATGAAAGAAAAAGCGACAGGTAGATATTCTTAATTCATAGCACATCCAATTGCATTCCTAATATTATTCGCGAACGTCACAATGCAACGTCACCCAACGTTTTGCAAATTCGCCTCTCTGCATCAACATTTCCTAAAAATAAACTCTCGAAATCCTAGCATTCAATCTCAGCTCCGTGTTCATATATTTAGAAAAGTTTTAAATCCCCTAGATGATAAATCTAATAAGAAATGATCAGTTTAAATATTTTTATGCCTCGAAAAGTCAGAGTTACCAAAAGTTCTGTCTCCCGGCGAACGAAACGAGTGATTACATCTCGCCAGCGTAGACCGAAAGAGTAATATCTATTCAATGTTCGATATGTATAAAATGTCTAACGTTACAACATTTAACACGTTGACAAAACCTGAGGAAGCATACTGATACGGAAATACGAAAATAAAGTCCCGCAAGCACGCGACGAAGGAGTCCAGTTGAAAGTCTAGGGTGAAGATGAGACGTGATTACAGGAGTCGTTGACTTTGGCATTGAGAAAATGAAGTTCAAGGGCGAACTTTATTCCGCCTGACTTCGAGATTAAAGTAACAACACGCTATGTTTATCTGGTTTTGGTGAGGAGTCATTTGTAATTGCAACAATGTCTCCTTCGACGTCATTTCTTTTATACCAGTTCGCAGGTTTCTCTCTCGTTAGCCTCGTCTAGCTTCAGTCATTGGTCTTCTTGAGCCCTGCAGCAACTTTCGTATGCGTAGAGAAAGAAAGCTCGCTTCGATATCGTTATGCATGTACCTGTAGTAATCATGATGCATATTATTTGAATTTTTGCATATATATTGTACCTAACAATTAAGAAACACTCAATTGTTTATGCTGGATGCCTGGTGTATAATCATCCATTGCCACACACCCAAGCGATGGTTTGCAGGGTATCATGAAGATGGATAGGGGGGGCAAGGCGTAGCAAGTTCCCCCACTGCGACGGAGTCGAAGGTATGAATCGGAGAGGCCTTTGGAAACAGATCGCCAGTTGAAGGACACGGGGCGTGCGGAAGGACATCGCTGTAATATCATTCGGACTAACGGTAATGTCCAAGTTTCCCACTGATCAGCTTAAGCATTTGATCTTTCAGTCTGCATGTTTCATGAATATCAATTGAAGCAGAACACTCGAGCATAAGAATCGGGAATACCATTTACGAGCACCCTACATTACTTATCAGTTCGCCAGTAGCATCTTGGCAGAAAATAATTCCCCCAAATGCAACGCACCCCAATTCGCATGTTTCGATCGAAAGATTCCTTAATACAGAACCCAGACGCAATACTTCGAGGCCGGGCGTTCATCAATCGAATTATTTTCGTGTGGACATTGGACAATGAACAGCCTCGCGTTAAGATGAATTCCTCGGGCAATTCTGGTCCCTCCCGTCCCTCCCCACGAGCCCGCTCACATCCGCATTTCTCACCGGAGTACTGATCGGGGCGTTCTGAACGTGATCGCGCCACGAGTGATTCACCCACCCGCGAGCTTGATCAAATTTCCTGGCCAGCCACTTCCGCGTCCATCCGTCTCCATCCACCCCTCCCTTCCCGCAACCCCGTCTCGTCGCGTCTTTCGACAGTGGGCGAGCGGGTACGCACAGGAAGGGAGGGATGGGTGGGGGGAGATCGAGAGATACACGCACGCACTTCGCAGCGGAGCCTGCTACATGCTTTCTCATGCGATTTCGCGTGTGTGTGGCCGAAGTTGCCCTTGGCCGCCGTCTCGCCCGCCGCGCTATCTAAACCAGTCACGAGCGACTCTCACTCTCGGAGAATCGGAGGCTTAGCGAGGGCACGCACGTGTTAACTATTGCGGATTGATAGCCAGCGGTCATCCCACTTCGCTCGCCTTCATAAGAGCGCCAAGTAGTTGACAGACAACCTTACGCCCAGGTTTCATGGAAAAATGATATCCGACGGAGATTCCGTTCTCAAATTAAATACGGTTAAAGACTTAAATTTGAAATATCATTCCTAAATTATCCACGACGATCTCGGTAAAAAAAATCAATTGCGGTATTTTATTAGTATATGCCGAAAGTCATTACAAAGATGTAAATTGAAACGAAACTAATTGAAAGCATAGCATATCGGAAGTAATTGGTCAACGGTAACACTTTTCAATTGACAAAAATGGTTTTCAAGAATGTTTAACGCTTCTTCCGATCGATTTAAGGCAAATATTTTGAAAAAGTAAAATTTAGATAATTAATGCTGATTGGACTACAGCGTGGATTGATGAAATTATATGAAACTGATAAGTACGGGTAAGTTTCCCAATGTGCAAATCACGTAATATTACGTAATTATTTTTTAAACGCACATCGTTAAAGTTACGGATTTACTTACTTCGTTTATTTTTGATAATATTAATGTACGCTTAAACTCAACCCTATTCGATACTCACATTGGGGTATTTTATCATCCTTGAAATTAAATTTCGCGCAAATATTTTATTGCGCAAATGATTTAGGTAAAGTACTTGGTCACATAGCTAAAGCATAAGCCGGCCGACCTAGGAAGGGGGCCGAACGGTCCGCCATTGCCTAGTCTTTCGCATGGCGCCTACGGGCGTCATGACTGCCACTGATGACCTTGGGCATCGAGAGTGCGAGACTGCTGCACCATTGATTCTACCATTGAACCAAGGCAAACATGACACTTCAATATATTAAATGATTTCCCCCGCGACTGGAGTGATTACCGCGATGAAAACTTAGTTCATGAAATAGAATTGCATACACTTTTTATATTATGTATATACTTTTATTTTGGTATAATGTAGGTTTGCGGTTAGGAGTGCAGTTTTGTAAAGTGTCAAGGTCCATCAGCAACCCGTCCTGACCCGGTAAACTAGAAGTAAGCTTATGGCCGATATTACGCTTCACTAATGCAATCCAAGCGTATCTTTTTTGCTTACGTACCAAAAAGTTGAGGCGACATATTTAAGCATCACCATGGTATTGTGCAAAATTGTGCGTGACTTCCCATCGGGATCCATCGAACATTAACGGAGTATTTTGCCACTTATTTTGGTAGGTCTGTGGCAAACGTATTTAGCGGAGAAATTAGACTTGGGATCGAGCTGAAATAGTCACAAATATAGCGTTGAGAATAAAATGGGCCAAGATGGAGTTGTAACAAATGATGACACCCGCCATAATAACGGATTGCGATAAAGAATAAATATAAATCCCACTCTTAGTCCCACTTTTTTATTTCGCTCTTCAAAGGAATAGCAGTCGTGCTGAGAGGATAGTATCAAATTAGAATCGTAAAAAAAAACTTATTTCGAAACGTTGATTATATTCAAGGTCTGGATGAATGAGAGGGTGAATTTTAAAGCGAAAAATTTCAAAACTACCGTTTCAGCGTTTTTTTGTTCTCTTCTATGTCGATCCTGTCAACCTTTAAATGGCCCTTCGAGACTGTCGACAGAATGTGGTTTTCGCGGGAGAAAGGCGTCTAGTGTTTTTCGGCAAGGTCGACTAGTTGTTATTCCTTTACTAGTTCACGGACCGTTGAAACTCGAGCGTTTTTTATTTTTTTCAATTCTTTCGAATTATTCAGATGTGGATCGCCATAGGCTTAACGCTCTCAAATCGATCGAATCGAAATATCAATTGTCAATGCATCCGGCGCATCGCGCAGCGCACTGAGAATGACCGGATTATCGAGCTAGAAGAACGAGGAAGTGAATCGACACCTTCAAGCATGATCGAAAGAGAAATAAAGGAATGCGTGGTTTCCCCGCCGAGACCGGTTCGAGGCGCGAGACTCGTGCATAGCTGAACTCATGGTCGTTCTTGAAAAATTATGACGTTTGATTCCAAGGGTACAATGACAACGATGGTGTTGTAGTACACACACCCGCGCATGTAGTGAATAAGCCTCCCTGGGATAACAAATTCCCGTGGTTACCCAGTGATGGGGAGAGTAACTGGCTTACCGTTTTCGATTACCATTTATGCATTCTGTACTCGTAATTGAAGCATCTCGAAAATAGTACCATGCTGTACTATGCATCACTTGTAATACAGTGATGTTTTTCAAAAAGTGATCTTCATGTATATTTTCATTTGGATTTCGCCCGATATGCTCAGCATCAGCCTTGGCACCAATCCTTCTTGCTTTTGGAGATCGAGCACTATCGACTAAAGCCGCATGATCAAAACACACACTCTCCAAATTCCAAAGAAACTGCGGGAGATGCCGCAACAGTAACTTTCAGCGGAGTCATCCGCCAATGTGCATTTCAATGCAACAATTTCAGGGTATAAAAATCATTCGCCTTGACCTTTAAGTGCATACTCTAATAACCTGTAAAATACAATAATCATGGAAGGGCAACATTTTAAAACCACATAGCTCCCCTTCTTCATTTTTCAATCTTCATTCTTATATTTCAAGAAAGCCCGAGTAATCTTCACTTTCCTTCGAATGTAATGAACTTTTCTGCGGTGAACGGTGTTTGCTTCCCTTACACTCCACGCGCCAACCCAAATTAGTCGCTAGCTACATTTCTCTCGTTCAACATTTGATTTTATTCTAAAAGAGCATCGAACGTTCCTCTTCAGACCTATAGAATATATTAAGCCCTTAATCAAGGTTTATAGAGTTTGTTTAAAGAAATAGGTCGCGGATTATTCGGATACCGTACATTAAGTTGTATTAAATACGTTATTATTTGGAAGATTTGTTAAAAGCATATTAAAAACTGTCCCTTACTAAGAAAATTGGGCTAGGAATATAAGATCATAGGGAGAGAAGATAACTATGAAACAGAAATTTTTAACAAGATTTTTCGTCTACAATTCCACCAAAGACTAGTTTTATGCGTATTTTGTTATTGTTTTGATTACCAATTTTAGAAGTTTGTCTAGCATGCATACAAGGAACTGGAAAGAACTTAGAAACCGCAGTGAATTTTTAAGAGTCTTGCAAACCCGCTTACTTCCATCGTTCCCTGGAGTAAATAATTGCCTACTTGTCTACTGTCAATTGTCCACTGGTTCTCCAAATTTTATCAATTTGTGATGTACGGGATAGAATAATCACCCCCTGCTACTCACCCTCAGCTGGCTTGCTTGGTATCCCCTCGTACACACACACACACACACACACACACACACACATATATATATATATATATATATATATATATATATATATATATATATATAAACCATAAACACAGTAATCAACCCGAAGGTCGGTTTAGTAGGTGATGGTAGAGATCACCCAATACTAAGCCCAATATGGCGTGAGAAATTCACATATCAGGGTAGGGGGGCCAGTTCCTTTCCCTGTGCCGGTTATGGTTTCCCAGGAAGATCTGGTACCCGAAAAATCACTTTAGCTTGGGTGGAGCTGCAGGTGCCCAGAGTGCCTCGCCCGGGAATCGAACCCTCCCGTCGGCAGTCCAACGCTCTACCCCCTGGACTACCGCGATCCACACACACGCACACGCGCACGCACACACACACACAAACACTCATTTATATTGAAACTTATATAAGGAAGCAGATCACGAATGTAAAATGTTTGAATGTGTATTAGGCCAACGTGGCTCGTCTCTTCTTCTGGCTATGCGTGCCTCGAAACGCACTGTTCTTATCCTATATGATGTTGTGTGATTCCTTTACTACTATCCTTTCCTCTGTGTCTCATGTCTATTTCTCCTTTGGTGGGTGAAACAGCTCCCTAACGCCATCTCTTGGCCAAAGAATCGGGGCACTTGCTTGCATAAAGCATCGCAGATCTCAGCGTAAATTACGTTTCCTGGATAGCTCAAGTGGTTAAGAGCCTCCGCCCGGCAAGTGTCCCGGTCTAGGAAATATTTTTACATTCGTGATCCGTTCGATTCCGCCTTCCCCACGTCTCCTGTGTTCGTCCTTTATGTGTGTTCCTATCCCTTTTCCTTATATCTGTTTCTATATAAATGAGTATTTGTTCGCCGTTTGGCGGGATTTCATGTTTGAATGTAAATATATATATATACAAATATATATTTTATATATATATATATATATATATATATGTATATATATATATATATATATATATATATATATATATACATAACACTTTTTGAAAGACTCACGGACGTGAATAATAATGTATAACACTTAGCACTAGTGGACACAGACAAAAACACAGAAACACACAAAAAAGAGACTCACTATTTTTCGAATTTTCGGTGGTCGTTGCCACCTTTATCAAGGAGGAGAGGGACAGAACTGAAGGGAATACGAGGGCTGGAGCGATGGATGGAAGGGGAAGGTGGGGAGGGAATTCCGAAGGGACGGGTTTGGAGGGGCAGCGTTAGAAGGGTGGGGAAAATGTAGAAGGTGATGGGGGTGGAAGGGGGATGAAAATATAATTAGAACAGGGTAATTAGTGCCTAATATTGATTCCTGGCCAGTTCCAGGACTCCAAAAGCCAGATGAAGGATTGCTCTAGTGTTTTCAGTTTCAGAGGAGGATCAGAGGGTGGGAGGGATGCTATGATTGATACACTATAGCATTTATCAAAGGGAGTGTTGTGTTCGGAGGCGTGTTTGGGGATAGGGAGCATGTCAATGAAGGAAGAGTTTTTGCATGAGGCTCGGTGGTTGTTGATTCTGATATTGAGGGGTGTGGTGGTTTGCCCAATATAATAGGCAGGGCACAGTTGGCACTTCAGAAGGTACACTACATTGCTAGAAGTGCAAGTAGAGGAGGGAATTGGTGGGAGAGAGTTAAAAAGCGGGTGGGAGAGGGATGGGATTTTGGTTTTGAAAATAGGGCATGTTTTACATCTGGGTTTATTGCAAGGCGTTGGAGTGGTTTTAGGACGGGTTGGGGATTTAAGGAGTGGATTTGTTGATTTGAGGAGATCGGATAGGTTGGCGGGGCGTTTGAAAGTAACTGAGGGGCATTTGGGAAAAAGGTTGGCGGTGGCATTATGATTTTTTAGGATAGGGTAGAGGTCTTTCAGGATTGATCGTATAGATTCTAAGCCCGGGAAGTATGTAGTGCAAATTGAGAGAGGGTGGGGTTCTGCGGTGGAGGAAGGTTTGGGAGTGTACGCATGTTTTCGGATTCTTTTGTTCAGGAGGGATTCGGGATAACCTCTTTTTAGGAGGGAACAGTGTAGACTTGAAAGGAAATAATCAAGGGAATCAGGGTCACTACAAATTCTGTGTCCCCTTGTGGATAGGGAGTAAGGAATGGAGCGTTTTGTGTGATATGGGTGGCAACTATTGTAGTGTAAGTATTGCTGTTTGTTTGTGGGTTTAATATGTACAGAGGTGTGAAATGTTTGGTTTCTTAATGTAACATTTACATCTAGGAAGGTGATTTGGGAGGAGGATACTGTAGAACTGAAGGAAATAGAGGACGAAGCATTGAGGTCGGAAATGAAAGCTTTCAGGGAATCGGTACCATATTGCCAGAGGAGGAAGATATCATCGATGTACCTGAGCCACAATAGAGGTTTCAGTGGTTGTTTTGACAGGAATTTCTTCTCTGCGAGACCAAGAAAGAGGTTTGCATAGGAAGGGCTGAACCTGCTACCCATGGCACAGCCCTTGATTTGTAAGAAGAATTTGTCGTTAAAGGAAAAGGAGTTGCGGGTGAGGATGAACTCGGAAAGACTAAGGAGAAAATCTGTGCTGGGTATGTGTGGCTCAGGGCGTTGGGAGAGGTAATGTTTGAGAGCGGAGAGACCTTCTGAGTGGGGAATCGATGTGTATAGGGATGTTGCATCTATGGTGGCCATAATGATCTCAGTATCTGGAGGGAGGGAGGTTGATTTTAGCCTTTCCAGGAAATGGTAAGAATCTTTGGTGTATGACGGTAGGGAATGGACTATCGGTTGGAGATAGTGGTCTACAAATGCAGAGATTCTTTCAGTTGGGGAGTGACGGGAGGATAAAATCGGACGACCGGGATTCCCAGGCTTGTGAATCTTTGGAAGGATATAGAAATGAGGGGTGCGTGGGTGGGGAGGGGAGAGGAGGTCCAGGTCTGAAGGAGATAGACCCTCATTTGGCCCGTTGGACACGAGAAATTCAATAAGTTCCTTCCAAATGAGGGTCTATCTCCTTCAGACCTGGACCTCCTCTCCCCTCCCCACCCACGCACCCCTCATTTCTATATCCTTCCAAAGATTCACAAGCCTGGGAATCCCGGTCGTCCGATTTTATCCTCCCGTCACTCCCCAACTGAAAGAATCTCTGCATTTGTAGACCACTATCTCCAACCGATAGTCCATTCCCTACCGTCATACACCAAAGATTCTTACCATTTCCTGGAAAGGCTAAAATCAACCTCCCTCCCTCCAGATACTGAGATCATTATGGCCACCATAGATGCAACATCCCTATACACATCGATTCCCCACTCAGAAGGTCTCTCCGCTCTCAAACATTACCTCTCCCAACGCCCTGAGCCACACATACCCAGCACAGATTTTCTCCTTAGTCTTTCCGAGTTCATCCTCACCCGCAACTCCTTTTCCTTTAACGACAAATTCTTCTTACAAATCAAGGGCTGTGCCATGGGTAGCAGGTTCAGCCCTTCCTATGCAAACCTCTTTCTTGGTCTCGCAGAGAAGAAATTCCTGTCAAAACAACCACTGAAACCTCTATTGTGGCTCAGGTACATCGATGATATCTTCCTCCTCTGGCAATATGGTACCGATTCCCTGAAAGCTTTCATTTCCGACCTCAATGCTTCGTCCTCTATTTCCTTCAGTTCTACAGTATCCTCCTCCCAAATCACCTTCCTAGATGTAAATGTTACATTAAGAAACCAAACATTTCACACCTCTGTACATATTAAACCCACAAACAAACAGCAATACTTACACTACAATAGTTGCCACCCATATCACACAAAACGCTCCATTCCTTACTCCCTATCCACAAGGGGACACAGAATTTGTAGTGACCCTGATTCCCTTGATTATTTCCTTTCAAGTCTACACTGTTCCCTCCTAAAAAGAGGTTATCCCGAATCCCTCCTGAACAAAAGAATCCGAAAACATGCGTACACTCCCAAACCTTCCTCCACCGCAGAACCCCACCCTCTCTCAATTTGCACTACATACTTCCCGGGCTTAGAATCTATACGATCAATCCTGAAAGACCTCTACCCTATCCTAAAAAATCATAATGCCACCGCCAACCTTTTTCCCAAATGCCCCTCAGTTACTTTCAAACGCCCCGCCAACCTATCCGATCTCCTCAAATCAACAAATCCACTCCTTAAATCCCCAACCCGTCCTAAAACCACTCCAACGCCTTGCAATAAACCCAGATGTAAAACATGCCCTATTTTCAAAACCAAAATCCCATCCCTCTCCCACCCGCTTTTTAACTCTCTCCCACCAATTCCCTCCTCTACTTGCACTTCTAGCAATGTAGTGTACCTTCTGAAGTGCCAACTGTGCCCTGCCTATTATATTGGGCAAACCACCACACCCCTCAATATCAGAATCAACAACCACCGAGCCTCATGCAAAAACTCTTCCTTCATTGACATGCTCCCTATCCCCAAACACGCCTCCGAACACAACACTCCCTTTGATAAATGCTATAGTGTATCAATCATAGCATCCCTCCCACCCTCTGATCCTCCTCTGAAACTGAAAACACTAGAGCAATCCTTCATCTGGCTTTTGGAGTCCTGGAACTGGCCAGGAATCAATATTAGGCACTAATTACCCTGTTCTAATTATATTTTCATCCCCCTTCCACCCCCATCACCTTCTACATTTTCCCCACCCTTCTAACGCTGCCCCTCCAAACCCGTCCCTTCGGAATTCCCTCCCCACCTTCCCCTTCCATCCATCGCTCCAGCCCTCGTATTCCCTTCAGTTCTGTCCCTCTCCTCCTTGATAAAGGTGGCAACGACCACCGAAAATTCGAAAAATAGTGAGTCTCTTTTTTGTGTGTTTCTGTGTTTTTGTCTGTGTCCACTAGTGCTAAGTGTTATACATTATATATATACACATATATATATACACATATATATATATATATACACATATATATATATATATATATATATATATATATATATATATATATATATATATATATATGTTTCGCAGTCAGATCTGCCCTTGTGAGGCTTTCGATCCGAGGAGAGGAGTCGTTTGTGTACAGCAGTCAGTCGTGTATGCTTCGTTGGGCAGATAAGATAAAGACGTCAGCTCAGGGTCAAGGTCGAGTCCCTATCGGCAAGCATTGCGAGTGCGCCGAGACAACGGAAGCAGAAACACGCCCTGAGTGGCCACTCCCGCCCGAGGTTTCCCTGAGAGTGTGGCCTTCGAGCCCTCAAGTCTTAAAGTTCATCATCCTAAAACAACCGTCAACATCATGGGAGAAAAGCTATGGCAACGGAACACACCCAGGAGCATTGCTAACAAGAGGTCACGCGTATTATAAAGAGGCCTCCTTAGCCAATGCAGTAAAGCCACTGCTCAAGTTGTGAGCCAGTTATAAATACATTACATTCACAAATATCTATCAACATGCCATTTTCCAATAACTAATTGTCATAAAGATATTAGTAAATGTTATTCTGCACAAGATGAACGCCATGATTCAGCGATGCTTCCCATAAGCCCCTCAACACACTAGGTGCTAATGTTAGCATGAGTGGTCACTATCGAAGTCAACCTGACCTCTGGAAGCTAGGCTTTTCCAGTTCCCCCAATAAGTTTCATATTTTCAAAAATACGTGCGTAAAAATAAAGGAATACACATGCATTTCCACTAATAAATAAGGGACTGAGCTGCATTTTACAAGATCTACTTCCTGTTGCCATTGACACGATCATCTTACCTAATTACATATATTGCTTTACTATTTCACAAGTATATCAAGCATGAGAGATGTAAAATCTTATTTTGTGCTCTAAGAATACGTATCTTTAACAGTAACTCCGCGTTAATTAATATCGCCAATTCCACGTCATTTATATTTTAATTGAAAACGTTAAAAAAAAAGTTCTGCCTGGTATTCTAAATTATTCGAAATTGCTATGGCTCTCCCCGGGGTAGCTATTCCCCCCAAGGATAAATGGTTAAAAAACAAAATCATACGAAATTTAGAAATGCTTGTATTATGTAATTGGTAAAAAATCAATGCTGATTTTATAACACTGAAGAATATCAGCAGTCAATTAGTGTTAGTGAAGAAAATTCATTCCTCGAACGTAGAATTTATCTACCTCGTTTTTTTCAATGATATAATCAAATACCGAACGATTACACAGACAAAAAACTCCACAAAATAATTGAAATGTAAGATATTAAAAAATGGCTTACGAGTTTTCACATCTCCATAGCACACAGATATATTTATAAATAAAATCTTCAGTCTTTAATTTTGTTAAATTTTATGTTGATCGGTCCCTAGAGGTCCGTTACCTACGGTTTAACTTAAAACCCTCCTAGCAATTATCAAAAGAGATTACGAGTTCTGATGAATTCTTGTGGCTTCAAGTGGTTACTTAGAATATCATAGGAGAAATCAAGTTTTCATTTTTTTTTCACTGAAAAAAATGCCAATTAAAAATCAATACACTCGCGCGACGACAGCATGCCATTCACTGGTAGCATACGCAATTACATTTCAGCTTTATTTTTATTGAGAGTAATCTACCAGATAAGATAAGTTTTTGATGGATACAATACTTAAGCTCAGCAATATTTCTGAGTCACACCGAACACAACATTTAAGAAATACTTTAAAGTCTGGAGCACAAAAAACCATTCTTCGACTCCAGATTGCTCCTGCCTCTCTTCAATCCGTCCAACATCATCCTCTTTTTCCATCTCTCCCTGATTCACCCAATATTTTACCTCCACCACAAATTAGCCTTGGAAGAGTATAAAATTTTCCTTATAAGTCTTAAACTGTCATAATACGATTCATCGCGAAGAATATGGAAGAAGAGACGACCGATAGAAGTAACCATTCCTTGAGATTAAGGATAAATTTACGCTTCAGATCTCTCATACGATGAATGTACTCAAAATCTGTCGATTTGTCTCCAAGTGGTTGACCACTCGCTGAAGCAAGAGCTAAGGAAGTGGAAACTATTTGGTGTGGGATACAAAAATGTTGAAAGAAGCATTCGATACTTTCCTTCGTATTGTCGTGTGAAGTGTGGACCCAGTGGCACAATTTTGAATAATTTTATGTAATTACAGCTGCGATATCCGTTCCCCAATACGTTCCGAAAGTTTATTTATGATATTAGGGCAACAAAATTTGTTTTTCATCACTTCTGTTTTGGACCACACACGTAGAATGACCTCGGCACCAATATTACATAAAATAAGAAGAAACTCGATCAAATTTTGGGTTATGTAATATTTATTTTAATTCCTAATCGCAAAGACGTTCTTCCGAGAACGAATGGAATTAATTCGAAACAATACTTTTTCTTCGTAATAAAAAAGTCAGCGATGGAAGTCATTCCTTACTATAATTGCCATTGCTTTTTAAATACATATTTGCACTTTGGATTTGATAACGTGCAAATGAAATTTTTCGCCCAAAATAATTAGTATTATCCTCATCGACCAGTGAAAATGAAATGAGAAGACTTGAAAAAATGTATAAGAAATTGATTGATTATTTGAGACCTCTGGATCGCTTGTTCTATTCAATCCATCGCCATTCCGTTGAAGGATTTATTCAATGAGGGAAAAAATGAAGGTGAGAAATGAGAAGCAGCCAGCTATCAGTATAAGACGAAGTGCATTGAACAGCAATGTAAAATCCAGGTTATACGCAAACAAAATGAGTTCCTGGGTCTCGCGAAGAAGTTAAAAGCGGAAAAGGAATAGAGCAAGAGGCGTGAAGAGTGAGCCCCTGAAGTCATCGAGAAGAAACACGAACTTAAATCCAAATCAACCCAGGGAAGTTTAGCGACGGGATAATAAGATATGCAACGGAGAGCTGAATTTATCCTGCCGAAGGTGCCATAATTATTTCGCAACTTTTCCAAAAACGCAATTTCACAACACACGACATCAATTACCTGGCCTCATTTGGTGCATTCTGGTGCGATTCAGTTGAACCAAAGTACTCGTACCATACCATCGCGAATTGTCATCCACCTGTTGTAGCCTCACTGAGCGACCTCTGGGTCGCAGAAAGCGATGAACATTTCACGGCACCTACATTTTTCTTTCTCCATGCATATCAAAAGGGAAAGATATTGTTTTTATTAAAAAATTCAACTTCATGGTCTCAACTGAAATACAATTTTCTCCCAATACGGTTTGACCACTTTCCGAATGATGTCCTATAGGTGTCCTGTTGGCTCGCGAACTCAAAAACTATTAACCTAAGTGATTTTATTTTCAGCACTTTTATTGAGAGTGAACAAACTGATTAAGTTTATCAGTTAAAAACTGGCAATTTTACACAAAATAAAATGTATTATGATTGGTTTCAATGTTACTATATCATCAACAGGTGGTGGGATGATATCACCGCCTGACGATGATGTACTTGCATTGAAACCAGTCACATGAATACATTTTATTTTGTGTAAAATTGCCAATTTTCAATTAATCATGATATTCCACCATATGACGTCTGAAACGTCTCTATTTAACTGATTAAGGTTTTGAATAAAATAAACTGACCGGAAGTGGCCTCTCTGGCCTCCGTTCTAAGTACTATAAGCCGCGCCGCTAAAAAGAATTAAACTGGCTTAGAGATCCGGGAACTATTTTTTTATCCAAATTTAGGCTTCCCATTTTATTTTCACGTTTCAAAATGAAAATATTGCGTCATTGGCGTATGAACTGAACTATTAAATATATACGAGATTGATTATTTTAATTTTCTTCGCCATTTGCAGTCTCTTGAAAGGAGCGATCAAGGCACATTGCTCTTATTTTGAATGTTATTTCGCCCTTTCCAACGTCCTCGCAAAGGAAACCTCGTCATCGCTGCCTTTTCATTATCAACACCTTTTGGGAAACTGCACGCAAATGGAAAGCAACGTGCCGGCCACAGGGACATTTTTGGTAAAAACATAACATGAGATGGGTAACCTAGTGATGCAAGGCAAGCCCCACCCCCCACATTTTAAATGTGTGAAAATCACCAGCCTAATATAGGTTAGTTCGTTGCCAACTCTTTCATCACCACCATTCGGGTTGAATACGCTGATAATACATAAATGAAATTTTCATTTTTATTCCATAAATGGACAATAAATTCAAATGCACTGACGTCGGAGGTAGAAATTGATCATAGATGAGCAAAAAAACGATTAGCAATCGAATTGCTTCTCTTGGTGCTCAGGGAACCATCACCTTATTGTACAGCTATTTTCCCGATAGTATTTTAATCAAATGCTCCCGTCACTCCTATAATATCTAATCCTACTTTTTTTGTTATACTTTTCCTGAAAAATACTAACGGAATGCACTTGCTACATTTTATACGGAAATGGTTGCTTATAAAGTTCTGCATTACACATGTCAATTTATGCTCATGTGTGCAAAATTTACACTTAAACCAGCAGCTGCATTTCAATTCGATTTATTGCGGAGACGCCGCCTCTTCCTCTGTGAGAACCTGCGTTGGTATCCGTCAGGTTCTGAGTAATAATTAAGCAGAACATACATTTTTATAATTTAATCTACGTAAATTGTCTCTCTTAAATTCGTAGGATACGTTGGAACAGTGAATTGCATCACGTAAATCAAATATTTTTTTTATATTTTATTATTATACTTCAACTTATATATGTATAACCAATTGGTGAGTGGAAATTCAAAAAAACTTTTTAGCAGTTAAGTTGACAATTTTCTTGCCACAATATGGGTTCAAAATGGAATATCACCCTTAAAACATGAGAATATCTAAGTACTTCCAAAATCGGGTATCATCAGAAAATATTAGCAATACTCGAAACTCATTGACAGCCTCGAGAAACTCAATGGTATGGATGAATCTCGCGGAAATAAGGGTAACAAAATTATTATCCTGCTCAAGCCTTGACATTAAACCTAAACTTAATGGAAATCTTCATCATGTTAACGTAAAATCTGCCGTTAACGATTGGAGAAATACAAGAGTTTTGTCCGAACTGACACACATACGTCCAGTACGACAATATGTGGGCTTCGAACCATAATAGTAATGAACACGCCCGTATTGAAGAGACCGTTGGACTCATTAGAATGCTATGAAACATTAGCTGTCTCTTAATTTATATAAGTTGCAAACAAACAGATATCACTAACGAGTCGGTCTATTGCTCATACTACGCGTTGGGCAACATAAGCTCACAACTAAAGACACAAACGGTTGCGATGTGATGCCCATACTCCTGCACCGATTCGAGCATTAACTGCGTTCACGAGTTGTTAACCGTGACATTATGGAACTCGTCGTGATTCCATTTAATTTATTAATCTCTAAGTGAATGTCTCGTAGGATTCACGAAGATCCAGTTTCAGTCTGCAATGGAAGATACGAAGTGCAATTCATTAGGGTGACCTCAAGGTTTAGGCAGGAGCGCCGTGTTGCGTGAGAGTATAACCTTTGTAGTCTCTTGAGGAACACTGCCACGAAACCGGGTCAATGAGGTCGTAAGAAATATATCCATCATGAAGGCCATCATGAGTGGCGAACTGCATTGTGGGAGACGTTGCCACTGCTCCTTGGACATAATTCTCAAGACGAATAAACGACACAGGAAAGGTCAAAACTTGATTACCCATAGGGATAGGTAACTGTTTCAGGCGTGACTTTTTACAATTGCTCCATGAGTAAAGAGAAGCAAGACTTTGTAATCGCATTAGAAAAAATCCGTATATGCACATAACTGCGAGACCTATTGTTCCATCTTCGGGTGACTCGTCATCGCCTGGGCGTCCAACGTGCCAATTACGAAGCATCTCGATCCACACGTTTGGGGAGCCCGTTGTTCCTTGATGTCACACACCTTATGACGCTGGAATCGAGGAGCATACGGTGGTCAGGTATCCATGCAACGACAGGGGACGGAGTTGAACTCGATAAATATGGAACGAAAAATTCTGAAAAATCGAGGATTTAAATGCGCTTTAATTTCCACGATGCCGAGGTGATGCGATATAAAAATAATAATTAATAATAATTCGGACCGTTCGGGATTGAAATCGGGCAATTTATTGTTTCCGTTTTTTTTGGGGGGGGGTTTATTTATTTTTATTTACTTTATTTTTAAACCCCCAATCCAATTTCGTTAATTTTTACAAAATATGAGTTACATACCGTTCCTTTTCGTCGAGCTCCCCGTTCCCACTTTAGTTTTTGTTGATAAATCTATCCAATATTTTCCTAATCGCTTCCTCGTGTAGATATTTCCCAATTTGTTGGAAGTTATGCAAATATATCGAAGGATAGCTTCCAGTTCGCATCTTTCCTCGGCATAAATTGGGCAATAAAGGACTTCTATGTATTGCCGTATCCTCCTCCATCATTCATTCACACGTCCCCTCCTTTTTTTCCCTATTTTCTAGTGGTATGATCAAAACTCCCCGTGTCCCCTAAAACCGTGTCTTGTTAAAATTTGCGTAATTACTTTGTAAGTTTTAAAGTTGATCGTCATTCTTTTTTTCCTTCACGCTAGGTAGGAATTGTCTCGATATTGTCCCCTTTTCTAATGTTTCCCATTACCGTTCCCACTCAGTTGGAGACAAAGTTACATCTCCTAGAGATCCCTCTTCCATCTGTCTCATCCGTACCTTGATTCTTCTTTCCTCTATTGAGAATTTGATCGGCTGTATGTCAGTTATTATTTGTAGAGCTTCATGACAGATCATATTGTAGCTCCCTGGTATTGCAATTAGGCAAGATCTTTGGGCCTCTTCCAGTTTCCTCCGGATTCTTCCATGATTCAACCCCTCTCCCCACACCGCACAGCCGTAGTGCGATAAAATATAATAAAGCGTAAGTATAAAGTATATTTTTTTATTCAACTGAGATGATTTCTGACTTATTTTTTTGAAGAAGTGCTCTTAGCCGGCCCAGCAACCGACTCTATTTATAAGTTTTAGATACATATATATTAATAGAGATGGAGATAATGGGTTATTCCGATTCAAATCAGCAAATAACAGTGCCATGGTTGGCACCATTCTCTCAGGCATTCTCTCCACACTTTCCATATTAATTGATAGCCATCCAAACTGAATCGATGGACTAGTTCTGTGAATAGGTAGTTTTTGCACTAATTATGTACAATTGGTTGTTTGACGAGTAACTTAATGGAATCGATTCACTTAATGATGAAAAAATCATAACTTTGCTATTCCACATTATTTCGTTTGGACACGACCCGGTTTTCGACGTTCAAGGACATCTTCGGGTCCATGATGATGACGTTTGCGTAAGGAGTGACAATCAGGGAGATCGCTTGGGTAGAGGCGAGAAGGGAATCGCGGAGCAAAGATTAGCCTTCACTCCAAGAAAAAAATTTCAGAGGCAACATTGATTAATACAATTTACGACAGACGGTGTAATGTACTCCCAATGTTTATTATTGCGGTTTTTAATGGCTGTTCGTGACACTGACTCGTTCTCATATGATCTTGGAAAGAAGATGTCCATCTACCTAAGTGCCATAAAGGGATAAGTATATCTAGTACTTATGCTTTCTGTTTTTCCAACAACAGCTAGAAATAGGCATTCATCTTCGATATCTTTTAGAGATTGCTTACTTCTGATTCTTCAACATCGGTATACACATATACGACATTCTTGTAGCTGTTTCTTTGTCCTGAACTGCTTGCAAAAAGTACTTCTGCTTTTTAGGAGACCATAGTAATTGGAGTATAGGGACAGTGAAATAGCCAAACTGATACGCGCGCGGTAAATAACCGGCCATTATTGGTGGCTAAGGTTAAGCAGGAGAAAAGTTCAATAAACCAATAAAACCCCGTAGTGTGTTTCAGTCGTGATTTGTCGGCGTCTTCTTGTTGAATTTTAGTTTATGGAAATACCATTGTCAACCTTCGTTTAACGCGGAAATAATAAAACCAGAGTGTCCTAATTGATTTCGCGCGAGGTCAAAGTGTTCCTGCAGCGGAAAACATAAAAAGGGAAAAGATGAATATTCCAAAAGAGGGTTTGCAACTAATTGTATTCAGGTTCCAGTGAAAGTTCATCCCGTGAAATGGCTAAAGAATGGGGCGAGCATAATTAGGATTTATTCTCGTAAATTTGAGGAATAGGCAACAATCCGATAGTTGATATTTGTGGAAGACAACACCGAATTAAAAATTGAAGGCATTCCCGCGACAGAGGGAATGAATCTTCATTTTAAAAAAAATGTCTTACGACTAGTTCTTAGAGTGAGAAAATTCATGTAGTTTTAGGGCTAACCCAAGATTGGATTGTTTCGCAGATGCAAGGGATTTTTGGTGCCACCCAAGAAAAGTGCGCAAAATTAAGTTGGTCCTTTCTGAGCGAGGGGTTCTTGGTATCCCCAACGCAATACGTGGAAGGAATTAAAATTTGAAATGCTTAGCTTCGAAAACATCTTGAGCGTAAAAGACGGAGACCACCACGCAGAAGAGATTAGTTCAAGGGAACCTAAAGGTAATTCTTCACCTCTCCAAAGAGAGAAATGCATGATGTGGGAAGGAAGTTTCCTTTCCTGAGTTGGTCGAATCCACCAAAGGCGGATCACCAAGAGCGGACACCATGAGCGATTGCTCATCGCATCAAATACGAAGCTCATTCATGGTTGGCGGAGGGCAGCTTATGAAAATAGAAGATATCACAGCCGTGCTTGGCTCATTAGACGTGGGGATTGCTTTTCTTCGACGCATTGAAAGTCTTCTGTGACTCTATGCTGTTACTTTTCAAAATGCTAACAAGCTTCTGGTCCAAAATTTAAAAAAATGTACTTGAAAATTATTGCCAAGATTATTTCATTGAATTTGTTATTTCCAGGCAAAGTTTTAAAAGTGACAGATGCTTCACGGTGACAGTTTCAAAATTATCAGATGATATGATATGATAGAGGATTTCCACCATCTGGTGCACGATTGCGAGGCGCGGATACATTGAATGGACGGTGTGAAGTCCTCCGACATTCAGTGAAACCTCTCCAACACGGATGCACCATCATTGTGGTCGCTACTTGTTCCGATAATTGCCTTTCCTTGCATGGTAACAGTGTCAAAGGGGTGTACTGGAATAATTCTCTGATTGCGCTGCACCCCTTCGCCTGCTACTACAACCATCCGAATGGAAGAGATCAGGTCAAATCTTTAAACTTTGTATCAATTTCAGATTGTCTTTTCCTCAACGCAGTCAATCGCTTCAAAACCTTCTCGAGAACTTCTTAAAGGTGAAAAATCCGGTCTTCTAGAAAATCATAAACTTTTCACGCGGAGCACCGGCACAATGCAAATATCAATACCAGGTTACAAATGTGATGGACCATGAAAAGGGTTTTGGTCGACGACGGCAGGAAAGGAAGTGAAGTGAACGATGGCGCGCGTGCAGCTGGTATTGGAATAAGAAATACCCAGTCCTGAGAAGCTGAGCACCAATGGCCCGAAACCAACATTCAGGGGAATTCATGGACTTCCGTCCTAAAGGTAGGGTGGAGAAAATATGAGTGCCCTAGCAGGAGAGATTTCATTACGCCCTCAACGTAGTAACTGGAATATGGAGTTTATCAGCCATCCATTACATCGTCTGAAAATGTATGCTTATACAAATCCATTGCGTGTCAGGAGAGGGAAAATTCAGGCAATGGATTTGCGTGTAATTCTCCTGACACGCAAATCCATTGCGTGCCAGGAGAGGGCTGGAGGAAGAGATGGAGAATCCAGTGGAGGAGGCTCGCCTCCAGTTGGTTATGGCGAGGCCACCGAGGAATGCCAGTGCTGCACCTTGGTTGAGCCTCTTCCGCCGCCAGGTCGGTGAAACTATTTCCTATCGTGCCAGATCGGTATAATCGACAATCATAGATTGAAATGGAAATGACTATTCTAATGAAACACCTATGAAACAAAAGTATACACGCATGCTCAATATCTTGCATGCATTTCCTTATTCTTTTTAGATTTCAAATTATCTACATTGCATACATAAACCTCACCCTGATATAAATTTACCCGAGATTATTATTAAAAGTATGCATATATTTGTTTCTTTTTATACGTACGTGAATTATGTTGCATGCGAAAATCAGTTACTTTCAAAATAAAAAAACCTAACATATTACAGTTTTAAACATCTAGAGTTTCATTATGTCACAGTTTAGCGTGGTTTTCTTTGTAGTGCGTCAATAATATTAGGGCATGAGCGAATAGCTACCGATTTCTTAGCTTAGATAGCCAGGATAAACTTGAGTGCATGATGCAGACTGAATCTGATGGCGACTGGTAGGGCGACTGAATTTGAGTGAGCTCCACGATCGTGGTTTCGAATTGGGTGTGGGGCACTGCGATTTGTCGACATATAGTATTTCTGTACATTTACATTTGTCTCGTACTATGTTTCCTCTATGGTATTTATTAATACAAAATAACTTCAGCCATCGGCGAAGATAAAATAATCACTATGACTTAAATTGGCATGATAATTACCTACCTCAACCGTTTTCTCCGTACATTTATTGAATTGAGGCCGAATGAATGACATATGATGATGCATACTCCCCAGATTATAACGCCGCAGCAAAATCGGACGAGACGGGGCATAAAATTCCTATCTCCAGAAGTTAACAGCAAATGGTTTTTGATTCTTTGTCCGTGGAATTTTCGCGACGCAAGATAAAGAAATGGTATTCAGTTTCGATAGAGAAAGGCGTTCGATCAAAGTTAAACGATGTGTGATTGAGAAAGATACGATTATCGACTTGCTCTGTAAATAGGTTTCCGTGATATTTTTAATGACCCCCGGCATCGATGGCCAATTATCTGGCTATTTCAGGCTGGAATAAAATCCTGTTTCGATGAGTTGGGTGGTTGGATTCGGTCAAGGTCTTAGTTGCCGAGGTGTCTCTCTCTCTCTCTCTCAGAATGACCCGGAGGGTTCGAACCATGACCGATTTCCCTTGGCATGTGATTACCCGAGAAACTAACCATTTATTTCACTGCCACAAATCGGGTTTTCTACCAAACGGATTTGGAGAATTTGAGACAAGATGACTACCAGAACCGACCATCCCTAAATATTTTTCCCCAAATCCAGAAAACGAGTATCAATCTTTAAATTTGTCATATCTCTGATATTAAGAATTGAAAATCGTATTTGGCCAATAATATTCCTTAAACCGATGAGAATTCGACAGACGGAATCCAACCGTTAAAACCTGACGTTCGCCCATTAATTTCTATGCCATCGCAGCGAGGCATGAACTGCTGCCAATTTTTGAAGGAAAAGGTATTAATTTGTAAGATTTGGATCATATAGAGAATATCTCATTGACTAATGACACCCTTTCCCATGAAACTAAGGGGACGTACAACCTGTTCAAAGATCAAAGTTTGTGGTATTCTTTAATTTGACTGTGCAACTTTATGTGACAATATTTATATCACGAGCTCCGAAAATAGATAAAGTATTTCGATAAATATTTAAAGTCTCCGAAAGATAAACTATTTCGCCTCGTAAGATTTGACCACTTCGAGTTGAGTTTCGTTGCTCTTTCCTAAAGTAAGTAAACATTGGAGGCATTAAAAGAAATGTTAATTCCATCACAGTAAAGTGTGATTCATTTATTGAAAATGTATTTGTTTGCATTGGGGATTCTCTTTCAGATGACGAAACAGAAAGAAAGAAACAAGACCATCATTTGATACTTAAAAATAATTTTAATTTTTCGGCATAAATTTTCGATTTTTGTTTAAAATTTGCAAGAGAAGGAAAGACATTCACATTCCATAAAAACTACAATTTCAAATATTTCCATTGCCAAGTTCATGTCTAATTCTTGGATCTGGGCTGCCATATTACGTCGCACTACTACGGGAAGAATTCAAAAGAGGGTGTGCGAAACAGGAGAGGAACTGCGGGAAGTCTGACGCAACTTGGAACACGACGAATACTATCACACCAAGTCATTTTTACGCCCCGGAGTGTAATGCGACCAAAACCATACGGGAAACTTGGTTATTATTAATTCAGATTCGAACACGTTTGATGCGGCGGTGCCCAAGGTCACCCGAACTGGAACTGAGGCTCTCGGGTTATTAGTCGAACGATCTACGTATTAGACTATCGCTCTCCCAATTCTCATCGGGTACACGGCAATCAACAGCTTTCCAATGGGCTAATGTGCCCGTGAATCGAGGAACGTGTTTATGGTAATTGTATTCAATGCCAATCCAAGCATTGAATCTTGATTGAGTGAATTGCTTTGTTGCATTAGGATACCCCATCAAGGGTCAGTAGCGTTGTTTGTTTAGACAGGCACATGAGAAAAGCTTCCCTAAAGTGTCTTGGTCTGATTATTGGGTGTCACAGCAAATGAATTAACTGTATAATGAACCGATAATCAGCAAAAATAAACGTTGCTTTTGGGTTTGCTGACATCTGAAGCACATCCTTTACCGTTTTAATAACGATCAAATGCCTGCATTGTATTTTTGGAATAACTTTATGAAAATGTTAAAACGTGCGACAGCCGTGATGCAATTAAGCCAAAAATCAATAATCAATGAAAGTAACAATAATTTGTTCGATGACATTACGTGATCCCCAGGAGACTCATAAATACTGAAGGAAGACATTGTGATGATAAAATACAGAACACTCCGAGTTCTGAAATAGCTGATATTATGTTTGAAGCCTACGGTTCTTCGCTGAATATACTACCTTGATCAAAAATTTCCCGGAATTTATTCAGAAAATTAAAAATACAAGTTTATTCATCTAAATCTATATTGTCCCCTTCAAAGTAATCCCCATCGACTGCAACACACTTATGCCAGCGCTTGATCCAATCCTCGAAACATTTTTTATATTCGGTTTTCGGTATGTCCATCAGTGCTTCCTGCGATTTTTCCATTACTTCCTCTCGGCTGCTAAAACGCGTTCCCCGTAATGGTTTTTTAACTCGATTGAACAGAAAGAAGTCACAGGGAGCCAAATCAGGTGAATTCGGTGGCTGTTGGATGGTATTTGTTGCATTTTTCGTCAAAAAATTACGAATAATGATAGCACTGTGCGACGGTGCGTTATCATGGTGCAAAATCCACGAGTTTTCTGCCCACATTTCTGGTCTCTTTCGGCGAATTGCTTCACGCAAGCGTCTCATAACGCCCAAATAATACTCTTTGTTTACTGTCTGGCCTTCTGGCAAAAATTCATGATGCACTACACCGTTGTAATCCATGAAAACCGTCAGCATTGCCTTCTTTTTTGACTGAAAACGACGTGGTTTTTTGGTCTCGGCTCATTTGGTGAACGCCATTCACTTGCCTGATGTCTGGATTGCGTGTCGTACTCATAAACCCACGTCTCGTCTCCAGTAATGATCCTTTTGATGAATGTGGGATCGGATTCAGCCTCGCAAATCATGTCTTTTGCGACGTCAACACGGTCTCTTTTTTGCATGAAATTGAGGTCTTTTGGCACCAACTTTGCTGCTACACGACGGAAACCCAAATCATTAACCACAATGTCTTGGGCGGATCCATAGGCAATGTTCAAGTCCTCCGCTATTTCTCTGATGGTTAATTTGCGGTTATTGACCAACATTTCTTTTACTTTATCAATTTTTTCACCGACTTTCGATGTCGATGGTCTGCCACTTCGTTCATCATCTTCGATTGACTCACGACCACTTCTGAACCGCTCGTGCCACTGGTGAACGACCGTTTTTTTTAGAGAATCGTTGCCGAAACACTTTTCCAACATTTCCAACGTCCGTGCGCCACTAAATCCGTTTTTTACGCAAAATTTAATACAAGTTCGTTGTTGCAAATTTAAATCCATTTCTGCAATTGTAAAAAATCGCCAACACACACAGAGATAGATGTACTCTTGGCTACGTAACTTTTGCAAATGTCAAGTTATGACACTAAGATTTAAAGGGAATATCAACAACAGATGTACCAATTTAACAAAAAAAACAGAACTCAAATCGGAACGATGGGAGCGCCACACGGTGGTTATTCCGGGAACTTTTTGATCAAGGTAGTATATTTGTAACACTTCATTAAGTTTGGACGACCGTGGGAACCTTATTCTCCCAACAACACAGTGATATTATTATTCGGCACAAATTCGTTACACTATACATTCACCCGGATAAGTATGTCAATGGCGCCCGCACACCCATTATCTTGGGTACGATTGTTGCTGGCCTTCAGGGAGCACCGAATACACTTTCACGCCAATCAAAACTTTTCTCATATACAAAAAATGTCTACGTCAACAGGAACTCGTACACTGAAAGTTAGGCGTTCTATATTTCTTTTGAGAACCCGTTGCTTCTGCAATAGTCCGTGTTGCCTTTGCTTCAGAGACGCCGTGAACCGCTCGCTTCAAAACATTCTTCATCTTCCGAACCATTTGAATGTGCACAGCGATGCGAGAGGGTTGCGGTCAACCGCACCATGAGGGTTGTTCTCAGAGCAGAACCGCTCGGAAATGAACGGGAAGCCTCAATTACCGTTTCCAGGTAAGAAAATGAAATGCTTTTACTCTCAAGAAGAAAATGTGGTAGATTAGGGAATGTGGTGGCTAAGGAAAAAGAAAATATACCTGATAGATAAATTTTCACTTAGCTTACCTGTACGTATCGGCCATATTTAAATCACAACTACCTGAGAATTGAAACATTATGAATCTTCATAAACAGACATTGTAGAATGTAGGTTATTTTTCCGAGTTCCGTCCCGTAGGAGAGATCGTGTCAGTAAAATTAGAGGGCAGAACAGGAATATTTCAGATGCCATTTTACCCACGAACGATAAGGGATCATAATGACGCCCGACCGCGGAATGAGAGAAAGGTGTTTTGGGTCAGGCGTAGACTGTTGTGTAATCACCCCCTGCCACACACCCTACATCTACTCAATACCCCGCCAGCCGCCGCAAGGGCGTGTGGCGGGGGTTGTTAGGACACCACCAGTAATTAAGAAAGAAAAAAACAGAATGCAAAAGCCACAATTTAATAAAATGCACAATCAAAACATGGTATGCATTCATTCAAGAACACTAAACAGTCCACACACAAACTACCAACTAACATACACATGCACCTACAAATATGCCCAATATCTTTAAAATGTTTAATTTACTTCCGTCTTGTAAATTCAATGTTTTTAATATTTCTAAAGTTACTTCGGTTTCTTACTATTATGATTTCTAATTGTTCGGGGAAAGAATGAGTATTTGTATTATCTATCTGTACTGGAATCTATCTCCCTTATTTTCTCTTTGTGTTCTGATCTACCTAAGTAGTGTGGGGCCATTATAACTCCTTCATTGTCATTGTTAAACTCGTTTGTTCAGAATCTTTCTAATAGTCTTTTTGAATTGGGCAGGTGCAATGATTTGATATAATTTAAATACAAAAACCAATTAGATGTTTTAGAGATAATAATTTAGCCATAAAAAGTATAAATCATTTGAAAAATAGTTATTCTACGATTGAAATAGGAATTTTGGAACATGTCAAATAGAAATCTCTGAGAGTAGATCACTCTGCTACCTCATAGTCTATATGCTATAAATGCCACCGCTCAAGTAAATAACAAATTTCATTCTTCCATACAGGGATGTTTTGTCATCACAAATCAACTAACTGCTTTTGCTGTCGGTTCTACCCTTAGAACAGAACGAAATGTGCGCATTCTATTGTAAACTAATGCTCATTCTCACCGTATCCAATAGATTGTCAGCCCCTTAATATGAACTTCGAATTATAAATGTTGCGTTTGATACTCCAGCTAACAAAACAATAGCTCTGATATATGAAAATATTTCATTAATATTCTACGCATATGCGTCTACGAATCGCAATAGTTAGGATCCGATGAACGATACTGATATGAAAACTTTTGGTTCAAAATCAATACTTCCTTTCTTTCGTCGCACTTTTCAACGTTTTCGCGACATTTTTTAACTTGAAGATTTTGTAAACACATTTAAATTTACTATGGATAGTATGCAGTTGTATTGAATAACATATAAAGTCATTTAAAATTTCGAACAGGGGAACATTGTTTCAACATGACCCGCTTGAAGCAGTTAATTCAATCAACGTCATCCCTTGAAACGAGGAAGAACTATGTCGACGGATGTGATTTTTCTGGATTAACTTATAATCCAAATTCAAGCAACACAATCGCATTTTATTTCCTGCATCTTAAATAGCAGAAAAGTTTTAACTAATTATAAAGAATGTTCTTTAGCCTAACATTTCTGCTATTTTCCTCCCACACGTAGTAATGTCTGCGGAAGCACAGGAAAGCAAGAGGGACCCCAGCTTAGCGGGCTTGGCGGGCTACTTCTTTCGACTGAGACCGGTGAGCATCAGCCCTGAATCCGTCAATTCTCGATCGCTCAAAGAGGACAACTACGTCACATTTCATCTGTACAATCGGTAAGTGGAATTATTTCATTCCCCAAAAAAACACATCTGGAAGCTTATTCTCGTAACCTGATTGGTAACCAAGCGGTTGTTTGCTACTCATGGAGAGCTGTTGTTTGATATCTATGATAATAATTGAATCAAATAACTCTAAATTTGGTATAGCTTCTATTTAAAATTTAAAGTTTTCAACTTAAATGCAGAGATCTTTTGTTTCATTTCCATGTAAAGATAATAGAAATGTTCACGAAGCGAAGCTTGACACATTGGTACTTCAATGCGAAAATCGTTCATTCGGGTATTGCTATTCAAAATACCCCCACAAAATCAAATATCACTGCTCCCTTCCCTAATACGTTTTACGGTCAACACCTTGCGCGCCAGCGAAGTAAACAAAAAATTCACCGAATAACAACGGTGGGCCCCGTAAATACGAGCGAAATTAGCGTACGAACAACAGTGACCTTTCATCAGCATTCCGAACATGAATGGACAATGAAGTGTAATTGAAGATTCAAAATTTATTTGGTCCTGAATCATGAAAATTCTATGATTACAATGGTTTTAACTCTACTAATTACATATTGTGAGCAGGTATCACGATTCTAAAATAGTATTAAAACCTGCATCCTATTTTAATTGAACAATTTCACTAGCATTATGGATAATGTTCGTATACCGAGTTTGAGATGTCTCCAGGGCACGTACCCGGGCGATTGTTGAGCTCTGCATATGTCGGCACCTTACCGCTTAATTTTGCAAATGAAATGTGCACTGGTGGGCAATGATGCACAGTTTGAATTCAAGCATATTTCACATTTTCTGACATTCTCGAACTAGCGGCCCTCTTCTCCAAATGTCAACGTATACAGTGGCTTACACTAAATTAACATGTCCCTTTGTAGTACTTTTATTATTTTTTTCATGAGTTGGCTTAAATGAAAAATTATCAGCTCTCAGTACACTCAGAATGGAAAACGCGATATTGCGCATGCGTGCGATAGAATTCGAAAAAATGCGACTGCAGCGCTACAGCACGAGGAAGGCGAGAGAGCGAATCAAGGTTCCCGAGCGACCTTGGGTGAGCCACGTGGGTTGTTTGTAAACAGTGGGCGCGGCATTTAAACTTAAAAATAAAATAAATTACTTTCACTCCTGTTATTCCAGCAATCTGCATTCAAATAAAGTATGGCATTGATGCTCACTAATAATGGATATCCGACTGATCAGAGTCATGGAGACGAAACCCAAAGTGAAATGAGAAGGTGGAAAATGTTAACTCACGGCACATTGAATGAAGCGATTCCAGACGGTGTCCTTCTAAAACTCTTTCAATTAAAAGCGAACATAAAGTCTAGGTCCGGTTGGTGGAGTCACTTTTAGCCTCTCACCTAGATCAGGAGGTCCAGGTGGATCATTAACTGGCGCATCCTATGCCGATTGGTAAATTTTTAGCCGTTAAGTCAAAAAATATTTAAAAATAGTGACTAACCTCTGCATCATTTTTCTAGTCATCTAATGAAATTTGTTGGGTATATAATTACTGTAAGTTGGGAATAAAAATACTGTAGAGTATAAAATACTTCCAGAATAAGAAACATTCACCTTTGAATTTATCAGCTCGCTATTTTTGCAAAGTGGCGAAATTTCTACCAAAATCCGTGACTTTCATGAGATTATCGATTTTAGAGATAACGTAATGACTCGCTTTTACCTGTTTGCCTTGCCCGTCATCCTACGCGTGCGGAATTACCCTTTAATCAATCCTTTGCATCCGTACGTGCATTGCTTACGTGCTGTGAATGACCCGGAAGAGTGGAGGAGCGATCCCGAGGTCTCAGGATGGAAGGGAAGAAGAAATTCCAACGCGTGGACCCTAACAAGATTGAAGAGGCCGTGATCCGAATGAACACGTCCATCCCAACCATGATCATCATCCATGGTTTCCTGGAATCTTACGACGCCGTGGCCATCAAAGGCCTCCTCAATGGTGAGTTGCAGTCGTCATGGCAAAGCCATAGCCTATTGGTCTTCAGGACATTACACCTGAGGACTTCAGTTCTTACGTTTAACCACACGTAAAATCTATCGCCACTTGCGACATCGAGGAAATGACCCAATTCACCCTGCATGAGCACGTTTGTAAGTTGAGATAAGATTTGAGAAAGAGAGAGATAGATACTGTTTTGCAGATCTCCCACTACACCAATGAGAACTCTTCAAGCTACTTAAGACTATGAGGATGTTTTGCAGGTGGTGGTAAGTCAATTTATGTGCATTTAATGATTTCTCCAATATTATTATTGTATTTTATACATATATATACTGGTACCCTTCAAGCTACCACAAGGATGAATGGCAGGGGGTGATTTCAAGCCAAACCAATTTTGACGCAAAATATCTCCCCTTAGCGCGGTCGGATAAAGCTACGAGCTCGTATTCTGATCTCTGATCGCTCGTGGGAAATTTGATATCTAAAATCTACATGTTCTACTCCTTATCTTTCTCATTTTACTTACATGGTCTCCACTACCGTAGTGCAATGGGAGTAATAAAATTATTATTATAAGCAGTAATATTCAGAGTGAGTGCATTCATATACGCAAAGAGTCACCTGGATTTTGACTCGTGACTTTCAGCAGGTGGTATAGCCCAACGCTCTACAAAATGGCTACCTGGCTCCTACTAAATGCATATTCGTTCTCGCTTATTGTGCCATCGGAGGTCGACTAAAACACTGATATAATAATAATTCGATTCACGCATAGCCGTGTTACACGGGCCAAGTTTCCTCACAACCCATTTGAAAAATATTTCGACCACCTCTGTACCTCTATCGCATTATACCACTTGGAGGAAATGTAATGACTATTGCAAAAGTTATTTTTCTTACTTGCTGCACAAGGCAAATACATGCCGCCTGATTGGGAAATAAATATTTCGAGCGTCTTTATTACAGTCATTGCTCATCTTTGCGTCGGGTTACCCTCTATTATTTAGGCAATTCTTGCCGTTATAAACAATCCTCCCATGAAATACTTCCGCTTGATAATTGCGGGGGACTTGAGAATGAAATAAAGTCAACCTCTTTCTCGTAAAATGTAATCTTAAGACGATTTTTGAATTCGACTCAAAATGCCATGTCATTCGGTATGTATCACACGTTTAATTATTGTACAGAACCTTGGTCAACGAGGCGCGGCGCTAAATGATTATAGCGCCGCGCAGTATAAGAAATATGAAGTTTCTCTGAGACACTCAGTGACGTAAAATGCCCAAGGATCTGTTCATTTAATACTTCTCCAGTGTATTTGATATCTTACCAATTTATAATTTAGATAAGTGCGTCAATTACTCTCCATACACCATTATGCGTCAGCCAAAAAGGGATCGGACCAGAGTTAAGTAAGCAATGAAATGGCATAAGTGTGCTTTTGGATTGCAGTTCATCTCAACTTCAGCTAGGAGGTTGTATGTAGTTTATGATACATTCGCGAGTGGTTCTGCATTTCCGCACGTACTGATAAATAAAATATTATTTCCTTACTATACATTTATCAGAAGACTTTATTGGGGCGATAGATGAGACTTTATAGTCCCTTCGCTCTTTTTATGAGAGATACCTAGCAATTATGAGACATTAACTTCAATGAAAATCAAAGAGACAATCATTGCGAATTTTTCCAGAGGAATAAAAATACCTTTTATTTCTTTATGTGTGTTTCCTTTATTTAGAGTACTCCTTGGATAAATCTTAATTCATATATTGCACAAAAACACTTTCTGCTACGCGGGTTAAACACCAGTGTCCTCGAAATTATTTTAGACGTTGAATAAAAACACTGAATTGCTAGTTAAATTTTGATTTACAACTTTAATGGACACTTTAGAATTATGAGAAGAAGCAATTGCAGCATTTATCATTTTAAATTACTTATTTCACTCAACTTATTCAACACCGGAGGGCATCAGACCTTGTTTATTTCGGTAATACGAATCGAATATTTGCTACAGCTCCTAATCGATAGGCAAAATCTATCTAAGTATGCATTAAAAAGCTGTGGAATGTCGCTATACAGTTCAGGGATCAATTTCAACCAGTGCCTTCCCATTTTATTACAGCCGTTAGCAGAAAAGGGAAATGGAATGTAGTGGTCGTAGACTGGCGGAAGCTGTCCGCCGGGCCCTGGTACCCGTGGGCTCTGTTAAATACCAGGGCCGCTGGACGATACGTGGCCAGCTTCATCGATTCGATGGCGGCCGCGATAGAGGAAGGCTCCAAGCGGACCATAAACGACATACCCCGAGCCAAGAGATCCACAGCTTCCAGTTTCCTTAAGGACCTTCATATTGTTGGATTCAGCCTGGGCGCCCAAGTGGCCGGCATCGCCGGACACCACATCACCTCCGGGAGGGTCGGTCGCATTACGGGTGAGACTTATCTGCATTCGTCGACGTGAGTAGAAGTCACGTCATCGCCGTAGATATTCATTATTTTCAAAACGAAAGGATCTGAGGTTGTGCCCAATCGAGACCAAGTTACATCCAATGACTGAGTTGGATCTCATAAAAGACAGGAGTAAATCAAACAATAACTTGCAGATCGTAATGAATGTTTTAATTGGAATCTGCCTACGCATATCCAACATATTATCATTAAAGATGGAGTCGGATTAAAGCGATGGCTATTGTCCTGACTTCCCACTCCAAAGGACCGGATTCGACTCCCGGCGGTGGCTGGATTTTCCGGTATTCTCCCAACTCCATTTTGGGTTGCGGAGAGCATTGCAAGGGGAGAACGTCGGATGCGACGTTAAACTGCGTCCACCCCGCGACACTTCCACTCCCTCGCCCCTTTTCTCTAGGAGTAGGCTAACACCGTTTTACTCATCGCGTCCCCTTTCCCTGAATATCCTACCCTGTGCTCAAATCACACACCCATTCCCAATCGCGCAAATATCCTCAGCTGTCGATAGCCTCTCTGAATAACAAACTACTGGTACATTAAAGGACTGATTCATTCATCCGTATTTGATCACATACTATATTTCTATTTTTACTCAGTCTTTTTTTAAATTTAAATCATTTAACGTGATACACTTCTTGACAAGATTAGAAAAATAATCCCCTTCTGTTTCGTAATTCATAATAGTTAAATACACTCCTCTATTGTGAGGACGGTTAAAAAATTGTCTCAATTGCGTACATAATACGGGGATACGATACACCTTTTCTAGATACCCAAGAGCTCAGTCTCTAAACCAAAACTTTACAGCATCAAATAATGAAACAACCTATAATCTAGTCTAATATTGCCATTATGAAAACAAAAATATTTGGACGATCTAATTTTTATCATCTTTTCTCGTGACAATTATTTGGATATGCTTAGCCATCAGCGGACACCTGCTGGTGAGATAGAGCGGCCTGGCCGCCACTTGGCAAAAATTACAAATATTGAGTGAAATAACTTTGTATCCATTTCCGAAATGAAACTACTTATTTCACGGTTGCACGAAGAGGTGACATTCATACGCTGAAACAAGTTTGCGACATACACATTTTATAAGAGAACGCGAATACTTAGATATTGTCATGCAATAGTCCTAATGGGGATTATTCTATCTATCAACCCACAATAATTTCGCGATGAAATGTATCGGTAAAATAATTTATCGAATGATGCATTGTATTCTGTGATTAATAGAAAATAAATCGACACTTTTCTCACGTTTCTGTTTTCGAGAACAGGACTTGATCCAGCTTACCCTCTGATTGAGTTACTGGGCCCGAAGTCCGAGCAACTCGACCAATCTGACGCGGAGTTCGTGGACGTAATTCACACGAGCGGAGGTGCCTACGGCGTCCCGTACGCCGTCGGCCACGCGGACTTCTTCCCAAACAGCGGGCAGGGAGTCCAGCCCGGTTGCAACGCGCTACTCTTCCCACGCAAGTATTTCCGGAATCTTTACATTCTTATCCTTAAAAAATAAAGAATTCTTTTCATGGAGATTACAGAGTCTCCCTCTTACCATTCCTTCCACATTAACGTTGAAAAGCACGGGTGATAATGGACACCCCTGTCTTCCTGCCAATCCTGAATTCCCATCCGCCACTGAGCAGTCTGAGACACCCGCAAGTGGCAGATGTCTCGGACATCTCATCCCGATTGTACTCGATTTTCCTCTCTATTAGTGACCTCATCACTGCTATGGTGTCACACGTGAGTCTGCCCTTCCTGAACCGAAAATGATCATCCCCTAAGTAATTACTTGCCCTGCTCTTCGTTCCCTTGTTGATGACCCAGAGAACCAATTCATCTGCGTGGGAAATCAAAATTATTAAACAAAACTATTCTGTAGGTCTCACATGATGTAGCCTTTGCCTTTTTGGAATAGTAACTAATAGTGATCTAGCAAAGTCTCCCGACCTCATTCCTCCCTCATAAATACTACGAATTTAGCCCGTTAAAACTTTTTCCCACGTTTCCTTAATCCTTTATGTAGAGTCGTGGGAAAGTTTCTGACTGGAAATCTCTTAGAACGCTTATAACAATGATCGAATCCCCTCCATATGGAATATTGAGAAAAAGACGCCAATATTAAGAATCGACCAATCAGAATTTAATCTGCAATGGTGAAAATTCCACTGCTCTGCTAATCAGATGATTTATGTTTTAATGATTGGCGCATTTTCGTTTACCAGTGGTTTGTAGTCACTGGAGAGCATGGCGTTTCTTCTCCGAGTCCATCCTGGATGAGCAGTCTTTCGAAGCCTTGCCGTGCGACAGCTGGAAGAAATTCAACGAAGGGGGGTGTGACCACTTCATGAACGACGCCAACCACGGGCCCGAATTCATGGGGGTCGGGGCGACGAGGAGGTATTCACTAATATGAACTCCATGTGACCACCGCTGAACCCTCGAAATCAATATAATTTCACTTTCACGAAATATTTATATCTCAGCAGATACAGAATTTTTTAAGTCTGTACAAAGCTTGGATATATCTTATGTGTGTGTACGTATGTGCCAACTGAAAATATTTCACTTCTCTGCCTTACCATCTTTTCAGGGCGAGGGGCAAATACTATCTCCGGACGTATCCTGAATCTCCATTCTCCATGCCCTTATGAACGGAGCGGGGCGCAATGATTAAGGAGAGAGACGAAACTGTTCCGGGCCACCTGCAGCTGGGGGCGGAGCAGCCCGTTGACTTGGGGCACACACGAAGAGCCAGTCCATTCAACGTAAATTAAAGGGTACCAACAAAGTGCGCCAAACATTTATATTCACGAATTCACTTCCGCAGCAACTTAAATTATTTTCAACCGTAAGTTAGTCCCGAAAGAAAGACTTGACGGAGCGGGAAAACAAAAATCGCCGATGTCATCACTGTCGTATTACTCGTAATATATAGAGAAAAAGTATCGGGGCTCCATCTCAGACTTCTTCTGGAGTTAATTACTACAAACAAGAGTAACTAATTAAATAGAAAGCCAAAGATTGGTGTGGATTGATTTCCTAATGTCAATGATAGCACCACGGACTGGAGCCGCTCATTCTTGCCAGCACTGTGCCATCATCATGTCGAGGCAGCTCAAGTGTTCTACACCCGTGGCTGGAACGGAGCGAGAGAGGCGTGAAGATACTTTTGCACTCCAATCCGAGACCTTTAACTTTATTAATATAAAAAAAATGGGGCGTTTTTGCAAGACCCCACGAGGAAAAAACTATCATACGCGCATTGCCATGCTACGAATTTCTTCATGCCTAATCATTTTTTATTTATACGAATGTGTTTCATGATAAGTTCAGATATCCCCCAAAAAAACCAATATTAGCCGTTTTGCGTTTGAGCAACTGTTAAAGGTGAGCGATGAAAAATGTCCGAAAATATTCTGCCGTGACTCCGCAGACAAGAGAGAATATTGCCGAGTCTCCGTTGCAGTCACTCGAATTTTCAACAAACTTAAAATATTAATACCGGCAAAACGACAGTTAATTCCTTCGCATTATGCTCGCGGTTTGATTGACAAAAATTATGTGCTATTGGACGACGATCATCAAAAGTTGTGTATTCCTAGAATTAAGGTAGGAAAATGGCCAAGGATTATACACTCCAATATCGTTATTTCCATCAACAATTTATCCAAAATTCATGGTAGAAAAGGGGAGAAGAGGCCAAGTGATATATATATATATATATATATATATATATATATATATATATATATCACTATATATCACTATATATATATATATATATATCACTATATATCACTATATATATATATATATATATCCGAGTATTTTCACTCTTATCTCATTGTGGCACAATTCGCGAGTTTTCAGATTTATCAAAACTATTGTTCGACCCTTTGGAATCATGGATGGTATATTCAAATGCGGTTAACAACACCGAAGTTCGATCGTGGAGAAGGAATATCCTCAGTTCATTAATTCATAATAAAAGCCTAACATTATGCCATAATAAACCCTAAATTTTATGGTTAAATAGTAGTTATCCTCTAGTCACTACCGATGTAATGGTGCTTGATTGTAGGTAATATTATGTTATACTGTGTTTTAGTAATTGGAAATCTGTGATGAAATATTTTATTTAATGTATGCATAATTTTATTATAAATATAAAAATTTTTATAAGAATATAATTTTCTAAGGCACTCTACTACTTATTGGATAGTATAAATGTATGCATAAAAAATTAAATGGTTTTAATTAAGTATGTCCCTCCTCCAAGAACCTGATCCGCTAGAGCACTATCTTGTCCCCTCCCACAAAATGGTGGCTGTGAAACAGGATAACTGGAAATGAAATGTCAAGGCTGGGCATAATTACATATATTTAACTTCAAAGAAATAATGATTTTGGAAACTGGCGCTCACTGAAATGTGAACTGTCACTGAAAATATACAGGTCATGGGACAACTAGTGGTCGAGTCTTATGTCGAATGAATGGATTAACGTGAGTATTTCCCATTTCGAAAGGTTCACTGACATTCAGACCGTTTAGGCATTTTAAAGAGTTTGAAGATGGGTAAGGGGCCAACATACAATTATGCAACATTAGCCCAGTGCATGAAAAATTACTAGACAGAAGGAATACATGTCTTTCCCCGCATTGCGGGTAAGATGTCACGAATCTAAAAAATAAAATCGACAGATATCCCTTTTAATCAAATTAAGACAATTCCCTGAAAATATATTCCCTCTTTCCTGAAAATTCACTTCCCCTATCCATGAAAGAGGGGAAATGAATTTTCAGGAAAATGGTCCCATGAATAATGTCATGAATTCAAATGGGCTTTGCCAAATATACAACAGGAAACTTCGGGACAGAGGTATTCAAATAGTGCTCGGATAGAGATTTGGTGAACACATGCAACGTGAAAAAAGTTGAGAACAAAAATTGAGAACATAAGGATAATGGTTGGTAAACTTGATTCCTGAAAATAAACAGCACATTTCATGAAGTTCATTGAATAAAAACTTGTGAGTGTTCATTTCCATGAGTTTCTAGACGTGGGATTGCGAGCAGGGCTCCTCTTCCAAAATTCAAATAATTTCCACCTCCTGCTCGGGATAGTGGAATGCGTATTAAACAAGTGTCTCTCTTCATCAGAGGCCGCAGAACTCATTCGTGCCGCAATAATTTACGGGCGACGTAAGAAAGGTTGACATTCGTCGTGAGCACCACACGTTTGCTGGGCTCACAGGGTGTAATAGGAGGTTTCCAGGGTGCGTTCCCTCATCTTCTCGTCGACCCAGTCCCTGAAGAGCGCCACGTGAGTGTACACTCCAGGGGTGGCCTGATCCGAGCAGCCGATCCCCCAGGCCACGATGCCCGACTGCATGTATCGCTCGGCGTCCTTGGCGTGGGGGCACATCAGAGGGCTCCCGCCGTCGCCCTGGAACGGAAGAGCGTCAGACACTCGAGCTCGGAAGAGGAGCGGAAATATTTTAGGCCTTTCCAAGGAAAAAATCATCCCGAGTAACACAACGCCCTACAATTTTACACCAGGCTATTGAAATGGATTCGGCTCCGCACGCTATGGAAAAATCTTTCATTCACATCCACAAGCTTAATGTACATTATTTTGATTGATGAAATGTCGGAATTTATCTTAAGTATCAAGATGTCAAATATTAAATGTTTAACCATTCTTGACAAATACAATGAAAATGGTTTTTAGGAATTACGCTGATTTATAATCCGCCTCTTTGGGCGCCAAATTGAATTTTTATAGTTGAACGCCCCAAGTTTCAACTGCAGGTTATTTTTCAACACTTCATGGAGACCAAACACGAATGGGTAGTTTCTTCCGAATAGATGATCGTGGTCCAATGCGTCACTTCACTCGAGTGGATTTCAAATAACACCTTTATTTAAGCTTCAATTTTTTATATGGACCAGTCGAGAAAATTTTACACGAGAGCAAGACTTCAAATAGTAGCAAATGCATTTATTTAGGAATGCCTAGCGCAGTATTATCTAAAGCTATTCCTTACAAATAGTTTCCGTAAAATGTTTCCAACACGAGGAATAATAATAATGGAGATTTTACCTTGCACGTGTCTTTTCCCTTCTCGCCACCGGCGCACATGAAGGATCTGTGTAGTTTGAAGAACAATCCCAAACGAGTCCGACGAAGGTACAGCTGGCACTTCGTGTGCTCCACCACCGGCATCTCAACTTTCTTCAAGATGGATTGGTACTTCCCTTCCTTACCTGTTAACAAAAACTTAATTATTGGAGTTTAATTTGAACAGTGCGTGGGAATACTAGCAGGAGGATAAGGTTTCAGTGTCATTATGCACTTACAGAATAAGGAAGCAATTACAATTCACTTTCACCGACATATTGCTTGTAATCAGATGATGGAGAGGGCACACGTTAACTTTTCGAGGTTAAGGAGGGCGTAGATAAAACCTTAAAAGTCGAGATCTTAGCTTAGAGTTACACACTCCAACCTTTCGGAGAATAGTGTATTTAATGGGTTTAGCTACACCATAGTGAATTTTTGTATAGGTAATGGAAATGTAAAGGAGATATTAATCGATTCAATTCGTGCGATTAGTCGTCAAATTCCGCGCCAAGTCACATCACTGGCATATGGCATCACTGTTGAGTATCAAATTTAATTTTAGCAATTAGCACCACTGGAAATAGCTCTAACAGCGGGAAGGGAGGTTTATTCAATCGCCATATCGATTGAGAAAATTAATGCCTATTGTGAAGTGTTGGAACAACCGTAATACGTATTTGTAAGGGATAAACAAACTGGCACGGAGTCGAACGAAATAATAAACCCTAAGTACACTAATCCTACAAAACAAAATACACTTACTTTAAACGTGTATACATCTCGGCCACGGTAATGAAACTGACTTGAAATGCAAAAAAAAACAAGGTAGGCTCAAAAGTTAAAAAGTATTTTTCAAATGTCTCAAGTGGAAAAATTCCCATTGGCTAAAGAAGTTTCATCGATTACCATCACATTCGTCATAAAGTCGTCAATGTTAATAATAATAGTAATATTGATATCCCCCTACAATCTGCAAACCACCGAAAAATCTGAAGCATAGAGAAAAAATATAACTAGCAATTCCACGATTAATATTCATTCTAAATGCTTTCATCACGGAGTGGCATCATCAGTCATGATTATCATTCCACACGGGTCAAACCAAACAATGTTCAAAGCGCAAAAATGTTATGCATGGAATTTCCGAAGTTCATTTTGTCTGTGCGATGGAAAATTTCCACCAAACAATGGCTAAAACAGCTTCTAATCTAATGTTATCTCCCTGCGCCCTCAAAGGCTACCATTGAATTAAGCACTGCTATTCTCAGCTTTTTAACCCATATAAGATGCACACTTGAACCTCCCCAGCCTTAATTATCGGCGGAATCACTATTACTAATAAACAATTTTTTTATTAATCAAGGAAAAAGCCATTTAAAAATGAAGACTACAACCTGTTTCCCTTGCTTTCTTGACTGTATTGGAAGCAGAATGCCTACAGTGAGATTAATACTTCTTTAAGACTATGATTAATGTTTGAATAACTGCTGAAAGGATAGTTTTATTATAGTAAACGCTGGCAAAATATGCCGACTTGCGATTACGGAAAAGTGAAATTAGTCCTTCATAAACAAAATATGGCCGAAATAACCTGACGATTAACGTTACGTAAGATTTGAATCCCTTGAATCTCGCCTTCCACCTCCACAAGGAAACGAAACGCCAAAATCATTGCATAATATAAGCACAGCCATTTACCTCATCATCTGATTATGTGGCGCTTCGTAGTTTGAGAGCGTGGTTAAGAAAACGCCCTGAGACCTACTATTGGGCAAGGAGATATCTATTTTAATTCCGCATTCCGAGTGCTATTGCCCTTCCGCTCCTTCCACTTACCGAAGGCGTCCTTCCCCCAGCCGCTCGCCAAGCACCTCGTGTTGGGAGGGGTCACTTGGCCCTGAGGCGGGAGACAAGCGAATCCAATGTGCTTCGCCGGGTACACAGACTCGGAGAGGACGAGCAGGGCCACGTCGTTGTACAGAGTTTCCTTCCTGAAGTCAGGGTGGACGAGGATTTCGGACACATCCCTGTCTTGGTGCCGGAATATTTCCTTGCTCGTCTGGGAATCCCATTCCCCTACCCTCACGTTGAGGGTCTCATTCACATGGCTGTTGGAATTAAACCGAACAAAGCAAACAGGATTACTTGACAATTCATTCCTCCATTATTCCGAAAATGTTCATTTCTTTTAAATATCAAATTTTAATGGTCAAACTTCCTAAACCATTAAATATGAGAAACGAGCGGAATGAAGGCTCAAAGGTACAGCTAGAAACGTGAAACATTGATTAATATGGGCCAGATGCGACGGATAGGTAAGAAATCTTATCCTAACTAGAGTTGGCTACTCGAGATAAACTAGTTTGAATTATGAGTCAACATGTAAAATAAATACTGCACGTGTAGTAATCTTATTACGATTTTTACTGAGAAATAAAATTATTCCTCATTTACGAAAGCAGTTCATGTGCAAACCATCGCCACAATTGATAGCAATTGATTCGACTACACATTCCATTTAACACCATTCCCCCGAGTCCGGTTGAAAGACCGGGAATGGAGACCGTGGGCACATGTCTGCCACAATGAGCATCGTATGAACAGGAAATAGAAATCAGAGCCACAATGACTGCGCATGTTATAATCCATAATTGATATTACTCCGGCCTTTGTTTAAGGGAACATTTCGCCGACAGAATGATATCCGACCTGGATATTAAGGCCGTCGGTCTCTTCGATGACGGACGCGCACACGATGCCATAGAAATGCTGCCCCCCCCCCCCCCCGAACCAGCTAATGTAATATCAATAGCAATATCACCTTGCGACGCAGTGGGCTCCGGTGAGTACGACGCGGGGGTGGATGAGGGATCCGCCGCACAGGTAAACGAGGACGCGCTCGACCTTAGGGGCGGTGGGCGATGCCTCCTCTGCCCCCGCCGACAGCAGTACGGCCGACATCCACGGGAACTCGCCGAACTGCGCCTCGTGGTCCGTGGCCCCCGTGATGCGGAATCCCACCCCTTGAGGGTTGCGGGCCCCACAGCCTCCTGCGAAGACTTCGTTGACGCCCGGCTGGACCACAGCCGCCTCCTCCTCCCCCCCCCTCGGAGTCTTGCAGCACACGTCCAGGTAATTGTCGCACCCGGGATTCCTCATCCTGGACAAGAGACGGAATTAGCCATTTGCAATAGCCTCACGCTGAGCATTCAATGGTACATTCACTCCATCTACGCATTACCCCGCAAGCCGCCACAAGGGCGTGTGGCGGGGAGTGTGAGGTATACACCACCCGTATAAAAAAACTTCCATTGTCGCATCCATCGAAGTAGCCCCGATTCTACACGGTTCCTCATGAATAAAGTTGCAAGAGAGAATCTCTTCCGTTTAATTTAAGCGAGTCTCTTTTTTGAGGCCGTTAAAAACATTTTACAATCCATAGTCCACTCCTGTAACATGCATCGAGATAGGAGATACGAGAAACCTTGGAACTGACGGTTTGAGGGGGGGTCACTATTTCTCAGTAAAATGAATATTTCTTGGGAATGGCCTTCAAGTGGTTTTTCTGGTTAAGAGCAATCCCCCAAATGAACATTACCAAATTTATTACAAAGATTCCTTAGTCTTTATTCAATGTCAACCACAATCCAGCCGATATCTCTCCCATTGATCCCTAATGATCTTTATTTTATAGATCTACGACGAGTTCCGAATATTTGCAATAACCGACAAAAAATGTCTAGCTATGCCATAGGTTTTGTGGGTGCGCAAACGAGAAAGTGTACAAAAATGAGATTATAGAGGGATATTAATAAATTTTCACTCCCTTTTGAGTAAACATGTGGGCGTAATAATAGTATAACAATAGCTAAAGTAGAAGTGGATATCAAAGTTAACTCGTATAATGTGTGGTTTCAATTCTCAAGTTATTTAGAAAAATTCTAAGAAAATTTAAAATATTTTTTCTCCGCTCAAATTGGCTTTTCCAGCTTCCCATAATGCCCCCTTCTCCATTCCGCGCCCCTGCGAGGAATGCGCAAACACTGATTATTGCTCATCTTAAATCACAAAGCGAATACGATGATTAAGCGGCCCAAAAATTTTAATTGGAAAACCTTGTAATTCATCATTCTCATTTCGGGATATTCCACGTTTTATCCTCAGCTGCATTACGCAAATCGGGCCATCACACGCCTCCGCATGTCGCGTTGTAAGAGTTGGGACAACTTTTCCCGTCCTTCCTCCTTTTCTGCCCATTTGAATAGGACAAACTGCATCAGCTTCAGGATAAGGGCGACAGAAGTAATGTCACTCTTTCAACATTGGTAAAGAAAAAATACATACCTTTATTCATAAGAGTCATACTCAAAATACGAGAGCATGGTTTCCAATTAACGCAATAATTCAATTATGTGATACATCTACATAATACCCCGCAAGCCGCCGCAAGGGCGTATGGCGGGGGGTATTAGGCCACCACCCGTAAAAAGGAACAATACCAAATGCAAAACAACATGGAAAATTACACCCACGGCAGTGCGAACACTCGTGCAAAAATCCCTTCATCCAACACTCATGCAAACACAAACCATAAATCAACAAACAACTGCACCCCAGGATGCAGCACTAAATCCATCCTACAACACGCAAGCCAGGACGCAACAAGCAAGAATGTGAAACACCACTGCCACATGAAAATGCACCACAAAGCACACTACACCCCGAGGAGACTGTGAAAGGCAGGGAATGCGACCCAACGTTGCAGGTAGCAGGAATTTCCCACCGCGGAGAGGGACGAGGGATTGACAGGGAGACTTAAAAACAGATGAACAGAACACTAATGAAGTAATTCGGAAAGAATGGGTTATGATAACAAAACACACGAGGTTAGTGACAGAGCATGCATTTAAGTAGAACTAATTATTTTCTAGACGCTGAGGGTGGCAAGTGGAATTTTTGCTATCTATAACCATGCAGTTTCTATCCCGTATTGTCCGTGGGAAGGAGTCCTTGAGTCGGCTAGTTCTGGCATCTATTTCCCGAATTTTATATGCATGATCCAAGCGACCAATGTATGTAGGGGTACGAATAATTTGCGAGACCTCGGTGCTGAAACATGCGGATCTGAATTTATATAATAATGTCAATATTGCATTGAATCGTCTCTCTTTTAATGATTCCCACCCCAACTACATGAGCATTTAGGTGACGCTTTGCGTTTTATTGAAAGATTTTTTTACAAAACGGGCTGCCCGGCGTTGGAGCCTTCTCAATTTCCCAAATGAGGCCTTTTTCACTCGGATCCATGATAGAAATAATAAGATGGCTTAATAACAAAATATTCCGAAATTCAATGGGGTGCCCTTCTCAACATGGTTAACTGACAATAGCCCCGTAAGGACTATAAATAGCACTGCAAAATAAATCTGTGTTAAATCATAAACAAACAGAAGACTAAATGCATCTACTTTATTACTAAGAAAAAGTAAAAACTTATCTTTAAACTGCCAAGTACAATGAGCATTGAATATCAAGTGTTGAATATTCTTCCATCAAATTATAATGAACAATCAAGACATATATATACCCTGCAAGCCACCGCCAGGGTGTGTGGCAGGGGGTGAATACACACCAGAATAATTTTACCCGCGCATGACCCTACCGCGGTCGAACAATGTCATTATGATCAACTTTCGTTCGTGGGAGAAATGAAATTAGAGATCTATCTGTCCTGCCATTAATCTCTCTAATTTTATTAGTATATACACAAGAACCACATGAATCCATATATATTTGCGTACAGGTCAAGGTTTGTTTAATTAAAACCCGGATGAATATTAATATAAATACGCATTTCAGTGCGGAGTATAAAAATGTAAGAACAGAAAAAACTTCCCAGACACTTTTACTACGCCCGCAGCACGCTGAACTACATCTACATCTATATAATACCCCGCAAGCCGCCGCAAGGGCGTGTGGCGGGGGGTGTTAGGTCACCAACCGTAAAAAGGAAAAATACCACATGCAAAAGAACAACACGGAAAATTACACCCATAGCAGCGCACACACTCATGCAAAAATCCCTTCATCCAATACTCATGCAAACACATATACCGCAAAACAACTAAAAACTGCACCCCAGGATGGAGCACGAAAGCCATTCTACAACACGGAAGCCAGGACGCAACAAGCAAAGATGTGATACATCACTACCACATGAAAATGCACCAGGAAACACTCTACCCCCAAAGAGTCTCTAAAAGGCAGGGAATGCGACCCAACGTTGCAGGTAGCAGGAATTTCCCACCGCGGAGAGGGACGAGGGATTGAAAGGGAAACTTAAAAACAGATGAACAGAACATGAAAGAGGTCGTTCGGAAAGAATGGGTTATTATAGCAAAACACATAAGGTTAGTGGAAGAGCATGCATTTAATTACAACTAATTATTTTTTAGACGCTGAGGGTGGCAAGTGGAATTTTTGCTATCTATAACCCTGCAGTTGCTATCCCGTATTGTCCGTGGGAAGAAGGAGTCCTTGAGTCGGCTAGTTCTGGCATCTATTTCCCGAATTTTATATGCATGTAACTAGGGTAAGCAATGCTATTCTCAATGGTTACAAATTTTTTTCGCGCAAGTTTTGCATATCCATAAGACGGGATTTATAAACATAATTCACCACAGAATTTAATTGGTGCGAAACGTCCCACATTGTCACATCATCAGGTCCCCACGCGGTGGAACGCACGTGGTAGTATCCGATGGTGCCGAATCACAGTGAAACGTGTCGTGGCGTTAAAAATAGTGTGGAAAAAGTAGATGAAATCGTTCGTTCCAATGAAGCAGACTAAGCAACTCTATTTCGGAAACTCTGACTTCTGCGCTGTGCTTACAATTAGTTAGCTAGAGCGAGACTCACCTGATGTCAATGAGCGAGGCACCGTCGTCTATGACGCTTCCGTTGGCGCATTGGTAGTAGGGCAAGCACAAGCAGTCGTCGCCCGAAATGGGTAACATTTCGAAGTGATCCGCGAAGTCCTGCCCCGAGGACACCACAGAAAGGGCGACAACGCCCAGCACCCAGCACACGACCCTCATGGCTTCGACGATCTCGGAAGTGACAAGAATGAAGGAAGACCTGCCCTGTCACCGGCGAAGGCAGTTGCACGAATGGCCAAGACGACGCAACACCCCTGGGCGCATGGGAAGGGAAGGGGGGAGGGGGCGAGCCCGACTAATTGCAGTCGACATGCGTCCGCGGTCAAATTCGCTATTACCGATGAGGTATCTTCCTCAAGGTCAAGTCTGCCCAAATGTGACTCCCCGTGGATTCCCCACGAGGAATCCCTTTCTCTCGTCTCTCCACCCTCTCAAAACTTGCCTTTCAGCATGCTCGCCCCCTTTCCGACTCAGGAACACTCAAAAACCATTCTCAGGATTCAAAAAAACCCTCGAGCCTTAACTGCTTAGGTTTGAATGGTGCGATTGTGAAGGGGCAGCTAATCGCGTGGCCCATTACCACCTTATCCTCTCCAGTAACGCGTAATAAGCTCGACGACCAAATATGCATTCTCAGTAGCAAACGTAGCAACAGTTTTATCATAATCGCTGGTGATACAAATCTGCCGTCAATTGACTGGGACACGTACTGCGAAGGAAAATCTGCCAAAAACCGAGATTTATGCCAACAACTCCTTCGTATATTCACAAAACACTCTTTAGAACAAATTGTAAAATCAACATCACGGGGCCACAGAATACTACGAGTGGCGCATCGTAGATATCTTCGTGACTTCTACGCCCGAAATCGAAACACGCATTGAAATAATGGACGGTATCAGTGACCATTAGGCTATTTCTGTAGAGTTAAAAACTAAGTTCGTCAAAATAAAAAAGTAAAAGCGTAAAATATAACTTATTCAACGAGGCAAATTTTAACGGAATACGAGAATATTTAAAAAAAGAATTGCCAGAATACAAGGCAAAAACACTGAAAACCGATGCAGAGAACACTTGGAAATATTTCTTAAATATTTTACGCGAAGGAATGAAGACGTACATCCCGTCCAAACTCAAATGCGACCGTAAGGAACCTAGATGGTACAACGGGGAAGTCAGATCGGCATTAAGAAGGCAAAGAAAGCTACAGTCAAATTTCAAAAAGAGTTATAAAGTGACGATATAGTTTATGTGAATACATCCCAACAAAACTAAAAGAATGACGTAGTCAGACGAAAAGTATCATGCGCACAGCACTACACTCTTTTAAATCTAAATTGCTAAGCGAATATCTTGAGGAAAGTCCAAAGTCATTCTGATCCTATGTTAGGGAAATTCAGGGTACACATCCAACTGTGCATTCTTCGAAGAAGGAAGACGGAGAAATTATTACAGATAGCGTGAAAAAGGCAAATAATTAAAATAAGTTTTTCCTGAGCGTCTACAATAAAGACACAAACGCACCAAACGATCCTCCACACTCACCCGGGGAACACATGAGCGATCTTACACTGACCAAACAGGGAATAGAATCCGTAGTATCAAAGCAAACAAAGCACCTGGTCCGTAAGAAATATCTGCTAGAATATTAAAGGAATTATATACTAGACACCTTTTTAAGTTAAATTGTAATTGCCAAGTGTCGCATCAGCTTTGCATATCATTTAGGTCATCTAACCAAGCTGCTGGGTCCTCAGGATCACGGTTGTCACGGTACATCTACATCTAACCACTAAAACCAGTGCTGGTAAACAACTGCATCGTCGGCAAATAAAAGCATCCAACTAGTGACTACGGAATTAATATTAGCAATGCAAGCGAATGTAATTATTTTGTCTCTGTTCACCACGAATCGTCTCAAAACAGTTTTGTTAGCGTACATAAAACCGAAAAACAAGAAGTTATTAGCCATATTAAAATTATAACATTAAACTGCCGTAGCATTAGAAACAAAATATCGGATATTGAACATATTTTTGGCAGTACAAACGCAGACATAGTAGTTGGAACAGAAAGTTGGCTCACGGGAGATATAGCAAACAATGAGGTTTTTCCAAACGGTTTCACAATTTACAGAAGGGACAGACCAAATAGGTTGGGTGGGGGAGTATTCATTGCAGTAAAGTCACATCTTAGTAGCCAACGATATGCTGCGATTTTTACGCTCTGAAATTGTTGCATTGACATAGAAAGCGTTTGGTGCAACATTAAGGACTACAACGGCAGAAGCCTATACGTGTGTTCATTTTATAGACCCCCAGATTCTAACACAGATGTCCTACACAAGCTCGACGAACAAATATCCACTATCAGCAGCAGACAAAGCAACAGTATTACTATAATCGCTGGTGACACAAATCTACCGTCAATTGACTGGGACAACTACTGCGTAGGAAAATCTGCCAAAAACAGAGATTCATGCCAAGAACTCCTTCATATATCCACAAAACACTCCTTAGAACAAATTGTTAAATCACCAACACGGGGCCAAAGCATACTAGACATCTTTGCGACATCTAAGCCCGAAATCATTACTAACATTGAAATAATAGACGGAATCAGTGACCATAAGGCTATTCTTGTAGAGTTAAAAACTAAGTTCGTCAAAATAAACAAAGAAAAGCGTAAAATATACCTATATACCAAGGCAAATTTTAACGGACTAAGGGAATATTTAAAGATAAAAATACCAGAATACAAGACAAAAACACTGACAACCAATACAGAGAACACTTGGAATTATTTCTTAAATATTTTACGCGAAGGAATGAAAACGTAAATCCCGTCCAAACTCAAATGCGACAGTAAGGAACCTAGATGGTACAACGGGGAAGTCAGATCGGCATTAAGAAGGCAAAGAAAGCTACAGTCAAATTTCAAAAAGAGTTTAAAAAGTGACGATATAGTTTATATGAATACATCCAAACAGCAACTAAAAGAATGTCGTAGTAAGACGAAAAGTATTATGCGCACAGCACTACACTCTTTTAAATCTAAAATGCTTAGCGAATATCTTGAGGAAAATCCAAAGTCATTCTGGTCCTATGTTAGGGAAATACAGGGTAAACGTCCTACTGTTCACTCTTTGAAGACTGAAAATGGAGAAATCATTACAGATAGCGTGAAAAAGGCAAATATTTTAAATCATTTTTTCCAGAGCGTCTACAACAAAAACACAAACGTACCAAATGATCCTCCACACTCACCCGGGGAACACATGAGTGATCTTACACTGACCAAGCAGGGAATAGTACATCTGCTCCGTAGTATCAAAGCACACAAGGCACCGGGTCCGGAAGAAATACCTGCTAGAATATTAACGGAATTAGCTGAAGACAATGGCCCGTTTTTACATATTGTTTTTCTAAAATCGATAGAAGAAGGCTCAGTACATCGCGACCGGAAGCTAGCCCATATAACTCCCATCTATTAAGGCGGCGATAGGGATAAACCAACCAATTACCGACCCATTTCTTTAACATCGATCTCTTGTAAAATATTGGAACACATTATTGTCACTAACATTATGAGATTTCTTGATAGTAGGAAAATACTAATCCACAACCAGCACGGATTTAGGAAAAGCAGATCTTGCGAAACACAACTTGGTCTCTTCATTCACGATATACTTAGATCGGGAGAAAACAACACACAAGTCGATGCAGTATTCCTGGATTTCAAAAAAAGCCTTCGACAAAGTCCCACACAATAAATTGTTACATAAACTTAAATACTATGGGATCAATGAGAAAATAATTAATTGGATTAGAGACTTCTTGTCAAACCGCAAACAAATAGTAGTCATAGATGGGTTGTGCTCAACGGAGAGAGATGTAACTTCGGGCGTCCCCCAGGGAAGTATAATAGGGCCTCTTCTGTTCTTAATATACATAAATGACTTAAGCACACACGTTAGTAGCTATCTAAGGTTATTTGCTGACGACACGGTGATATACAGGGAAATAAGGAGCCAACTAGATCGCGAGCTACTCTCTAGAGACTTAGACAATATCTCGGAATGGTGCAATAAATGGGGATTAACACTTAATATAGATAAATGTGCAATTTTGAAATTTTGGAATAAAGGAAGCGAGGAACAGGATATAAACTACAAAATAGAGGGTTCAGTATTGACTACGGCAAATCAAGTTAAATATTTGGGGGTTGTTCTAACACCACGCCTTTCATGGGGAGCACATATCAGGACAATATGCGGATCAGCTTTAAAGAAACTTGGCTTCATAAAACGGGTGGTGGGGAAATGTAATGAAAAAGTTAAAGAGAGGCGTTATTTTGCTTTAGTTAGACCTCATTTGGAATATGCCGCAAGTATTTGGGATCCGTGGGAGAAAATTTGGCAAAAAGAATTAGATAAAGTCCAGAGCAAATCCGCTAGATTCGTTAAAAATTGTTATGATAAAAACACAAGTGTGACAGGTCTCCTAGGGGATTTAGGCTGGGAACCACTTGAATTGCGGAGAGAACAAGCGAGGCTTAGACTTTTAGAAAGGTTCAGAACAAACGAGTTTAACTATGACACTGAACGAATTATAATGGCCCCACACTACTTAGGTAGATCAGACCACAAAGATAAACTAAGGGAGATAGATTCCAGGACAGATAGGTACAAATACTCATTCTTTCCCCGAACAATCTGAAATCATAATAGTAAGAAACCGAAGTCACTTTAGAAATATTAAAAACGTTGAATTTACAAGTCGGAACAAAATTAAACACTATAGAGATGTTAGGTATACTTTCAGGTGCATGTGTATGTTAGTTGGTAGTTTGAGTGTTTGCATGTGTGTGGGGTGTAAGTGTTCATGCATGAATGTATGCCATGTTTTTTTTATATATGATTTTGTCGTTATTGCATGCGGTTTTTTTTTCTTTTTCTTTTCTAAATTACGGGTGGTGTCCTAGCACCCCCCGCCACACGCCCTTGCGGCGGCTTGTGGGGTATTAAGTAGATGTAGATGTAGATGAATATCGATTACGTACAGTAGGAATAAAAGAGGTCCGATGACACTTCCCTGGGGAACACCTGACGGAACTTCTATTGCATTTGAGTTAACTTTATCTATTACTACTCTTTGAACCCGACCATACAAGAAGTCCAACCAAGAAGTCCAATTTTCATCTATGCCATATGCTTCTAGATTTGCGAGTAGTTTACTATGAGGTACTTTGTCGAAGGCTTTCTTAAAATCTAAAGAAATCGCGTCTACTGGAACATTGCTAACTACCGAAATAAAACTATTGTGAACAAAATGCGCAAGTTGTGTCTCGCAGGATATCCACCTTTCGGAAATCGTGTTGATTTTTCATTAATAACTCCTGATTATCGAGGTGCCTCACGATCGAACCAGCCACTATAATGTACGAGGTTTATAACCTTGCATGAAATGGATGTGAGAGAAATATGTCTCCAATGGCTAGGTTCATCCTTGCCTCCGTTTTTAAATATTGGTGTTACGTTAGCCGTTTTCTAATCTATGGGAAATTTTTGATCCACCAGCGACTTCTTAAATATTATTTCTAGATATGGGGCAATTCCGGAAACTAGATCCTCAAAAATACGATCGGGTATTTCATTGGGCCCGGAGGATTTATTAGGCTTAATATTTTTCAGTAAACGTTCTATTCCATTATATGAGATTCCAATTTTGGGCATCGGTTGATCGGCACGATTTGGTAAGCTATCGGGGGTGTCCTCCGAGATATTATTGAAGACGCTTTGAAAGATGGAATTTCATGAGTTAGCTCCTTCCAAACTGCTGGTTACTCTTTCGGCTTCATCATTTTTGAGTGAATTGACAGTTGACTCATTTCCCTGAACTTCTCTGATGTATGACCGAAATGTTTTAAGATTCTCTTTCAAATTTTCCGCTAGCCTTTTCTTTGTGGAGTCCCTTAACGCTTTCCGAAATTCATCCTTGACATTCGCTCTAGATATCTTACAATCATAAGTGATCTCATTCTTTTTGCCGCTGGAGGTATCATCCCTAATATTTTTCATCTTCGTGTGGCATAGCCTTTTACGTCGTAATGCCTTCCTAGCATCCGCGTTGTACCATCTACAGGTATGTAGGTTCCGTGCTACCTTTTATAAATTTTTTGGGGATGAACATGTTGACTGCTGAGCGCATGATCTCAAGGAAGTAATTCCACGTATCCTCAGATTTCGGTGATTACCACCGTTCCTAAAACTAGAAAATTGATTATGTAACAGGCCATTGTACTCCCCTTATTTAAACAAGTAAATTTCCCTTTTAGGCTTCTTATTTCGGACCCCATGAAGCGAAAACTTAGCATTTACTGCCCTGTGGTCACTAATTGCTTTTATAGTTCCTATAGTTTAGACTTTACGCGAATATTCGTTGCTAACAAATCAAGAACATTATCGCCTCTAGTTGGTGAAGTGAAAAGTTGATTCAATGAGTTTAACGCAAAAGAATTCAATGGCGATTCCCAGATATTTTTGTCTTTACCGCCCGTTTTAAAACTATATGTGCTCCAGTCATGGGACATTGAAATCTCCACCGATCATAACGTCGCGATCACACTGCTGGGACAAGAAACCCTTCACTTGCTGATCCAATTCTAGTATTAAATAGTCTCTGTCGACTGGCGGTCTGTAAAATACCCATACAAAATTATTTTGGATTGAGGACTTTCAATTGAGCACCAAACGCTTTCCAAACCATTACCCGGAATTACCTCAGCCTTTCTGACGCAATAATTTTTAAGTACAATAAAGACGCCGCCCCCGATTCTATTTGTTCCGTCATTTCTGTAAATGGAAAAGGATTTTGGGAAAATTTCACCGTCGACAATATCATTGGATAACCAGCTTTCTGTCCCAATAATTATATCTGCTCCTGTGCTTTAAATAAGGTGATGATAGTCTTCGACTTTGTTTTATCAGCTTCGGCAATTTACTACCAATACAAAAAATGCTCCCTTGACATTGCAGTTCTGAAATTTTTAGCATGGATCGTGTGATCACCCACTGCTACGCACCGAAGTAGTGGTCCGCAGGGCATTAAATACAACTTCAAAAAAATAATGCGATGTCATTTTTTCCACGGACGATAAGGGATTAGAATTATCATCCATCTGATGTGACAGGAGTGAACAGCCGATGCCTACATTTGATGTAATCACATCCGACGCAACGGATGTAATAGCAGCATTCTGCGGACAACAATGTAATCAAATTTAAATAAACAGTTACTAAATAGCGCTCATGCACACCAAATTCAGGACAGTCAAATTACCTCGAAAATTATCCTAGTTTCACTCAATGACATAGAATCCAATCTTTATTTCAAAGTTTCCAGTTCAAATACATACCCAGCAACATTGTAACGAAAAGTTCCGCAGCGTAAGGTAGGAGGGGTGAAACATCACACATTCTGTGGAATCGTCACAGACTGAGGCTGGCGGAAAGTCCATTTTTCATTGAACTCAACAAAGTTAGTTTTCCGCTGAATTAATTTTGTTTTCGGTGGGCAAAAATGCGAGAAATCGTACATTTTCAGGCGGGGCAGTGTGGAAATCAAATCGGCTCAAAGGTAAATAGGAAAGAGTATGAAAAAATCAATTTATTTAAACTTAGATCGTAAAAACTTACCCTCTCTTGACCTTTTTTTTTAGTTTTGGGAAGTTATATCCGATGAACACGGTATAGATCCAACTGGCACCTATCACGGTGATTCAGATCTTCAATTGGAGCGCATTAATGTGTACTACAATGAGGGTACAGGTACGAAAAGTTTTAATGTATTCTTTGACAACTAGTACATAATATTGTTCTTGTGTTATTTGCATGTAAGTGACATTAAAACTAATAGTATAACGAATGGCTCATAGCCTGTTAGACCTGACTATCCTATCGCTTTAGCTTCATGTCAAGAGAGGGAATTTCTTATACCCTCTTGTACCCAGCAAGCCACCAAGAGGTTGTTTATGGAACACGTAGTTGCTAGTTCGATCGTGAGTACCCTCGATAATCAGGAGTTATCAATGAAAAATTAGCACGGTTTCCGAAAAGGTAGATTGTGCGAGATACAACTTGCGCTTCGGGAGAGAGCAATGTTCCAGTGGACGCGATTTCTCTAGATTTTAAGAAAGCCTTTGACAAAGTACCTCAGTGAACTACTCGTAAAGCTGGAAGCATATGACAGATAAATGTATCCGGGGTTGGATTAAAGACTTTTTCAATGGCCGGGTACAAAGAGTAGTCATGGATGGAGTTAGCTCAAATGCAGTAGAATTTACTTCATGTGATCCCCAGGGAAGTGTCATCGGACCTCTTTTATTCCTACTTTACGTAAACGATATTGACTCCGTAGCCACTGGTAAGATACGTTTATTTGCCGACGATACAGTGGTTTACCATGATCCTGAGGACACAGCAGCTTTGTCAGATGACCTTAATGCTATGCAACGCTGGTACAACACTTGGCAATTAGAATTAAACTTAAAAAGGTGCGTTGTCATAAATTTTTGGATAAAGAGCATTTCCTACCCGAACGACTACTGCATTAGGAACAACGAAATGGAATGTGTAGACTCAATTAAATGCCTAGGCGTTACCATCAGTCACGATCTTCCTGGGTGAAACTTACGGGGAATATGTGGACAAGCTAACAAAAAATTAGGATTTATTAGAAGAATACTTGGTAAATGTGATGAAATGGCCAAAGAGAAATGTTATCTGTCGTTTGTTAGGCCTCCTTTAGAATATGCTGCAAGTATTAGGGATCCGAAGTTGGATTAATTACCGAATCGAATCGGGTGCAGCATATAGGAGCTAGAATTTTAAAACTATCCAAAATATTAGAGCAGCTAGGTTGGGAATCACTCACGGAGAGAAGGTTAACTTAAAGATTGAAGCTCTTGCATATATTGGAAGGACTTCTCTTTATCGTGATGTTGAAAATGCATTATTAACCCCATCGTACTACGGTAGGAGAAATCATGCTAGTAAAATTAGAGGGATTAAGTGCAGAACAAATAGATTTAAGACTTCATTTTTTCCACGAATGATTAGGGTTCAGGAAAACATTATTTGACCGCGGTAGGGTGATGTTCGGGTCAATATTTAGTCTGTTGTATATTCACCCCTGCCACACACCCTAGCGATGGCTTGCAGGATACTAAAAAATACAAAAACTTGATTCCTTTGTATTTGTAGTATCTTGCAAGCCACCGTTTGGGTGTGTAGCCAGGGGGTGAATACACACCAGACTAAGTTTGGTGTTCTGTCATTGAATGGACAATGCATCTCCTCATTCTAAAGGATAAGCTTTTCTCCTTCCCCCTTTCTTTTACTTACCATGCTCCACTGGACAGATCCCCACTTCCCTCTGCTCAATCAATTTCTTGAAACTCCTAAGGGTCAAAGAACCGCATTTCGGCACCTCCATTAGAGGACATCACAGCCCATACACCTGAAGTGTTTTTCATTGACACATATCAGAGTGGTTTCAAGAGATCTCTGGAACATTTCATCACTCGCCACGATAAGATCTGTTAGATCAGTTGTTGCAGAACGTATTGCACATAGGTTGGAGCAGAACTGACCAATCCCATGCCTTGATTTAATACAAAAAGTCCATTAGGGACTTCCTCAAATAAACGATTTCAACGGCCAGAAAACCACAAAGGCCTCAAGAATCATTGGACAGGCTCCAATTATTTGAAACTATGTGGGTGGATATATATGATATGATAAATTGGCTATCTAATCCATCTATATGGTACTCTGTAAGCTACTGCTATGGAGCATGGCAGTGGATTGGATTACTTAGATGTTACTACAGTGAGTAGGTTAAAATGAATGCCTATTTCGAACCTAACGCTGGCAAACAGCAATTGTTGCCTGTATTTGTAATATCATCAAATCTATAAAACCAAATCAAACCTTTAGTTGATTTTTTTCTCATGAGGCAATAGTTTGGGATGAAAGCTGTAATTCAAGGCTTTAAATTTTGTATATTTGTGCATGTTTAGAAATTCATCATTGAAGTATGATTGTAAATTGAAGTTTTATGAGATTTCAGTATGAGGTATATAGGAAATACATTGATTTGAGAATAAAGATTGTTATTCAAGGTACAAGGAAAAAATGTCGGCAGGGGAATGTAATAGGGTCATGGAGAAGATCCTGACAGGTAACAGGAGCAATGTCTGATGGACAGGGATGCGGGAGCAGGATAAATAGGCCTCTTAGATTGTGAGAAGAGAAGTGGAAATACTAAAGAGCTAATGAAGGTTTTATGAAAGACATTCACATATCTTCAAATATAGGTGTTTCCAGAGTTTTGAAATACATCTTTAAATTTACATAAATTGCACCAAACCAATCAGTACCAGATAGGCTACAATAAAGTGGAAATTGGACTGACCTCAGGATATGAAAATCTTGCCCACTGGCCCAAAAGTCATTCAATTGGATTAGAAAATTGCATGGTGTTTTTTAATGACCTCAAGTTAAAATGAATATGACCTCAGCAGAGTAGACCTTAGAAACATTGCTACCTTAAATGACCGCATTCAATAGAAAATAATATATTAACAAATTTATTGCATGGATATATAGACTCTGTGTTAGTTTTTAATTGGCCAAACTACCTGTTGCAAATAAATAAGGCGAAAGACTAATTCCAAAGAAACTCTACGAATGCATGTGACATTGTATGTACGGTATTTCGTCATAACATCTAGTTCCTTTAAAAGCCCCAAAATTTCAGAGTTTAAGAGGACGCCTCGGTAGCTTAAGTGGCTAAAGCACTCGACCGGATATTGAGGGATCTGGGTTCGAGTCCCAGTCAAGGCGAATGATTTTTACGCTCTGAAATTGTTGCATTGGAAGGCGAAAGACATCAATGGTGCTTTAAATTTCCTCCTAATTCAAAAGGGAGGGGCGATAACATTGTGAAATAATGTCCTCTGAAGTTTTCCTAAAATACAGATATTGAATGATAATAGTCTTGTGCTGCTATAATTGAAGCACAAACTAAATAATGAGCCTTCCTGGAAACAATATTCAAAGCCAGAATAGTTTTAAAAAGGTAAAAGGATTATTTCTTGTATTACCAAAATTAAATGGTGCTGACTAAATTTTTCCATGTCAACTAGTTTTTGAATGATTTATAATAGAAGTTTCTAATGATATATATTATTGCATGACTGGCTTATGAGCGATTCAAGAAATTTTTTTATCATCGCATTCTTTCTTAAATGAGTTTATGTATATTGTATAAGACTCATGTAAGATGTACTAATACTAAGCTGAACTAGTTTACATACAATATAATAAACAATGAGTTCTATTGTTCACATTAAAAATACACAAAACAAGATAAGGCCTTGTTATTTTTGCAATTAGCATCTCATTTAAACTAGTCCATAATCATATTACATAATATTGACTATTTAAATTCCTAAATTGCTACTCCTGAATTATGCTATCCTGAGTTTCAGTTATCATAGCATTTTACTCTTGTTTCTATTTTCCGTATACATTTCCAGTTCTTGCTTTATGAACTAGAATCAAGTTTTGACCTTATTTCCAGGGGGTAAATATGTGCCACGAGCAATACTCGTTGATTTGGAGCCAGGAACAATGGACTCAGTACGATCAGGGCCATTTGGGCAAATATTCAGGCCCGACAATTTTGTGTTTGGCCAGAGTGGTGCCGGGAATAACTGGGCTAAAGGGCATTACACGGAGGGAGCAGAGCTGGTAGATTCAGTGCTTGATGTTCTGAGGAAAGAAGCAGAAAACTGTGACTGCCTTCAAGGATTCCAGCTCACGCATTCATTGGGAGGGGGCACTGGTTCCGGCATGGGCACCCTCCTCATTTCTAAGATACGAGAGGAGTATCCAGAGAGGATGATGAACACATTCAGTGTTGTTCCATCACCAAAGGTAAATTAATCATCTCCAAAATGAATAGTGATCTCATATTTGGAAAAAAATTGGCAAAATTTAATGTATCAATGGTTCATCCATTATTTTCAGGTGTCAGATACAGTAGTTGAGCCCTACAATGCAACCTTATCAGTTCACCAGCTGGTTGAAAACACAGATGAGACTTATTGCATTGATAATGAAGCTCTATACGACATCTGCTTTCGTACACTTAAATTGACCACACCTACATATGGAGACCTCAATCATCTTGTTTCAGCCACTATGTCTGGGGTTACTACTTGTTTAAGATTTCCTGGTCAACTAAATGCCGACCTCAGAAAGCTAGCAGTAAATATGGTTCCCTTCCCACGACTTCACTTTTTCATGCCAGGTTTTGCTCCGCTGACTGCCCGTGGGTCACAATCATATCGAGCCCTTACTGTCCCAGAGTTAACCCAGCAAATGTTTGATTCAAAAAATATGATGGCTGCATGTGATCCCCGACATGGTCGTTATTTGACTGTTGCCGCTGTTTTTAGGGGGCGAATGTCAATGAAGGAGGTTGATGAGCAGATGTTAAATGTGCAGAACAAAAATAGTAGCTACTTTGTGGAGTGGATCCCTAATAACGTTAAGACAGCCGTTTGTGACATCCCCCCTCGTGGCCTCAAAATGTCAGCCACATTCATAGGGAATTCCACAGCTATTCAGGAATTATTCAAACGAATATCTGAGCAATTCACGGCCATGTTTAGAAGGAAGGCTTTTCTTCACTGGTATACAGGAGAAGGGATGGATGAAATGGAATTCACAGAAGCTGAGTCAAACATGAATGACCTTGTTTCCGAGTACCAACAGTATCAAGAAGCCACAGTTGAAGATGAAGGTGAATTTGATGAAGAAGAGGGAGAAACTGACGAAGCATAGCTCTTTGTTAAATTTTCATTTAAATCACAGATTTTGTTTATCCAACAGTAAATTTCTTGGTATTGTAATTTTTTTGGATCTAAATAGCTGTTTTATGTAATCATGAAATGTGCCCACAGAAAATATGTGTATGTCAGAATTGTCTTCTACTTATCAGTTATAGTTTTTTTTTAAATATTCTTTAAAAGGAAACATGGAGGAATGAGAAATTTTGTAATATTTGAGACAATAAATTTGTGGTTGAAATTTCATGTTTTCTGAATACCTTATCTGACTTAATAGGACTGATCTAAAATTATTATTTTTGAAGATTTTAATGACTAATTTTAATTTAGTATCACTAGAACACAAAAAACTGCTCTTCTTCACTTAATGTTACACCCTTAATTATCTCACAGTTAAAGAATATAAAGAAACTTCTATAAATAGCTTCAAATAGTTTATTAAAGGTAACCTACCAGGTTAAGGTAGGTTTTGGATGGACACGGTCTGTACAATTGTAATTTATTTGCTACTCCTTCTCAAAAACAGAACCTGAAATTGAACTCTAAATCAAGTTTCTCTTCAATTCTGCACTCTTCTTTCCTCCCTTATTTTCCATCCAACATACCTATCCTATTCCATCTCCTTCCTCATTTGCCTAACTTTATCCTCTCTATCAGGGACTTCGACATCCAATTCCCAATCAAAATGCTCTGAATCCATCTTTCCCATCTCCTTTGGATTTCTCCCCACAATCCTTTTTACTCCCCCACCACTTCCTCATTTGTTTTCCTTTCTCTCCACTTCACGTTTCCCATGCTACACACCCACATTTCAAAAGCCTCCAATCTACACCTATCATCCTGCTTCAGTGATCAGTTTCCACACCACACAAAACTACGCTCCCTGTCAAGACTTTTTATGAACCATTTCTTAACATCCTTACCTAATGTTCCCAGCACTAATTCCCGCCTACTTCTGAAAGCTTCTTTGCCTAATGCAATTGCTCTCTATATGTCCCAACTACTCCCATTTTGGTCCAAAACACTTACAAAATAAGTACACAGCTCCACCTGCTCTAGTTCAAGACCTCTTATTTCAACATTCAGCCTAGCTTTCCTCTTTCTTGAAAACCACTTGACATTTTTTTGTCTACATCAATCTTCGTCCCGTAACTATCGCACTCACTTTCCAATGCACAGGGAAGAGTTTGTAACCCCTTTGTTTGCTGACCACTTCAGCTTGATCATCCTCAAACCCCAAGTGATGGTATGAGTTCCCTGCCAACTTTCATTCCTATCTCCAGTCCTTCCCATGCCTCTTTAATCATTTCCTCCGCATACAAGTTGAATAGCACGGTTGATAATGGACACTCCTCTTCCTAGCACTGCCAATCTCCTATTGTCCGCATACATTCATCAGTTCTATCCAATTAACTTTATCAAATGCCTTTTCGAAATCTACGAAACAGACAAATACATCCTGTTTGTACTCTAAGCAATCATTTGCCCGGCTCTTTATCCTCTTGTTGATGATCCTGAAAAAATTAAAAAGTTCTTTACATCCAATTTGGCTATGTGCCTAATGAAACTTCATGTTATATAGTTCTCACATATGGATACCTTTCAATTTTTTTGGATAGTATATGATCTGACTAAACCACCTAGCCAAGTTCCTCCCTCATAAATGCTAATAACTAGTTCAAACAACTGTTCCTACCATGTCCCACTAAACCAATAAGTAATTCTGCAGGGATGCTTTCTAACCTCTTATCCCTAATTAATTTCAATTCTCTTCATGCACTTTCTAAATCCCCATCGCATAAGCCTGGATTTATAAGCTATCCTAATACATGTCATTTTCTCTATGCCTAATCTTGTTGGCCTAGTTTTTTTACCATGCTGTTCTTCAATGCATTCCTTCCATTCCTCTTGAACCATCACCGATTCAACTAATATTGTTATTTCAGATTTTCCCCTCTTATATCCTGACAGTAGAGCATACCAACTTCAATCTTCCTCTGCAAATTTTTCATTTCATCACCTTGAGTTTTCCACCATGCTTCTTTTGCTCTCTTTGTTACCAGCCTCAGTTTATTATTTAATTCTTTATGCATCCTTCTTCCTAACTTGGTGTTTATATCTCCTTCTCTCATATATCTTTCTAATCATCATGCTCATAGTTCATGGTTTCCTTGTCCTTCTCCCATTTGCCATTCCTATACTTATGCTTGCAGCTTTTGATACTCCATTTTTGATACGTTTCACCCAATAATTTAAATACCTGTATTACATCTTAATAGTACCCCAGCTGTTTTTCTTGGTGGTTCACTTAAACTTTCCAGTAATTACATTCACCCAGTGACTAGGATTGAAGAACAAAAAAGGCTACTGTGAACATGTGCTTAAAAAACCTAAAAGTGAATCAAAATCATGGCAATAGATTGCGGGAGAATATAAAAATGATACTCTGGGAAAAATGGCTCAGAACTTGTTCTGCTATATAAATTTACTTTATGGCAATGGCAAAACAGTTTGGTACTGTAGAATATGTCATTGGTTTGGTGGCCACTGTGCATTCCATATTACCTTCAAGAAACTTAACAATGGGTCAGAATTGTGGAGAGTATTTAATGATCAATCCATGAACCATCAAATGCAGCCATGAAATGTACAGCCATGAAAAGTTTTTCTGGAAAAATGTCCTACTGCCTGAAATGGATGTCTCTTCTGATCATGTCTAAATTAATGAATATTGTAAACAGCATATCTAGTATGCACTATTCCCAAAAGAGGCGTGAGAATACAGGCTCAACATTTCTTGTAATTCCTCTCAAAAAGAGATATTTGAATGGAACATTTAAAATGTTCACTTCAATATAATATACAGCTCATCAATATATATTTGTGGCATATAAGCATAGAGAATTGTGTGGTCCAAAATTCAAAATAAATGTGGGGAAATCTGAAGATATTTGTTTATTACATCCAGATGAATACTATTTTATAAATAATGTTCACTCTACTTCTCAATATAGTCATGTAAAACTTTAGTTGGTCAGTTTCTTTAATATCTTCTATCAAAAAAATTATTAAATGTAAGTTTTAAAGATTTTACTAGGACAAGGATGTGATGGGGAATGCATGAATAGCACCTTGATTTTTACACTGTAACGAATAACATTTCTAAATCATCTGCATCTACTTAATACCCCGCAAGCCGCCACAAGGGCATGTGGCGGGGGGTGTTAGGACACCACCCATAATCATCAATATATGTTCAGGTTTTATTATTAGGTAATCTACCGGTTAAGGTAGGTTTTTGGATGGACATAATTACTACTTAAATGACCCCTAGCATAAAACAACATCCTACTCTACATCAGGTCCCTCTTCAGCTTTGAGTACTTCCTTCCTCCCTTCATCCCGTCCAACATCCCTATCCTGTTCCTTCCCTTTCCTCGGTTGCCTAACATTCTCCCCTCAATTACAGTCTTCAACATCCCACTACCGATTAATACCTCCTTCATCCACTTTTCCTGCCTCCATAGGATTTTTCCCAACAAACCCCTCTCTTCGCCCACCATACCAAATACTTCCTCATTTGTTTTCTTCTCTGTCCATTTCACCTTCTCCATTCTTCTCCACACCCACATTTCAAAAGCCTTCAATCTCCGTCTATCCTCCTGCTTCAATGACCACGTTTCCGCACCGTACATAGCTACGCTCCATATCAAAGTTTTTAAGAGTCTTTTCTTAATATCCTCACTCAACGTCCCTGTCATCAACTCCCTCCTCCTTGTGAAAGCCTCTTTGCCTAGCGCAATTCTTCTCCTTACATCCCTACTACTTTGACCCTGTTGGTCCAAAACACTACCGAGATACGTAAACTGTTCTACCTGCTCTAGTTTCTGCCCTCCGATTTTAATGTTTACCTTAGCCTTTTTTTTTCTAGAGAATCGCATAACCTTTGTTTTATTAATATAGATTCTCATCCAATACCTGTCGCACTGAATTTCCAATTCACTCAGGAATGCTTGCATCCCCTTGGCTGACTGACAAACTAAAGCTTGGTCATCAGCAAACCTAACTGATTTTACGAATGCCCACTTTCATTCCTACCTCCAGTTCTTCCCATGCCTCTTTAATCATTTCCTCTGCATACAGGTTGAACAGCAACGGTGACAATGGGCAACCCTGCCTTACACCCCTTCCTAACACTACCCATCCGGACTCCCCGTTCCCCACCCGCACCTGAGCAGTCTGAGACACGTACAGGTTACGGACCAGCCTCCCCTCCCTCCAATCTATTCCTATTTTCTGCAATACACCCATCAGTTTTTCCCAATTTACTCTATCAAATGCTTTTTCGAAATCTACGAAACAGGCAAATATCTCCTGGTTGTGTTCTATATTCCTCTCGATTAATATTCTCACCACTGCAATGGCATCACGCGTACCTCTCCCCTTCCTAAACCCGAACTGGTCATCCCCTAAGTAATCATTTGCCCTACTCTCTATCCTTTTGCTCATGATCCTGAGAACAACTCCAGCTGCATGGGATATCAAACTCATCGTCCTGTAGTCCTCACATGATGCAGCCTTTACCTTTTTCGGAATAAGATCTAAAACTGATCTCACAAAGTCTTCCGGCCAGATTCCTTCCTCATAAATACTACGAATCAACCCATATAGCCTCTTCCTCCCACATTTCCCTAAACATTTCAATAGTTCCACGGGAATCTTATCTACCCCCACGGCCTTATTTAGTTTCATTTCCCTTAATGCCCTTTCTATCTCATCGTTGAGTATGCCTGGACCTAAGCTATCTTCCTCTACGTCATATTCCTTTTCAATGTCTAACTTTGTTGGTCTACGTTCTTTACTATACTGTTCTTCTATATATTCCTTCCATCTCTACTGGATCTTTCCTGTGTCAACTATTACCTTACCCACCTTATCTCTAACTGTTAGAATAGATCTCCCTTTCTTACTTCCCGATAATGCTTTAACTTTGCTGTACAGCGCACCGATTTCACCCTTCCTCTGCAGATTTTCCATATCCTTGCACTGCGTCTTCCACCATGCTTCTTTTGCTTTATTTGTGGCCCGCCTCACTTTATTGTTCAATTCTTTGTACTTCATTTTGCCTAATTCTGTATTTATATTCTTCCATTTTCTCCGCTCATCCATCTTTGTAATCATCTCATCCGTGATCCATGGTTTCCTAGTCCTTTTAGCATTAATGGTTCCAATAGTGTCTTTTGCGGCTTTAGACAACCATTTCTTGATACTTTCCCATTTTTCTTCGATAATACTTAGCTCTTTACCATCCCCCATGATTTCCTCTACCGCCTGTTGGTACTCCTTTCTTTTCAAACCATTCAATGCTTCTACATTTCATTTTCTCACTCGCCGCCCCTGCCTTATCCTTTTGAAGCGGACGATACATTTCATAACAACTAAATTGTGGTCAGAGTCCGCATCCGATCCCGGGAAGCTGCGCGAATTTATCACACTGTTCCTAAACCTGTGTCTAACCAGGATATAATCTAGCTGATACCTTTCTGTGTCACCTGGCATTTTCCATGTATACCTGCGTCTTTTGTGGTGTCTAAGCCAAGTGTTGGTGATGACTAACCCCTGTCACCTGCAGAACTCAACTGCTTTCTCCCCGCGGTCATTCCTCGTGCCTAAACCATAGTCCCCGACCTCATCACCATCTCTTCCTTCGCCTAACATCGCATTCCAATCCCCCATCACTATCAAATGCTTCCCTGTAGGAACACATGCGATTATGTCCTCTAACTGATCGTATATCCTATTGATCTCTTCTTCCTTATGGTTCCTCGGTGGCCTGTATACCTGAATAATAACTAAGTTCGTCGGTTCTGATTTTATCTCCACTAGTAGTATTCTATCCGTTACCTGCTCTATGTTGACTACGCTTCTTCCTACCTCTTCATTTAATACTATGGCAACCCCTCGTTGGCTCTCGTCCCCACCGCTGTATATTATTCTATACTTATCACTCCAGTAATCCCCGCTATCTTTCCATCTCACCTCACATAGACCTAAAATATCTATATTTCCCCTTTCCATCTCTCGCTTAACATTCTCCAATTTCCCTGTCCTCATCATTGTCCTAACATTCCACGTTCCTATTCTAACTAATTTGGTCTTCTTCTCCTGCGTCTTCTGTCCTGCTGCTGCTGGTTTTCCCTTGCAAGGGTTTCGTGGGATGACGACCGCGGAAGCCTTGCCTCCCCCGCTGCCGGGCACGACACACGGCCGATTGGGCCGAGCCCCGTAGTTGCCAGGACTCAAAATATCTCTATTGTCCATCATATTTTTCTAGGGAATGATAATTGAGGTGGTTTCCCGTTGCCTTCCTCAATAGTGTTTTTAACGTGACACCATCACTTACTGGCCGCCCCACTGGGGTCAGACGCCATTGCAGCCGCCTCACTGAGGAACAGACGCTGCGTGGACTACCTTTCGTCTGGCTCCTAACCTTCGACCTATCTGGCATGGGTGACCCTACCAGGAGCAATAATTATTACTCCCGCCAGCACAGCTCTGGGGGTCATCGGAACGCACAAGCCCTTCTACCACGTCAAGGTTGTAGTCCGGGGAAGGACATATATTTATATACATATATATGTATATATATATATATATATGTATATAAATATGTCCGTATATATATATATATATTATATATATACATATATATATATATATAAATGTCCTTATATATATATATTATATTTATATATATATATAATATATATATATATAATATATATATATATATATATTATATATATATATTTATTTTAAGTGTACTCCAAATAGTAAAAGTAAGTTAAACCTCTTGCTTTTGCATTCTTTAATGAAATTCATCGTTACCTGTACACATACACTATGTATTAGAAAATGTAGACACAAAAGCAGGCCAACATCTGGTGGAATGATATTCTCTGAGCTTCAGGCTCAGGGGAGGTAGTTGTGGTGTGACGGGGTCAAACTCAAATGGGAAGAAAGGGGGGGGGGGAAAGCACCCACACACAGCAAAAATCCAAAAGCAAACAAACTTCACATTCATTGCTCAGTGAAATCCAAGGATTTACCACAAAAATGACATAAAATGTGCTGTAAAATTCACTCATCACAAATAAGTTTGTTGAAGTAAATTACTTCCTTTAAAACTAAAACACTTGAGAAATCACATTCATAGCAAGAGAAACAAAATTTATGATTGACGAAGAAAGAACAAAAAATAGGTGACCTGAATACACGAGATGAAATGGTCCAGTTCTACATTTCATTGTTTTCACAATATAAATGGGTTCAAAAATCTCGATACCAGTGATAATGAAATACTTAAACAGGGGCTTAAAACTGTATGTAAGATTAAGGATTCTCAGTATTGCTTCGGAAGGCACTAACACCTAACTCTCTGAGAGGCTGGCACGTCCTAATTTCGGGAGGTGCTAACTCTCTGAGGGGCTGGCATACCCTTGTTCCAGGAATCATGCAACTTCAAGCACGTTTGCCAGAACTCCATGGCACTTATAATGATGGATACTTTCACCGATTACTAGAATGATGGATTGGTTCGTGGATGGCACAGAAATTTTGGTTCTACCATTGAAAAAGAGTTTGGATTAATTTGGGACAATGAGAATTGAGTCAAAAAGTTCACAGAAATTATTTTTTTTGTTATTTTCCATACTTGGATCATTATTAAATACCTGTATTGAATATTATTAAATAACTGATATCTCCCTTGGAATATAAATCAAAAGAAAACACCTCATCCTTTGACAGAATAAATTGCATAATTTTAATAAATTAATTGAAACAAATAAAAAGTGAACATTAATATTTTGAATATTTCTTCAACATTTTTACCCAAATATTAACATTCAATTTATTTAGTTTAACGTAAGATATTCATTCTTCAAGTAGGAAGTCATCCCGTAAATTATTTTATTCATCTTTTGTAATCAAACCAATAATAATTCTGTCTTCATATGCAAAATATGGTACACTGAAAGAGAATGGTTCAGAGTTGAGGAGATACTGTTCGTTAGGTCTTTTTGTCATCACTACAAATTATGTACCAATGTCAATTAAAATTTTCCTTAACTCAAATCATTTTAGTGCAAAATATCCTTCCACAATTGGTACTTCCAAGAGAGATGATGAGTGATTCCATGGTTTGAAATGAATTAAAGTAGAGTATGTGATGTTGAAAGAGACTATGGGGATGAGTACGATGCCTATCCTTATCACGGCATTGGGTGGAAAATGGTCCATTCTTGATGAGACTTAGCACCACACCCAGTAAATTGCACTCGAAACAATGTGATGTGGAGCCGTTGGAAAATTTCAAGGAACATATGCCTAAAAATATCAGACTAATTAAATCATCAATGCAAATATGGCAATAATATAAAAACCATAAAAATGCTGAATACTGACCCAATTATCATTCCAGTTAAGTATTCGTTGGACAATTTGGTATCATGAAGTACCATAGTTACCTCATGGCATCAATGCTCCATCATACATTTATGACTATGGAAACAATGCTTTTAATGATGACTGTCAGTCTAGTGAAATGATAAGCAGAAGCATACAAATTTATGCCTAATGATTCTGATCATCACACGAGAGTTACAGTGATCTATTTTCTTCATAACCAAATGGATATGGATTTACATTCCATATTCCACACTTTTATAAGATTTTTTACAGAAAGAAAAGGATTAGCAGTTCTGGCTTTCTCTCATAAATTGGAATCCTTCTCTCATATCTATGGAATGCTACCATCCCATTATAATTTTAAATCTCAAGTAATTTACATAGGCATTATCCAAATGGTATATCAATCTACAAATCCTTTTCTAAAAGGAAGAAATACTTATTGTAAACAATATTGAATGACTAAGGAACAGCCATTCCATCACTCTATGTAAAGCAATACATTTGCCTTCTTTCAAAGGAATATGATACAAATATAGTTTCATTATCTTTATGTATAAAAATGCATATTTAAGTTCAAACTTCATGTACCAAAATACTCGATATTCCTCTAAGAGAGAAAGTGAACCACACTGAAGGATAATCACATAACAGTCCAGATCTTCAATTACTGGCACCACTGGTTCCTGTAAGTCAAAAAATGTAATTAATAACAAATTTTCAACTCAGCTTCAATTCAGTTCAGAACTACACAATTATTTATTGAACGAACATACTAATAAAGAAGTAAGGAGGGGAGCTAAAACTAACGGCTACAGTAATTATATTCAGTAAAGGGGAGTTAATGAGCCCACTTGTCCTCCCACTTACGGGGCAGAATTACAGTCAAACATGAAGCCCTTGATATTAGTGTTTCCTATTAATATTGCTCCCAAACACACTTCCCATGTTTACCAATTTGTATTCAAGCACTCGAAAATTTGATCTCTTCAAGACTAGATCCTGCTTTGCACTTTAAAAAAGTAGAAACTCTAAATAATGAACAGAAACTAAAATTGAAAGCTCAACAAAAATATTAGACAAAACATGTCTTGCATCTTAGAATTTAGGGTATGTTTAGAGGTGAGCTATCACTAACATTGGAATGACTGCCTTGAAATAAAGAGTTCCAATACGGCCAATAATGGGAAATTGATGACAGGAAAAGAGAAAAGCAAAGAAGGACGATTGAATAAACTGAAGCATACAATCAGAGAAGAAGCAGGAGAAGAATAACCTCTTGTGCAAGAGAGCTGATGCAAGGCAGCCATCATGTGTGCACATGAGAACTTACACAAGGAAGAAGACAATATAAGTACCAAAAAACAAAGGAGAGAAAGTCCTGTCCAAAAAGACATAAAACGAACCTCAACAAATATCTATGAAATCCAAGGATGAGTGGATGTGGCAAAGAAATCAATGACAACATGAAATAATGATCATCACCACTGGCCGTCAATTGTTAAAACTAGTGTGATGGTTCTGCAATTAATATTTCCATCAGATCATATCTCTTCATGTCCACGTATTTATTCTCTGAGAGGGAGCCATCACAAGTCGCTCCAAGGGTTTCATCTTCGGTGGCTCTCCCTCTGTAGCTCCTCCTGTTTGTATTTTGCCTCAATGACTGAAGTTGCCCGGATGCAATGTTTCAAAACGTCCAATGAGGTCATCCAGCTCTTCCTTCCATTGGGCTTCTTTCTTTTCCTGCTCTTCATTGGATTAACTTATTACCTCTGTAGGTGTTTCGCTAACAATGCAAGTAAAATCCAGATATTTCTGTGAATGAACCATTCTGAATTTCTTTATATCTTCTTTACATATTCTTCTATGTACCTATTAAGTCTTAATTAAAGAGGCATAAATTCCACAAAAGTGTGCATTGGTGTGCATTAGGTATTTGAGGAAGCTGACTTAAAAACTTATGTCATTTTATATCTATAGCATTCATAAATTAAATCCATACACTCTTCATCGCAATAAAGTGGAAGACAACCAACTCTTCCCATTTCTTCACAAACTCTCCCAATAAAAAATATATCTGTATAATTAAATGAATAATGTAATAGAATTCACAGAAGTCATATTATACCAGGAAGTTCCAAGTAAACATTTTTGAGTGGGAAAGTAAAGCATATGTAAAAAAAGTTTATAAAATAAAAATATTTTAAAACTATATTTTCACACGTGCAATTTTGATGTGTTGTATATTGCAGGATTACAAAAAAATAAAAAATACAAACACCAGTACTTCTTCATGCAGACATTCAAATGATTGAAAAGTTCTCTATCTGAGAAATGTGCAGCGCAGAACATCCACCGAGCACAGTGCAAAGTAGAGAGAGAGCATAAAAAATCTTCCGAGAGTATCTAAATCATCGAGTGTCCCAATGAAAGACAGAGGATTTTGCATTTTCTTGATTACCAGGATTTGAGAGATCCCTAATGCTTTATAGACTTATCCACAACCTGAACAAGTCTCACACTGCTCAATTGTAGATTGAGAGTCTGAATGGGCAGTGCAAGGAAGAGGTGCAATGTCCATTGTCACCGTTGCTGTTCAACATACATGAGGAGGAAATGATCAAAGAGGCATGGGAAGAACTGGAGGTAGGAATGAAAGTGGGCAGGGAATTCGTGAAATGTGTTAGGTTTGCTGATGACCAAGCTTTAGATTGCCAGTCAGCCAATCGGCAATGCTTGTAAATTACAAGCTTCACATTGAAATAGGAGGGTATAAACTAGAGCATGTGGAACAGTTAACCTATCTCGGAAGTGTTCAGGACCAAAATAGTCAAAGTAGTAGGGATGTCAGGAGAGTAATTGCGCTAGGCAAAGAGGCTTACAAAAGGAGAAAACTGCTATTAACAGAGGCTAAGGAAAGATAAAACTTGTATAAAAATAGTGAAAACTTTAGTATGGAGCATTGTTTCGCACAGCACCAAAACTTGGTTGCTGAAGCAAGAGGATAGCCGTGGATCGGAGGCTTTCGAGAGGTATTTGGTTCATTCAATAGTTCCTTGGAAAATCCAAGAGATAACTCCTATGAAATAACATGTTAAAGTAAGGTAAGTTCATAGTTTTCATGTTGTTTTAGATAAGATAACCGAAATACGTGGAAAATATCATCATGATATAAATGGAGACTCACTTATCATTCCTTGTGATTAATTTGCATTTTTTAGGAATGGAAAGCATAATTTTTTCCCTTTATCAGCCATTTTTTACTATCAAAAGGAATGATGGTTGAATAAGAACATAGAACTATTATCAAGTGAATAGCAGAATATATTTTCCTCATAAAACTAAAGCAATCATGTAACGAGAAAAAAAGGAGAAGGAAGAAAATTGATACAGCTGTTCAGATATGATCGCTGATACAGATTCATATTTGTCATGTGATACCACTTAAAATAATGGATGGTGGATAGTTAATGACTTATTTGTTGACTAATAAAACTCTGTATTTGGTCACCTTAAAGGAGAATATGGAATTCTCTGGGCTAATGAACAAAAGGGAAACAATAATGGATAAGTACGGATAGTAAATCCTAAAAAAAAATCAAAAATAAAACAAAATATACTATAATGTACTATAAGGATGGATGATTTTAACCCTACTATTAATGTAATTAAAAAAAGTTTTTAGATAAAATTAGAGCTTATCCGCTAGAATCTTTCAATCAAAATATAGTTGATTTAATGACAAAGTAAATAAATACTTGATACTAAATTAAATTTTATTTCTCTAAAAACTAGATACCTATATTAACAAATAATATATCTTCACAGAAAATTATTTTTGATACTTATGATACAGTAACCAAATTAAATTTAAAGCTCTTATAAAATCAAACATTAATTTAAATTAAATAAATCATCCTTGACTCAAAATATACCACAAAAACGTATGCTTTTTGTTCAAATCAAAACATTTAATAATATTGACAACCTTTGATTTTGTGAAATTAAAAACTTTTAAGAAGGCCCAGGTATTCCAAGCCTTTATTTTTAAAAAAAGTACTTCATAATTTCAAAGACTTAATTTATCTTTAAGTTTGTAATGTCATTAAAATTTTGAGGTGCTAGGAATAGAATATAATAGTCCGCAAAATAGATAATCCACTCATTGATCATTGAAAGTTTATTGTACTCTTGGAAAATAAAAACAAACTTTGCCCCTTTTTGATGGTGGAGTCGACAATTTAGGCACTTAACCGTTGATTATTTAAACAACTGAATAAAATGTATTAATTAACCATACCTTTCACTCAGCAATATAAGCAATGAAAACAAAAAAGCTGTCATTTATAAATTACACAATGGCAAAAATCTCACGGCCAACACATGGCTTTTTCTACATGCTTTCATTTTCATGAATAATGATAGGAACAGGATTTAATTATTGATGGCAACAAACAACATTACTCAAGCCTAGAAAATGCTTTTCCTCAATGCTTCAGCAAGTTGCAACGAAAAAGGCTCAAAATCTTCTCTCATAGTTTAAATTAATAAATAATTATATAGGTAAAAAAATATTCATTTCTCATAAGGTGGCTGACATTCAGTCAATTAAGTAGAAGGGACCGGACTAGTGCCAACAATGGATTTCTATGCTGACGACATTCAAAAGGGCCATCAAAACATTAAAATCTGCAGGCAAACAATGCTTAATAAATTTTTCACATGAGATGCAGTAAATGGTGAGCAGAAAAATGTAACCTAATCCTTTGTCCATGCAAATGCTTCCAGACCCTTGATAAAACTCAATTGTTCAATCTTATGATGAAATAATAAAATGAACTACTTGTTCACAAAATTCATTTCAGTTTTAATAAAAAATAGTTCTCAGATATCCTCATTAACTTAAAGGTTTGCTTAGGGCAAAGTGCTACTGTCATATGTCGAAAAAAAACAGTCATAATCACTTCTTAGGGTTCAATTCAGCTAAAAAATCTGATCAGTTAAATACATCGTAAGTAACATTGGCCATACAAACATATCACATGCATACACACAAAAAGATGTAATTAGTAAAAATGGTTAAAACAGGTGATTCTGTTGAAATCCCAAAGTAAATTTTTCTATGAAAACAATAATTTTCCCTACAATGCTAAAGTACACCCTAACTGATCATTTTCCCATGGAGATGAGATTCCACATCTGTTCTGGGGTCAGAAATATAAATATACGGTTCTTACTGAGTTGATTTATGTGGAGTCCAGGCAAAACAATAAAAATTGATATAAAATGAATTATAATGTAAATTTAGGGAAGGCCAAATAAAGGTTTCACTCTATCCTGAATTTGATGCATGAATTATATTTTCTACATTTTGAAAGCTCTTTCGATGTTTCCCTCAATTAATTTGTGGAATGGAATTATAATGATGAATTTTAATTTTGCAAGCTCCGCATACTTTTTTGGGGTTTTCCCAGTATGAGTTCCACAGAGTGCCGTGCATCAGTGCCTTGCATCAGTGCCTTGCATCGCTGAAGCCTTCCTCTCAATGCGTGCCCAAATGAAAGAACAACACAGAGCTACAGAGAAATGCATGCGCATAGCATTTTCACCGTGCTATGTCACGGCAGAGTGAAAATCCTTGACAACCCTGAAAGTGCAAGTGCTTGTGATTCGCAACGGTCCCTCTTTCTAAACAACCCAAGTTATTGAGTAAATGAGCAAAAGCATGCATATATCAGTTTTATAATTTTGTATTAATCTGTGTGATTGACGGGTCACATAATTGTATGGGCTTGGTTAAGATTCAATCACATTTATAGGTGCATAATAAACATATATACAAATTCATTCGAATAATAATGTACATGAAATATATGAGTATTTAAGATTTTAAAAACAGAATTCCCTTCTATGTACTCTTGGATGCTATAAAAAACATTATTTAAAAAACAATTTTTCAACATTTTTTTGAATTTATTTTTTTAGGGGAGTATTTGTTTTAACTCTTTGGGAAGTCGATTAAACAGCAGTCTTCCTGAAACTTCGGTGGTTTCTTGGTAGCACTGCTATTCGGCAATGGCCATTATGAAAATTATCCTTACCCCTGGTGTCGTATTTGAGAGCATCCCTATTTCTGACCAGTGAAGGGGTTTTGGTGCAGGCATACAAAATCACATTATACATATAGATATAGGGAGTGGTCATGATTTTGTGACATTTGAAGTACTCCCTGCAGCATTTTCTTGCATTTAATTTAAATATAACCCTTAATGCCCGTTTTCGAAGTGTGAGTATTCTATTGATGTTTCCATGTGCTGAGCTCTGCCAGCAGACGATGCCATATCGAGCTATGGACTCAAATATTCCATGGTATACTGGGATTAATATTTCTGTATTACAATAGTTGGCAAGATTTTTTAAAAGGAATAGGGCTGAACATAATTTTTTACTACATTTCTCCTATTTGAAACCTCCAGCTTAACTTGTCTATTTCTAAACCCAATAAGGAGGTATGTTCTAACTCAGAAATCAATTGGTTCCCTATTTCTACGGAAATATTTGACTGAAGGTCTCTATTAGTAAATACCAAGTTAACTGTTTTTCTTGCATTTAGTTGTAAATTATTGTCATGCAGCCATTGAGCGACTGAATTCACCATAGCATACATATCTATTTCTAATTGAGATGATTTTGTATGACCTGCTATTAGACTTATATCATCTGCATAGAGCTACCATGTTATTATTCTCTGGAGAGATTATGGCTTTTTCAATGTCATTCATATACACCAGGAAAAGTAAAGTCCCTAATACGGAACCTTGTGGAACACCATATTTAATAGTTTTCATTGTTGATTGTAGGTAGCACAATTTTTTCCGACAATTTCTACATACTGTTTCCTATGTTCCAAAAATATGTAAGCCAGAGATGAGCTACTCTCCTGATACCATAATGTTCTAGATTAGTTAAAAGAATGCTAGATTTTACAGAATCAAATGCTTTTAACAGATCCATATATACTCCGATAACATACTTTTTATCAATTAAAGCTTGGGCAATTTTAGCTACATAATCACTGCATGCAGTTTCTACACTTCTATTTTTTGTGAAACCATGCTGTGACTGAGAAAGAACTTAATTTTTTTATGAGGAACTCTAATAGTGTTTATTCCATCAATTTTTCAAGTATTTTTGAAATGCATGAAATTAGTGAGATTGGCCTGTAATTATTCAGTTGGTCTTTGGCTCCCTTTTTATGCAGTGGAATAACTTTGAATCTATATAATTCTCCAGGATATTGCCCAGTTAGAAACGATTCATTGGCTATATTGATAATAGATAAAGTGAAGGATTCTCGACAAAGTTTTATTAGATAAGTTGATATGCCATCTTGCCAACAGGATTTTTTGTTTTTTAGTTTCTTGATTACATTTCTGACTTCATTTTCTGTGGTGGGATTTAAGTAAATTAATTCACTAATGTACATTACTTTTCCTATGCTATCATTTAGAACGTTTTTCTGTGCTGTTGTTTCGCCAATGATATCTACAAAGAAATTATTGAATTCATTTGCCATATTTTGAGGATTGCTGATTTCTTTTCCATCAATTGTTGTTGAGAAGCATTTTTTTTTCCGGGCTCTGATATTTTACTGGAATTTTTATTAATTTACTACAGACCACAACGCTTTTGTTTGATTGGTAGAATTCGAAATAATTTGTTTGGCATGGTGATTTTTTTGCTTTCCTAAGCAGCATCCTATACTCGGACTTCAGTTTATTTCTTAAGGGTATCAGACTACCACCCACTTTACTAGCCTCAGTTTAGTAGTTAAGCCTATTTCTAGCTGTCAGAACCTCATTTGTCATCCAGTTATGTCCTTTATTTGCAGTTTTATTTTTTATTGCTAGCTCTTTCAATGGGAAACAAATATCCCAGTGGTACTTAATAATTGATTGAAATCCTTTGAACTTGTTTGTGACAAGATTTGAATTTAGTACTGCTGCCCAGTCAACACACTTCAATTCCCATTTAAATAAATTCATATTTTCCTGTGAGTATATACGGGTGTATACTGTATCTGCGTTTCTCTCACTTCTACCTGTTAAAGCGTGTGCATTAAATTCCATAATTTGAGCATGATGGTCTGAGAAAGTAGCTTCTAAAACTAGAGATTTGAAGTTATGCTCAGCTAGATTCACAGCTATGTTGCCAATAAAAGTTTTTGAGTGAGATGACTCTCTGGTTGGGGTATTAATAGTTAGCTGGACACTATAGCAGAGAAGTATTTCTTTTACCTTCTGAGTAGAGCTGTTATCTTTTGAGACATCTAAATTCAGGTCCCAAGCAATGATAATTTTATTATTTTTCTTGACGACTTTCTCAAGTATTTTATCAATTTTTTTTGAGGAAATCATCAACTGGTGCACTTGCAAATCTGTACAGACCAATAAAAAAATAAGTTTCATTTGTCTAGGGCCATTTGCACAAGGGTATTTCAAATCCCTTTTCTTTGCCGATTCTATTTTTTAAGTTTTTATAGGCTCTGGTTACTGATTCAAAACAAGTTTTGGCGAAAAATGCAACACCACCACCTTTTGTTTTTTTCCCTACAGAAATGATCCGCAAGAAAATAATCTCTCAGCTTTAGACTTTTCATTTCATTATCTTTTAGGCCATGCTCCGTTATAAAAATAAAATCTGGCCGCTCTTCCTTCATTAGGATCTCAATTTCCAGCTTTTTATTTGCTATGTATTGAATGTTTTGATGTAGAAGCTTCACAGAGCAATTTTTTTTGCAACCAACTATCTTTTTTGTAATTTGATTGGGGGCACTGGTTATATTGACACGGGCTACCTCAGGTCACTGGCATAGGAGGGGACTACTTGTTAACCCTAAACAAGTGAGTGAGTGCGATTGACAAAGGTCTCACATCCCTGAGTGCCTGCAAACATGAACTTGGGTCTTTTTTCTTCCTTGATTTTTCTTTCGAGTACTTTTTCATTCCAGAGTGAGCACAATGGATCCCTGGAATAGGAGATATCCTTGCAAACCCTGAGTGTGGGTGTGAATACGATTCACAAGAGTGACTGTTATGCCTTGACACACCCTAGTGCTAGGCTGGTTCTAAGTTTCTTTCCATATTTACTTTTTTGGCATTGTTTGCGCATGATTGAGGTACATGTGGGGTCACTGGTTCCCAAACACGCCCAAGTGACCCAGTCTGTGTTTCCTATATTTCCCCTTACTTGTCACCTGGTTTCCACCTCCCCCTCCCTTAAACAAACCTAGTTTCAATCAAGTTTACGGTCTCGGCTATTTGGTTTCCAAGAAGATGGATCTCAAGTACTTGGAAAAACATTGTCAGCCAACCATCAAATTATAGGGAAGTAATGATGAGAGAGAGGATGTCCTCATAAAGACAGCAAAAACTGCAGCACTCTACCTTCAACCTGAAGACATCAACTGGAATGCTGCTGAAACTGTTCTCTATCCAACCCAATGAATACAGAGAAAATCTGAGAAATGAGCAAACTTATCAACTCTAAAACCTCAGCACAAACATGCATTCCAAAACTTCTTCCACTCAAATTCTTCTGTGAATGTTTACACATAATAGTTCTGATCTGTTAATTTACCTGGGATCTTCAGGATTGACTTCTTACCTCTGGTTTTATGTGAAAAATTAAATTTGAAATAATGATTGTGAACACAAAATGATGTCCCCGACATCACAGTCTTGCAGCATTTAGGCTGGATTTCATTGGGAGCATGTCAGTTGGGAGAATGGAAAATGAGCAAAAGATAATCATGCATATCTAATGAAACTTAATCAATAATGATGTATGCAAATATTAATTGACAATAAAATAAATACAAATGCTTCGAAAAGATTTGAAATAAATGTAGACTTTTGAAACCATTACGTTAACATGAATTATGAAATTTACTCATTGGCTATTATTATTAACCATTTGTAGATATTTTTTGGCCAGAACGTTACCTCATTCTGTGCAACTACAGGCATTATGATAAAGTTTCATCAGCCCCAATAAGCAAAAAACTCCTGGTCTTATACTTGAAAGCATAAATAGTGATCCACATCTTTAAATCTTTTCCTTTCCAATCTCCTTAAAATATAATGTTGCGGAATCATCTTCCTCTGACTGATCAACATATTGATAAAAATATATCGAAATAGGATTTCTTCCAAAGCTGTAACTTATTAATTTCGCACCTTGCACACATCTTGATAGCCAATTTATAGTCAATTCTTTTCAATAAGTTTAATTTAAGAGGGTTAAGGGGAGAGGCAATTTTTGCCTTTGTCCGTTGGCCTAGGTGGCATTGCGACCATATCGATTCCATTGAGTCCATTAAGGCAATTGCCTTCAAAGAAGAATAATAACAACTACACTCATTTCATTAACTAATGTGTGTTTTGAGCACAATTAATGCTTACAGAAACAGATGAGGAACTGCGATGATCATGCAGATAAGTGAGAATTGCATGGGCATTTCTTAGGCATCATCACCCAGAGCCAGAAGCAGACGACTTCTCCCTCTTCTGCCGAACCCCTGCATGAGATGAGCCGGCTTCATTGTACCCGGGAAGGATACTGACGGCAGGAATCCACGACCTGGTGTACCCAACAGTTGGTCTATTTAAATATGAGACTACATTTAATCGACCAGCTCGGGATTTCATGGATGAGCTAGGCAATGTTTCTTCAATGCAGTCGGTTTGGTTGAAAGGTAAACTTAATTGCACAGTAGGGCTGGAATTAATGAAAGTGTCTATGAATTAGAAAAAAAAACATATAAAAAGCAGAATGAGAAGAAAATAATAAAAACTCAAATTTTTAACATAGATTAGTGCTAACGTAAATATGAGAACTCAGCAAACTTAAAGAACTTCAATGCATGATGATATTCATTTTTTTGTTTTCAAAAGCTCACAATGTTAAGTGTAATGTGATATGGGTGAAAAAATAAAAGCACCGGGAGACATCTGATGAAACAATATGGATATGCTTTTCAACACAAAAGAAATCTGCCCTATTTACATTCACTCTGATTTCCACACTGCCCTTAGTGGCATTTTCCCAGGTGTAATTTCCTGGGTAGAATTTCCTAGGTGAAATTTTCCTACGTGGAATTTTCCTTGGCGGATGCATATATTATTTAAACCACATTAATTTTGAGCCATAATAATTTCAATCTCTGAACTTCAAACTTGGAAATCACATTCAAGAAATATTTACAAAAGTTTTCTGGCATAAGTTTATTAAAAATCAAAGTTCTATGAAAACATTTCACTCAATTTTTTTTTAAATTTACACATATTTTTAGTATTTAGTTCAATTGTATCTCTCCAAATAATTCAATTATTACTGATGCATTCATTTGCTTTACTAAAGCTAAAATCACCAGAGTGAATACTAATTCCTTCCACATCTTTAGAGCAAAATTTTGAATTAAATTTATCCTCAAATAAATGCAAAACTCGTTTGACTTTATAGTTTTAAGAAAGCATACAATTTAAAAGTCAAAACAAGGGTAGAACTTTGGTGCAGGTATTCTTTTAGCTAATTTGGCAGTAACCTACACTGGGAGGAGAAAAAACTACATTCTGCTAATTCCAGCGATGATTCTTATTTGGCATACTTTTACACCTGTGTGCTAGCAAAGTGTTTCAAATCTGCTGCAGGCATTGGAGGTCATGCTATCTCACTTACATTCCTTCTTCATGCTGAAATATTCTCATACATTTTATAATAGTGGAATCTCATTTAAAAGTTAGCCTTTAGGATATTTGTCCCCATGTTTCTCCTAATAAAAAATCACTGTTTGCCATATAATTTGCCATGATAGTTGCGTCAGCAGCTATCATGTACTTCAGCACAGATGAAGCTTTTGAAGTGTGCCACCCATCACGACAAACAACACTGATAATTGATTCTTTACACAAGTGTCTCCAATGAGTGAAAAAAATATCGTAAAACATTAGACAGCTCCTTGAATATTATTTAATATTGAAAGGTCAAGATGATGAGATTTAATTTAATCTTGTATTAACTGCATTATCATCCAAGCCCTATACTTTAATCTATATTACTTCATAGCTTAAAGAGTGGATGAGCATTGTTCTACAGGGAAAATTTTCATTTTTCCCATACTACACCATTGAAAAATTAAACTGTTTCTGGTTTTGAATCTGACCAATGAATTATAATTGTAGTATGACGAAGGGTTTTAGAAATTGCCCTTCTGTGCCTGTAGCAACTCATTTCAACTCAACCAGTGCATTAGTTTTGTCATAAGAATGGAACAAACAAACCTTTTCAATAATAGTCATTTTTCCCTAATGTGAGTGCAATACACAAAGAATGAAAGTTTGTTCTCAACATTACACAGCAAATAATCTGGACAAAGCGCCGCTGTGTGAAGCAAGCCGCTTACAAAGGAGCCACGAGAGTCAGCAGCATCACTTACTTGCACTCTGTCTCAAAATATGCTCAGCCAGCAAGTTTCCATGGATTTGGCTGAACATAATTACAATACATCAATCAATATTCCAGCTGTGCATTTGAAATTATAATTAAACAACTGCTACATTAAACTGAAATCATACATTCATCTAAATGCTGCATTTTTTTAGATGTGACACTTCTTTGAAATAGATGGCTCATTCCTAATGTAATTATTAATTGAAGCTAATTCCGTGATTGCCATAACAAATCACATGAGCAACAATGCTAAAATTATGAACAAAAGTAATTTTCCATGAAATATGCCAACTTCAAATTAGTGAAATTGCAGCTATGTACGGAGTTCTCAGAACAGAGAATGGTCAGTGGACATTCTGATACCTAATTTTTTTATAACACCAGCAGTGTTTATCACATTTTATCAGTGAAAAAAGTTCAGCATTGATCATTGCTGACCGACAATTTTTAAAAGTCTCAGTTCAAATCACTTTCAAATGGTCTATATTTGATTGCATCATGGCAAGAGCCTTTCGCCACACACAGGAGTGCCACATTCACAACAGCCGAGATAGACTTTTGTGAAACTCAGCGGCACAACCAGAAAGATTTCTTCACTTCCCCTACCCATGGGGAGGACATTACATGTGTGACACGCCGCAAATGATGCAGATTGAACTCCATGCTGCTTACAAATACGTTAAAACTTATCCTTAAATGGCAGCATGTGGTTTTTATGGCATAAAAATTTCAAGTGAGGCTACTTTTGCCACAAACTGACTCATTCTTTCTGCCTTGCTGTGCATAATCTTATTTAAAAGAAATAAAGAAGTGGAATTCAATAATTACAATTTCAACAAAGTTGTAGGCAGAAACGTTTAGATCATTACATAATATTATGAATGGATCTAAGACTAAGGTTCAATTAGTAAGCATCACATAAATATTTTCAGGGAATCCCTCCTTTGAAAAGTCTAACATACTCACCCAGTGAAGAATTCAGTACTCGGCTCAACCACGACCTCTTCCATCTGCAGTTTAGTGGGCATCATGGACTGGACATCATCTTCCTCTTCCTCCTCTTCTTCTTGAGCTTTAAAAGTGACAATTGATTCTATGAGCTCAGCTCCTCCTGAGATTTAGCACAAAATTAAACATGATGGGAAAGTACAATGGGGCCTCGCTTATGGAGCACCTCGCACAGCGAGCAATTCGCATAACGAGCAAAAATATTGCTCCCACAAGCGACTCGCTTAGCGAGCAACTTTCTGCATAATGAGTGACAAGGAGAGGGGACTTTCAATGGGTGCCTGCCACTGCCGTTAGTCTCTTACACTTGTTCCGCAAGCATCTTTGCATTGCCTGTGATCACACATTTTTCCAAACTTGCGTTCAAACATATTACTAGGGATTTTTCGAGCAAAGTTCAATAATATTTTGTGTGTAGTTTTTGAAATGACCCCAAAGAAAATATGTAAGAGGGAAGCCATAAGAGAATAAAAATAACAGTAGAAATGGAAAGTAGTCATTGAGAATTGGGAACGAGGCGTGAGCGTGGCTGATCTAGTACACCCATCAACAATTGGTCGACATTGACCAATGGCCTTTCATTCATGAACGCGGGCAAGACCAAGGAGGCAGATGCTTCAAATAGAGTGACAAGAGTATCTACGCCACGGTTACATATCCACAATGATGCTGGAAGGTTGCTTCTCATACGCATAAATGAAAAGCAATTGCAATGCAACTTTATTAACCAGACCATCATTTGTCAGAAGGGGAAAGTGATTTTCACCAAACTCATTGAAAAGAGATCAGGATCATCAACGGCCAGACAAGTACTTAAGGGGAGCCATGCATGCTTCAAGGGGTCAACGAGAACCATCGCCTACAGCATCGTGACGCAGCAAGCGCAGAGGCAAAGGCAGCAGGGAACTTCATTGGCGACTTCAGAAAGCTTATAGATTCTGTCTCGGGGTTGCCTGCCACAACATGTTTTTAGTAGTGACGAGACGGTTCTCTTCGGGAAGAAGACGCCGCAGGAAACCTATCCATATCTGTGCACATAACAGTAGCAGAGAATGCATTGCTCGACTGCAAGGCAATGAAAGGCCGTCTGATGCTGCTATTTTGCACAAATGCTAGCGGCCATTTGAAAATGAAACCCCTACTTGTTTACCATTCAGAAACTCCACGAGCCTTCAAGAAGTCCGAAACAGCAGGCTAAGTGAGATGTGGAGGTCAGGGGACACTTGAGCATCATATCATGTGCACAAGGCATAGCACCAATAAGGGAGGGACGATGCAAGCCATTAATTCATTGAGCAATCATTCTGGGTCGCATATTAACCAAATTTGGAAGCATTAGTGAAAACAAAGGTTTCTAGGCAGCTTTCCATTAAAATGGAATTTGGTACATATAAAAAATAATTAAAAATTTATTTCAATTCCTTTAGCTTTTACAAATTGAGTTTGCATTCCCGGTTGCTTCAATCCACCACAGAAGGAAATGTGAACATGATCCACGTTCCCAAACCACGTATGCATAATTTTCTTTGAATAAACCTTGTGCATACATTTTTTTCAGCATCGAACGTATTATCGTATTTTACATTAATTTATATGCAAAAAGTTGTTTCACTAAATGAGTGCTTCACTTAACGAGAAAGATTGCGGAACGAATTATGCTCACCCCACAAGTTTCCACGGTACCATTTTCTCCACATGTATAATACTGTGAGGTATTGGCAGTCAACTTTACACCACTAAGTATGTACACTACAATATTCACTTCAGATTGAAGAATCGAACTTTGGCAGCTGATCCCAATGTGCTTCCCTGGCCCACGTTAGTAGGCATTCAGAACATTTGCTATCTCAAATCGTTACTTTCCACTGAATCAGCTGGCATTCTGCATATTACTCAGCTGCTGCCCTCTACAGACAAATATTAATCAGCAATCCATGTTGGTCAACAGTTTGAGTGAAACGACTTCAAGTCCCACAAAACACAAACAAGCCACCAAAGGCACACGCCCCCAGAAAATACCATTAGCCCACCTAAGATGATGGGAAGTATCTCCATAAAATTTGGATGCTGTCGGGTGGTTTCTATTTTAACACAGATGCTAAATCACTCTCAAAAATAAACAACCGCTGCACTCTCAGAATCATTTATATATTACTAACTTAAGTGACATGTAAACTATAGGGCAATAAACAGTACCTTGAGGAATAATACATTTCACTGAGATTCATGTTAGATGCCATATTTGTTCTTTAAGGATTCTAATTTACATTCAAAGAGAGTTAAGCCAATTTATTAATTAGATTCCTTATACTTTTTGGATTTGATTTCAGTTGAATTTTCGTAGTCTGCTCAGGCTCTGGTGCCGAGTTAGCTGTGGCGCTTGGCGATGTCACGGGAAGGATCGGAGTGGCCGAGGTGGACTCCCCATGCACCAGGCTGTTTCTGTACAGGAGCAGAGGTTTCCAGTCTTCTCCAGAGCCAGATGCCATTCCGGTGGCTATCCTTTGATCAAGATAGCTTAACCTGCACACCACATAGGATTAAAGAGAAGTTAGGGGCACTCTATCAAACCATAAACTACAAAGCTATCAAAGTCCTGTTTTAAAAGATCGATTAAAAAATTACACAATATATTTCTGATTGAAGGATTACACTTTCGGTAGATTCTTGTCCTTTCTCCACTCATGAAGGGGGTTTCCTACAATTCTGATACCTTCATGTGGTTTTCTCTCTTTCTAATTCCAAATTCCATTACCACAATACGAGGTTTGTAGAAATAATATGGGGAAATTTTTCAGAAAAATAGATTTATGGCAGATATAGCTACAATCAGAAAAAAATTGTTACCAATACTTTTTAGACAAACCTTGCACACACCTACAAATTTTATTTGGCCTGTAGACAAAAGAAGTAACCAAAACATGCTCACTGCAACTATTCACATGGTTTGGTATGGGGACCTGAAGGACCACCATCAACAACGAAAACATGCTACCCTTGAACGTCCTAAAAAGAGATCATGATAATTTATAAGTAACCATAAACACAGTAATCAACCCGAAGGTCAGTTTAGTAGGTGATGGTAGAGTTCACCCAGTACTAAGCCCTATACGGCGTGTGAAATTCACACATCAGGGTAGTGGGGCCAGTTCCTTTCCCTGTGCCGGTTATGGTTTCCCAGGAAGACCAGGTACCCGAAAAATCACTTTAGCTTGGGTGGAGCTGCAGGTGCCCTGAGTGCCTTGCTCGGGAATCGAACCCGGGACCCTCTGGTCAGCAGTCCAACGCTCTACCCACTGGACTACCACGACCCACAATTTATATGTACCTATGTGCATATTGACCATAGCTCCTTTACATTCCGAATAACTTTCAGTTTACTTTTCATTAATTTGAAAATGTGTGCTACAGAGATACTAATGAATTATAATAATTCCTATTCCTGATGCATAATAGGGGTGGCTGTACTTACACTACTCTTTTGTCCTGGTTTAGAAGTTTAAATGTAAATTCGGCCAAAATTTCCAGAAAAGGTAGATTTTGTGGAGGTCCACCAGATCCCATTGGATCATCCAAGGGCTGCACAGCAAACAATATGCCATCCCTGTGAAGAGCCGTCACTGCCTCTCGGTTCTTCACGGAGTCTAATCCAAATGACAGCGCAAAGCGCTTGGCCATCTCCTTATAATTAAAAGGAAAGCATTAATATGGATTCAACAAAGTTTTTCTTTTGATGTTACCCATTAGAGGAGAGTAGCATATTGCTGGAGAAGAAGAGGGTAGACTTAATGATCAAGGAAATAAATACAGAGTTTACAACGACACATGGCCAGGAAATCTTTAGGGATGTGGTTCAATAACAACACCACTTCTAAGAACTTTCACTTTGTTTTTCTTAATACATAACTCATTTCCTTAAACTGAGCTCAAATGGTATATTTTTGCTCATATCACAATAGTTAAATGAAAAATCACTATGGTTCTTTAAAAAAATAGAAAAACCATAAACACAGTAATCAACCCGAAGGTCGGTTTGGTAGGTAATGGTAGAGTTCACTCAATACGGTGTGTGAAATTCACACATCAGGGTAGGGGGGCCAGTTCCTTTCCCTGTACCAGTTATGGTTTCCCAGGAAGACCTGGCACCCAAAAAATCACATAGCTTGGGTGGAGCTGCAGGTGCCCAGAGTGCCTTGCCCGGGAATCGAACCCGGGCCCCTCCAGTCAGTAGTCCAATTCTCTAACCCTGGACTACCACGCCCTTTAGTATTCATTTTATTCATAAAAAACTTTGATTTGAAAATAATGGACTAAATTTGCAGGAATGTTAAATGCATGATATAGTTTCTCATATTGAAACAGCATGATATGTCTCATATTATCATTTATGCTGAGAAAAATATATCAAATATTACTGTAATTATTACCACTATTGCTATTATTACCACGAAATATCACAATCAGTTCCCTTCATCACTATTATACAGGTTGAGCAGTAGATGCTTAAGAACCAAATAACAACTTTTTCTGATGCAATAATGGAATATAAATAAAACATATTCAGCGGAAATTGCAATCTAATATTAAATTGAAGCTTTATATTTACTGAAAGATTTTTTAAATGTAAATATTGTACATTGATTTAATCAAGAATTGACAAAAAATATTTAAAGCAGTGGCAGCCATTTGGATCACAAAGAATGTATTTTTTCACAAAACATTAAATTTTAAAAACACATCAATAAAACCTACATAGGCCAAAATCCAAATTATACCTTCTGCAGCAATGAACTTAGAAATATAAATGGGTCTGCACCAGCCTGAAAATTTTCTTAATTACACACAATAGAATTCCTGCCCAATTTGAAATAAGGCAAACGATAATTAAAACTTGAGGGTGAACCAAAAAAACATTGTGAATGGAAAAAAATAAAATTACTTGTGAAACTTAAAAAAAAGAAAAGAAATTAGTACTAGATCTTTAATTGTACTACTGCTGTAATTATTATCAGTATTTAATGACCTGTAACTAGAAGTATTAAATTTCCTGAATATCATTCTCTCAACTCTGTCATGTGCAAGTTTTTAAGGTGCTTTAAGAACTTACCCTTAGAGAGAGAAATTCCTCCGAATATCGGTCAATGGTCACGTGAGCACTCCTCTCTGCAGCTTCGTTCCCCTCCCCTCCACTCCCCAGCTTCATGCGCACATTTTTATCACACATCTCAGTAAAAAGGGCCATCAAACTAAGAACCATAGTCCGTGCACAGTCAACCTTATTTATGTCACGAGCCTTGCTTAGTGTGGCTTTAATTATATCTCCGTATTTGTCACTGAACTGTAACATGAAGAGAATAAAGGGAACGCCATTACAAGAGGACATATTTGATCAATCAAATGATGACAATATGGACCCTTTTTCTACTTTTACACTAGAAAATTTCACCATGGCAAAGTGACACCAAATAAAGGTCAAGAATAAATAACCTTAGGTTTAGCAAGGGGATTGACCAGATGAAATTTGCTTTATTCACTCACTGACTAAAGCTAATGGGTTTGTTTTGAAGACCTTTACATATCCCAAGTCTCATCCTGATGAATTACTTAAATTTAATTAATCTGTTGAATACGATAAAGAAGCCACAAGGAAAAATTATTTTAGGAACAGCAATTAAAGGATCTACAATGAACTCTTTTGGATTATTTGCGTGCAAATTATTTATTTTGCAGATTGTCCGAGCTACTCTCTCTTCCCACCACCTCATAATTTAAAGGAAATTACAATGATAAAGATAATTAAATTCTTTGGAACTTTGACAATCTCTTTCAAAAACACAAATTTGAAATGCCTGGGCTTTCTTAGAAGCGTTTCATTTTACAGAATCAAAGGAGGTCAACAGTATTGAATTTTTTATTTTAACAATGTAATACTATCCGTTCTTCCTCATTATTGTTACCCATTGTATTGCATTCATAAACCCTGAGAATTCCATATTCTCCTTTTAAGGCGAGCAAATACATAAATAGTTTTACTATGCAACAAATGAGTCATTTACAATCAATACTCCATTATTTTACTCGGCATAATATGACGAATATTAATCTGTATTAGCAATCCTACACTGATCGTTTGTTCTTTCCCGGCTACATGATTGCTTCAGCTTTACGAGGAAAATACGTCCTGCTATTCACTTGATGACAGTTCTGTGTTCTTATAAAACTATAATTCCATTAAATTGTAAAAATGGCTGAAAAGGGTAAAAAATCATACTTTCCATTCCTAAAAAACTGTGAATTAATCACAAGGAATGGTAAATATAAGTCTCCATACACATCCGTTTACGCTATGACCACGTTTTCCACATATTTCAATTATCTGTAATTTTGAATTATCCATGGGTTATCATGCATACCTCGACAGGGATAATTGAGAGTTTACCGCATTAGTCAATAGAACCACATGATCCTCATGTAGATAATGAATTATACAAAATATCATTCTTTTTTACCAGGAATATACTTTTGCAGGTACAACTAAAGACAATATTTCCAATAGGCACAGGAATTTCAAACAGTATACTTCAGAGCATTCTGTACTTCAGCAGCAGTAAGGGTAGCAGAAAAAAGACTCAGGGTGTACACACTCGACTCATTTGAACCATAAAGTAAAAAAAAAAAATACTTTCATCAGCACCTAACAACATTATTTGTATCCTCCAAATAACGTGGAATTTTATCCCTTGATATTCTCTGATGTGTCATGCAGGTTAAGCCAAAGAGGAAATTAAGACTGGATGCATCAAATCTGTCACTAATAACTTCATTTGGAGTTTTTCTTTCAATGAAACCTGAATGATACTGAGATTTCACACTTTGAGCATTTGCTCCATATCAGAATTATTACATACGCATGTTGGAAACACGAATGAGCATTTGGAGTGTAATTACGGCACTGGGAAGTGGTGACACAGACTTCAAGCACACCAATATCCACTGGAGTTTATACATCAGAGTAATCAATGCAAAGGTTGGCTTTTTAAAGGTGAGGGAGGGTGCTCGCCCCTAAAACCAAGCTCAAGGGTGATGGGGTTAGTTGATGTGCCAGCACCACCAAGGGATTGATTTCACGCAGAGTTGGAGCAATCAGATAATCATGCCATTCGCTAGTATTTTTCAAATTCACAGGAGAAATAGTCATAATACGTTCCACGGTTTCCATTAAGACTAGGCTCACGGAATGGTCAACATTATACAATAAAATAACAGGCATGACTGTAATTTTCAACAATAACTTCTGGAGAGGAGATTGCTAAACAAATATATATATATATATATATATATATATATATATATATATATATATATATATATATAATAAAAGACATATGCCCTTATCTTATTTAGAATACAACCATTTCAGCTCAATTGAGTCTTAATATGAATTTTTATCTTTTAAATTGAGTGCTTGAAATTAATTAGCTTCGGGACAAAATATTGATTCCAGGATTACTACTCCACATGATAATGTGTGTCCAGAAGAGATGAAATTTCATTGCCATCTACAAGATGAGATTTGTCCTTGTTCTCTCAATTTTTTAGTATCACACACAGGACTACTACTCGCTATTCTAATGTGTTTTAAATTGAACCTTTTTCAAGGAAACTTACCTTCAGGTAATGCTTAAATACGTTAGATGCAACTGTTATAGGCACGACATTATATACAATCAGCTTACAGAAAGAGGCCAAAAAGCACCTTCTCTTGTGAAGCTCATATTTCTTATGCTCATCTGAAAAAAACAAATGAAACATACATATAATATATATATATGTATTCATTTGCAAAAATAAACCCATACAGCAAATAAATGCATAGGATGAGATTCAGTAAATTAAGAAATCTGCTATAGGTACATGCATACATCAAATGGTGCAAAAGCAGGACTTGCTTGATGTATGCATACATGGGCAATCAAAAAGTTTCCAGATCATCATGCAAAAAAGAGAGTATCTCATTATTCTGAAGCATAATCATGATTTAACTCACTAAGAATGCTTAAGATAATGGAAAATATTGACATATTGATAGTTAAAATATTGACAGTTGGCCATTCCTCTTTCCAAAAGTAATTTTGTTAAAGAACTCAAAACGATTAAAGGTTTAGCAATGAAAAATGGCTACAAAGAAAATTTAATTGACAAAATACTACAAAGAAAATGTTCCTCCAAAGCATACAGTCTTTTGTTCAAACCAATTAATGTGGAGGAAATAGGTTACAAATGGTGCAAACTCCCGTATTATGGATTGATTTCACAAAAGTTAGCCAACCTCTTTCCAAGGGAGAAATTTCGAAGAGCTTTTTAAAATACGAATAACTTAAAATCAGTCTTGAATACTACAAAAGATAAAATATGTACACAAAATAAAAGTGGCATTTATAAGTTAACTTGTAAGGACTGAAGTGATATATATATGATTTATTATTGTGTGTGTGCTTAACCCCCTCTTCCCCCTCCCCATCAATGCCAATCGCAGCACCACTTTTTTTCCACTCCTTCTCCCCCCCCTCTCTCCCCCACCCTTCCTCACCCTCATGAATGGTATAAAAATGGACTGCGACTCAATTAATTTGTACCTGGTGATGACGCTTAAGTGTTGAAACTAGTTGTACGTGAATAAAAGGACAGTGGAAAGACACATTGTATTCTTCATTTAATAAAATATTGACATAAAAAGGTGCATCACTTGGAATCGTACAACAGTATTGCTGGCATTTGTGCACTAGCAACTTTCTCATCCAAGCTGGTAATTCTTCAAAATCAACATAAAAAGCTTCTGATCAAGCAACTTTTTACTTGTCCACAATTGCAATCAATAAATGTGGAATTGTATTTCTTTTAAAACTTTACCATCATCATTCTCGATGACCTCACCACCTGCTTCAAATTCCGTGAACACCTCCCTCTGGATGAAGTCATTCAGCAACTCTTGAAGTTCCTTGTCCACTTGATAGGAAGGGAGGACACCCCATCGACAGTGCAAGGGCCCACTGCCGTAATCACCGTTTCGCAGATGAATGAGGAGGTCACACAGAAGTATGAAAGCCTAGAGATCCAATGTGGTGAAAATATTACCACAGAGAACAAAAGAAATTAATTACCTGCAGCCAGATGATTATGAACGAGAATTTACCAAATATGATGAAAACAATTTAAACTTTCCTTTTTTTCACCAAAGTTGGATTCCAGTTTGAATTTAAATTTTTGAGGGGAGTAGTGGAAGACATAGGAAAATAAATGGCGATATAAAATTCTGGTCCCAAGGTAAATATATTTTAAAAGGCTATTTTTATGATTTACAAATTACATATTTCACAGAACTAGAGGAAAGAAATGTTTAATGTAACTCAGATTACTGTACTGGCATTTAACTTAACAAAAGATGAGTTTTAAAAAGTGATTAGCACAGCACACCTAAATAACAATTTATTGGCAAAACCTAATTTTAAAAAGGTTATGTGCCAAATGGATGGATAAAACTTATGGAAGTGAACAAAACCTCAGAAAAAAATGTCAAGTATCACTCTCCATAGAATGGTGATAATAACTCTACAATTCATCGATTACTCTTGAGCTTAGAATCCAAGGCAATGCAATGATGCATGAAGGAGCTCAAGAGAATAAGTTGGACATGTTTATCAATCATAAGCCAAGCAGCAAAAGTTAAAAAAACTTAAAAATCGGTAATTGATTTTTGACGGCAAAAAATTTATATATACATTTGTAATGTCACATCTATCCCCTGAATTTTAATGAAACTCCACCTAGAACCTTAGGAAGCACTCTTTGTGTCATTGATCACTTTTAAAAATGACATCTTGAGTAAATTACTCCCATTCAAATTAATTAAATCTCATTTTTGTGATGAACTAGCCACAAAAACTGCTGGAACAGAAGAGGTTTTATGCTTTGCGGGAGATATTTGCAATAACTTACAGTTAGGGGATTTAGGCTAGCAGCCACTTGAAATACAAAGAGAACAAGCGAGACTTCGACTTTCAGAAAGGTTCAGAACAAAAGAGTTTAACGATGACACTGAAAGAATTCTAATGGCCCCACACTGCTTTGGTAGATCACACCACAAAGATAAAATAAGGGAGATAGATTCCAGTACAGATTGATTCAAATACCCATTCTTTCCCCAATCAATCAGAAATCATAACAGTAAGAAACCAAAGTCATTTTAGAAATATTAAAAATATTTAATTTACACGTCGGAAGAGTATTAGACATTGCAGGGATATTAGTTGTATTTGTAGGTGCATGTGTATGCTAGTTGGTATTTAAGTGTGTTTGAATGTGTATGGGGTGTAAGTGTTTTTGCATGAATGCATGCCATGTTTTGTTTGTGGACTGTATAAATTTGTGGCTTTGGCATGTGGTTTTTTTCTTAATTACTGAATTATTATTAGACACAGATGTAATCCCAATAGTCTTATTAACCTTACAGCACAATCAGTAACCTTCAGAGACAATGGCTTTCATATTAAACAATTATTCAATATTGGCAATTTTATTCAAAAATTTATGAAGAATGAATGTTTTTTGCCCAAAATGAGTAGAATTAATAAAGCAGAAACTTTCTTGAAATTATTGTGTAGCCATTTTATAAAATTCATGTTGGTGCCATGTTTTTTCTTTGAAAACCAAAGATTTTGGTAACACGCAACCCAAGATACTCATCAAAATAAATCCAAAATTAATGAACACGCAAATTTGTTGATGAGAGTTTTGGCTGTGCTCAACAAACAAGAATTTGAGGAATCGGTGCATAGCTGGTGAAATTTCTGAGGAATTTCCTTCCAAAGTCAGTTGATTTCCAAATATTTCTGCAAATTAATCTAAATTCAGATTTGCTAGACTATATATATCATCCCTAACTTTGAGAGATTATTATAATACTGACCCACTTGAATCAATGTAAATTGCTGAGAATGACCATTAAATACCAACATATTTTATTTTCACTAAAATTTATCTTCAATAATGCAGGCATTTACTTTCACTAATAACACCATCTAGCACCAACAGAATAGCAAAATATGAAGCGGATACCATTGATATTACCTCTTCACGAAGCAGCTCAACTGGGCAGGCCTGGATAGCATTTCGGAGTATGAACACAAAGGATATCACTCTGGTCCTGAGCAATTCCAAATGAGTTGCATCTCTCCCTTTGTTAGCAGCTCCTGAATCAGTATCCATCAAGCAAGCAAAATCCCAGAGTATGCTGAAGTAAGCTATTGTCATACAATGCTTCAAAACCTGAAAGTCAAACAGTCATTGTTGGTCATTCATGTACCGAAGGAGAAGAACACATAAATGATGAGCAATGTGAATGACCATAGGACCTGATTAACAATACCTACTAAATACCTGAAGCCCAATTCTTTACTGAATGACAATGCTCTATTTCATTGGCTCCAAGGCTCTCCTTACCTACTTGAGTCTTGGCTGCAAGATACCCTGGCTGATTTGGAGTAATCTAGAACACCTTTTCCAATATTAATTTCGATTCGGCCCGACATAAGCAATTTCAAAATTTAATTTTTCAGCCAAGTTATCAGTTAGACACTGCGTCCACTTGCTAACCTAAAGATCATGGCTTTGAGGCCAATCTTGGGCATGGCTGTTGCATCAGACGCTGACAGCTTGGCCCCTGGGACACCTGATGAGTAGTGTTTTGGGATCCAAGGGGCACATGGGCCAATAGACCAATATCTGGAGAGCTAAAGAAAATAAATAAAGCAAAGCAAAACAAAGAACCTACTACATAAATACAGTAAGACAATGAGCCTCCTGCATCCAACGAATTTACAGCCAACTCATCTATGCTTATGTCCTGGGCCTGAGGCTCACTGAGTATATATTAATTAATTACTACATGACATTTAAGGATCAGCCGCCTCATCTTTCCAAAAGATCGACTGTCGACTTTTCCAAGGTCAGATTCCACTATGCATAGTTTTCCAATTTGAGGAAGCTACATAGTTTGTATAAAAAGTATTGAGAAAAGTTTTGGACAAATTGATTAATTTCAGATATTGCGACACTGCCTCCAAATTCATCAAAGCACATCCCTTGAGTGTTGACACACTTTTGCCAGTGGCCTTCCCGCCACCTGCAGGCTCCCTGGTAGGCGGAAGGTCCTCAAGGGGACACGTGCAAGCTTCTTTGATGGCACGTAGGGTCCCATGGTGGTGTCCTTTGAGGAAGGATTTTACTTTTGAGAACAGGAAATAGTCTGCTGGTGCAAAGCAGTAAGAGGGTTGGGGAATCATGGCGATGCTGCTGCAGAAGGTCTTTGCAAACAGAGACACTCGACTCTGCTCTTCTCTGGTCATTCATCAAAACCTTTGCGAAAAGTTCAGCGCATATCTTTCGCAATGCCAAATTTTCAGTGATATAATGGCACGTGCACCGTCCTCTAATCAATGCCAATGCTACGATCTACGACCATGTATACAATTAACCTATGGTCTGAATTCAGCACTTCACGCACATGTCAGGAAAATATTGTTGCCAATACTTATTATAGAAAACTTGTATATTAGGCACTTGACAAACAAGGGAGCACTCGTATATTCCCTAACGGTGTTTAAAAATATGCATAGGACAATATTTTAAAATATGTAAAAAATGTGAGTTCAACTATCACCTTTCTATGAAACACCACCTATCCTTCATTTCATTACAAGTACCTTAGAAATCCAAAATGTTTCCTCAGAAACTCCAGTACAATGCACCCAGAGAAGATGCACATCCCATTTTTAGCATCCAAATAAAGGAAAAACTCTCAAACATTTGGGTGTCTAAAGAAAAAGTAATTTCTCATGGAAGCTCCAAAGTGCACTTGTTATTTACATACTTATTCAAGCAAATATTTTCTAAGGAAATTACCTTATTACTAATAACATAATGAATAAAGCTGACCAACGGCAAAACTATTGTTTCAATAGTCCTTTTTAATATTAACCAGGAGAGGAAGATTTTCTATGTGATTTAGAAAATAAAATATCAAATTTGACACAGAAAAATGGATGAATTAATACATGGAGAACATTTTTGTTACTAACCTTTCATATTTGTGGCTAGGGGTCAAATATCTTGGGCAGAATTACAATTAGCATATAAGATCATAACTTTCTTAATCTATTCATTCTAGGAAGTAGGTGCATTTTCAGCAGGGGACCATGCAAGCATTGTCATAACCTTGAACTCTTTTATTCTGAGAGAATCATAACACTGAATTGCTTTATCCTCTCTTGAAAGACATCAGGGCGGTATTATAAGCAAACACACACTACTAAAAGGAGAGGGATGTTAGACAGCAAAAACTAGTTCTTCAGTACACTGAATAAGAACTAGGATGAATATATACCAAGTTATTTTATCGTGATCAAGGTATAATATTTTCAAAAATAAATGGAGACTAAGGTTTCCACATGAAATTTGATGATTAATACAATAATTTTGATGCATTAAATACATGAAATAGTATATATTTATATAATTTAGGACACTTGGAAATAAAGCTGTAACATCATTCAACAGAGAATATGATGTAGAAGAAGATAGCTTAGGTTCAGGCTTACTTAACAGTGAGATAGAAAGTGTACAAACGGAAATGAATTCTTATGAGGTGTTGGGGGTATTCCTGCAGAACTACTTAAAGTTATAGTAAAATGTGGGAGGAAGAGTCTATATGGACTGATTTGTAGTATCTATGAGGAAGGAGGGGAGACAAGACAACTATTAGATAGTTGTGTCCATCCAAAACCTACCTTAACCGATAGATGACCTACAGTTATAATTATTCAACACAACAATGCTACGGCATACAAAATAATAAATATGAACTTGAAGGCATGTAACTTGTTACCAAATGGGGGAGGAAAGAAATGGCACAGAGATTAGGAAAGAAAATTCACAATAGCAGTTTGCTGTACCTCATCTGGTAGCTGCACTGTATTCAAGTTCTGAACTGTTTCAAACACAGAGTCCCAAACACCCCAAGGGCCAACATCATGGCATCCGTATAAAATGGACAATTTGTGCGTCACTTCTGTCAACTCCAGCAATTCAGACATTTCAGGAATTTCGCCCTACAATTCAAACAATAAAAAAAACGTGCATTAATCAATAATTAAAACTGCACTTTGGTGGGCCTCTAAAAGTAAGAATTTATTAACATGGCTGGGAACCACAACTTGTGCAAGTAATTTCAAACAATTACCAATACTGCCATATGTCCAATGAATTTAGGGTACATGTTTGTTTGGAACCAATGTTTAAATTTGAAAAAAAAAGAAAACAAATTTTCTCCATATGTATTAAAAATATCTTTCCGGTAAAAGGCAAAAAGAAATCTGTTCAAGCTAAAGGGAGCTGCAAGATCTAACAAATAGTTAATTCCAATAGGGTGTAAAATCATTGTCTGAGTACTGCTTAGAAAATTATTTGGTTTGACCCATAAAAGTGCATCTCATAATTTGGATGAAGATAAAGAGCAGTCTCTAACTGAGTAAAGATGGAATATTCACTTGTATACTATATGAAATAAACTAGAAGGAATAATGATCTAAACATTTATCCAAACTTTTACTGGGCACCATTGTCAGACAACTCATAATATTATATTTTCTTTTCAATTGAGGAACTTAATGGATTATAGGTAGACGAAAGAAACGAGCTACAATGGTGGTTTTGTCATTCATATGCGTTCCCATCCCTTTTCCTTATTTCAATATCCATGTGAATGAATACTTCATGAATAAGTCAGTGGATCAATTGCCAAAGTGTCTCATGCATGAAATCTTCCCTGATTGGGATGCTCCCGACCCCAAGGCATTCCTACAAACATAACACTCCCTTTAATAATTGCTTAAGTCTATTCAATTGCTCCTGGCTCAACCTTTTGGATATTCATTTTAATTAAATGAAGAACACAAAGTATCTTTCCACTCTCCTTCTATTCACGTACAACCGGTTTCAACGCTCAAGCGTCATCATCAGGTACAAATTAAACAAATCGAAGTCCATTTATATACCAATCGTGAGGGAGAGGAGGGGTGGGTGAGAGAGGGGGGAGAAGGAGGGGAAAGAAAATGGGGTTGCGATTGGCATTGATGGGGAGGGGGGAGAGGGGTGTTAAGCATCAGGAAAGGTGCTTGGTTGGTTTACAGTGGGGTAAGGTGGGGGGTTTGTCGGGTCTAGCTGTGAAGGAAAGGGGTACTTCCAGGATTGGGGAGAGGTATTCAAACAATAAATCGTTAACCAAATGACCCGTTTTTTAATTCTCCCTGATTTCGAGCTCCTCCCACTTGTCCATCCTCATTCCTTTTTCCATCTGGTGTAAGAGGTCCGGGTTGAAATCACTCCCATGGTTTTCTTCCCATAGATGCTTGGCAAAGTGTGATTGCTTGAGGTCACAGTTCCTGAAACAGCGTTTGTATTCCTCCGCCCGTGTTTTTAATGATCTCCCCGTTTGACCTATATACATATAGCACCACGCCGATCGCAATTCCATTTTCTTTCCCCTCCTTCTCCCCCCTCTCTCACCCACCCCTCCTCTCCCTCATGAATGGTATATAAGTGGACTGCGACTTGTTTAATTTGTACTTGATGATGACACTTGAGCGTTGAAACCGGTTGTACGCAAATAAAGGACAGTGGAAAGATACATTCTATTCTTCATTTAATTAATGAAGAATACAATGTATCTTTCTTCCTCCTCACACATCGTTACTTGTGCGTGAATTTTTACGAATTTTATGCCAAAAACAACACACTTATTACGCCACAGCCACCATATTCCAAGGATCTGGCTCTCAGTGACTTTTTCCTTGCTCCCAAAACTGAAGAGGCCCATGAAAGGATGACGCTACGCCACGATTGGCGAGATAAAGACTGCATCGATGGAGGAGCTGAACAAGATCACATGAAATGATATTTGGAAATGCTTCAAGGATTGGAAAAAAACGTTGGCACAACTGTTTAATATCTAATGGGGATTACTTTGAAGGGGACAAAAAAGATATTCATGAATGAATAAATAATTTTTGAAACAACACAAAAGTCACCATACTTTTTGAACAGACCTCGTACACACACAATTCTTGGTTCTTTTCCTACTGTAATATAATATCACCATTCTATATCAACCGCGGGAGCAAAGGTATTCCGTTAACCCATGAAACTTGACTCCTGGGAAGCCATATGACATGTTGGAATGTGAAATCAGGAAACAATGAGGTACCCAGGATTGAAAAAGATTATTTGGTGCCCAAAATGATTACTAAAAAGCAATTGGAAGAACACACCTGGAAATGTACAAAATAAGAAATTCGTATGCACTAATATGTAACGAGCATACCCTTTTGCTGCAGGCTGAGTGATGCTGCATGGCTATTTTAAAGTGAGTTACAATACTTTCTGTTAACACTGTCCTCACTACTTCACACTTGGGCAATCGTTCACTGCCCATCTCACACAGCTTCTCCAGGGTCTTCACAGTCATTTTCATCACATCACGATCAGAATGGTTGAGCATCACCTGGCAAATTAGCTGCAGCAAACCATCCAATTCCTGAAAAATAAAAGTTGACAGGCCATTTACAGAACATGCATCGCAGATTTTGAACCAGCCGACATGCCTCAATTCGCTAGAATTATGATTAGATCACTGAATTTACAAAATTAGAGAGAACTTAATAATTAGAACTATATCAATCCAATTTTACTTTCAAATCTCTTGCTCACAGGCATAGCTAAAAATGAAACCAAATAAATTGTCCCATCTTTTAGCTGGAGCTGGAAAAAACATTCAACTTAGTTCAAATTGTTGAGGTTTAACCTTAAAATAAATAACAAAATTGCTCCCTTGACAACTTTAAGTAAAACATCCAATTATGGCTGAAATATGTTAATAAGAACATTAAAGAACATAAAGCAGATAAATATGATGATAAATCAAACAAATTTTTCATTAAGAAAATGAAAGCTCAAAATTTATGTGAAAATCCTTCCAAATTTTACTTTTAAAGATAATAACTATCAAAATCAAAATCTCAATTTTCAAATGTTTTCCATAGAGAATAAAAACAGCTCTCTGGACTCTAACTGCATTAACACATTTCAATTATTGTGCACTGCTATCCACATAAACAAATTAAATAAATATTTTTCCCTTAGAGATGTGGCCATTCAAATAAGGCGACCAAGGTTGACCATTAAAAAATTTGTGTTGCGAGGACCTAGCTGCAATGCATCTTTATTGTTTAAATGCCCCAGAGCACACATCCGTATCTCCTCACCATAGCACAGCTGAAGGCTGGCAGCCAATTGCCAAAGAAAGTAACTTGCAGAGCACCTTGTAGACATAAGTTTCGCAAAAAAAGGCTTTTGAAAGTAAAACAATTTTTCTAAATTATAACTATAGCCATGGGCTCTTCTTAACTTACCTCTTCCATGTTATTCTGAGTGTAAAGTTGTAGATCACAGAACTGGGGAATAGCCATTAAATTCTTTACAGCCTCAGGATGTTGCATGTACTTAGCGAGGAGCTCAGGTAGGGTTTTCAGAAAATGTTCTGATAGAATAGCACGATCATCATTAACCTGTTTAAGCTCAGATGTGGTCTTGACCTATTTAAAGTAGTGGAAGAAATAATAACAAAAAACATGGAAAATGAATGTCAGCATTTTTAAAGTGCAAAAAATAGCATGTTACATAATAAATGATATTAACTGCCATGAAGAAAAACTAGAATACAAGGATTGCATGACAAGGGGACAGTAAAAATGAAAGCATACACAAAAGATTGAACAAGTGATGTTGGATTAGAGAAAAATTCAAGCAATACATGTTTTATATTATGAATCCTCAAGAATTTCTTCCAAAAGTTTATTTCATGCAATTTTCTATCTTTTATCACTGTAATTGCCACAATACACAATCGAGTCTCTGTGCTCTTAATTTGAAATGTAATTATCTATAATTCACAAGACATAATTTTTAATGATTTATAAATATGACCTTTTTAGATGATTTATCGATGAACTTTTAACTTAGGAAATGGGTCTCAGATTCATTATTATTGTTATTCATCTATGTGACATCTACATAATACCCCGGAAGCTGCCGCAAGGGCATGTGGCGGGGGGTGTTAGGTCACCACCCGTAAAAAGGAACAATACCACATGCAAAACAACAACTTGGAAAATTACAACCACAACAGCGCACACACTCATGTAAAAATCCCTTCATCTAACACTCATGCAAACACATACCATAAATCAACAAACAACTGCACCCCAGGATGCAGCACAAAAGCCATCCAACAACACGCAAGCCAGGACACAACAAGCAAGAATGTAAAACACCAATACCACATGAACATGCACCACAAAACACTCTACCCCCCGAGGAGACTGTTAAAGGCAGGGAATGCGACCCAACGTTGCAGGTAGCAGGAATTTCCCCCGGGGGATTGAAAGAGGGACGAGGGATTGAAAGGGAGACTTAAAAACAGATGAACAGAACACTAATGAGGTCATTCGGAAAGAATGGGTTATGATAACCAAACACAAGAGGTTAGTGGAAGAGCATGCATTTAAGTAGAACTAATTATTCTTTAGACGCTCGTCATTATTGCTAATATAATGGTTAAGGTAGGTTTTGGATGGACTAAACTACCAAATAAATATTTTTTTCTCCTAACAAAGCCAACTCAACATCCTACTCTACAACAAGCTTCTCATCATTACTGGACTTAGCTCCTACCTCCCTTCATCCCGTCCAACATCCCTATCCTATTCCTGCCCTTTCCTTGTTAGTGTAACATTCTCCCCTCTATTACAGTCTTCAACATCCCACTGACGATATGCCATTCATCAATTTTTCCTGCCTCGATAGGATTTCTCCTAACAAACCCCTCTCTTCCCCCACCATTGCCAGCACCTCCTCATTTGCTTTCCTTTTGGTCCATTTCACCTTCTCCACATATATTTCAAAAGCCTCCAACCTACACCTAGCATCCAGCTTCAGTGACCGTTCCTGCACCATACATAGCTACAAACCATATTGAGGTGTTCACAAGCCTTTTCTTAGCATACTAACTCAACCTTCCTCTCATCAATTCCCTCCTGCTGGTTAAAGCTTCTTTGCCTAGTGTAATTCTTCTCCTTACATCCCCACTACTTTGACCATTTACCATATCATATCTAATCCCCCGAGTACCATTAAATTACTTGGTTTCGAACTCGACCAAAAATTGACTTGGGAGCCTCACATACTGGGCACACTTGGAAAATTGTCAAAGGCTGTGTATATGTTACGTAAACTCAAATATATTATTCCAAAAGAGTTCCTTATTCAGGTATACTATGCTTTATTTCATTGCCACATTGACTATGGTATTGTACTTTGGGGCCACTCACCTTCCACAAATATGTTATTTAAGATGCAAAAAAAGGCAGTCAGAATTATTTCCTTTTCACCCCCAAGAGAACATTGTAAACCTCTGTTCTGTAATTTGGGCATCATGACTCTGCATAGTCTGTATATCTATAAATGCCTATGTAATGTCAAGGAAAACCTTAGCTCTTTCGAGAAAAGGTCTAACTTCCATTCTCATAATACAAGGAACAGCGATACACTAGACATTCCCTATTGCAGATTAGCCAAGAACAGCAATTCTTTCAATATTCTAAAAATTCGTTTGTTTAATAGATTGCCCTCTGAGGCTAAAGTTGTGAGTGTGCCCAAGTTTAAGAAAGTTATCTGGAACTGGCTGACTAAAAAAGCATTCTACTCAGTAAATGAGTTTTTTGATTCAAAAATTGTGTGGTCCATGATAGACATACAATCATTTGTCTCACCAAATGTATTTTGACTGTAATATGTAATATTTGATTTGTAATATGTGTTTATGTAACCATAATCTCTAAACTATGTATCTCTATGACGAAGACTATTGCAAAACTATTTTGTTTAATGTCCAATAAAATTATTATTATTATTATTATTATTTTGGTCCACAACACTCCAGAGATACATAAACTGTTCCACCTGCTCTAGTTTTTGCCCTCCCATTTCAACATTTTGTTTAGCTTTTTCCTTCCTAGAAAACGGCACAACCATCATTTTATTTACATTTATTCTTACTTCCTGAAAAGGTTTTAACCTTCCTTCATACCACACTAATTTCACCCTTTCTGAGTAAACTTTCCATATCCTCGTAATGTTCCATCTGCCAAGCTTCTTTCACTCTATTTTTCTTGTGCCTTGGTTTATTATTTAAACGTTTATACTCCCCTCTACCTAACTCCGTGTTTACATTCTTCCATTTCCTTCTCTCATCTATCTTTCTGATCATCTCTGCCATAATACACAGTTTCCTTGTTTTTTCCTATTAACAGTTCCTATAGTTCCTTGTGTGCCTTTCAAATTCCCTTCTTTAATATGTTCCCATTTTTCCTCTATAGTACCAGTGCTCTTTAATCACTCATAATTCCCTCTACAGCCCGCTGATACCTCTTCCTTGTCAATCCAGTTTATACTTCTCTGCTCCATTTCCTAAACCATCTTTCCCACTTTGTCTCTCTCAATCAGTCACTACACTCAAGGGTGTACATCCACTTCCAGGAAACTGAGAATTAATCACCTTTCCTAAATCCAAGCCTAACCATAAAATAGTCCAACTGATATCTTACTGAATCCCCAGTAATTTCCTGTGGGGATGTAAATATATTCGTTACGATTAACCCCTGTCTCCTGCAGAACTCAAATGCTTTCTCCCCATAGTCATTCCTCATACCTACGGGGCACGTACAATAAGTATCGGGAGTAGTTCCAAAAATCAAAATTTATTGCTGTTATCATTACAATTACATATTAATCTTTAAAATACATTCCTCCTGCATCAATACACCTGTAGTTTGGCATACCTGCCACTCGTCAAGTCAGTTTCTGGAATACTGTTGAGAGCCTTTGTCGTTGCGGCTTGAACTGCCTCGATGGAGTCGAACCGATATCCTTTGAGCTCCTTTAGAGCTATCCTTTGAGGCAATAATGCTGTCGAGAAAATCTTCATTTTCCTCGACGCAGTCCAAAGTTTCCACCCGCAATAGTTTTTGTACCTTGCTCAAGACTTTTGCCACCAGCTTCGTGCACACGATCCTCATCGCAAGATCCTCTGTTGCAATGGTGTGGACTGAAAGGCCAGTCTCCTCACCGATAAGAGGGATGGTTACACGCCTGTCAGAGTCCAAAACTTTATTCACTTTGGCCACCCGAGCACCGGTTCGAGCGGTCGTCGGGTATCCAATGCGGTGCTCGTCTTTGACGAGCTCCCGGCCTTCCTTAAACATTTTATGCCACTCAAAAATTATTGCAGGACTTAAGGCATCATCCCCATAAGCCTGCTTAAGGAGTTCAAGGGTCTCAGATGCGGATTTCCCGGGTTTAATGCAAAACTTCACGGCATAGCATTGCTCAACGGTGCACTCCATGCTGGCGAGACGACACCACAAACAATCACACCTCACAAAAATCCACCTCCTGTCTCAACGCATGCCCGGAGCTGACTGAACTAAAGTGCACCTGAGTGGTGAGGGACCCCTCTACCGAGCCAACTGGTTGGACCCCCATCCACTGCTCCCCGTTGAGGCTATAGCGAACCAGTCACGATACTGATTGTACAGACCCTGTAAACTGTAATTCCCCACCTCCTCACCATCTCTCCCTTTACATACCGTCACATTCCAATCCCCCATCACTAACAAATGTTTCGTTCCAGGACAGCCATGATTACGTCCTCTAGCTGATCATATAATCTAATGTCTTCTTCCTATTTATGATTGCTTTGGGGTTTGTATGCCTGAATAATAACCAATTCCGTCACATCCTTTTTTTCATTCTTCTAGTAATATTCTATCCATTGTTTGCTCTATGCTAACTGCACTTCTTTGTCACTTTTCATTCAATATTAAAACGACCCCTAAATGGCTCTCTTCAAATTTTCTATATATTACTCTCTAATACTATCACTCCAGTAATCCCAGCCAATCTTCCATCTGACCTTGCACAGGTCTAAAACATCTACATCTCCTTTCTCTATCTCTTGCTTTATATTTACTAATATTCCTGCCCTCAACATCATCCTAACATTCCAAGTCCCTATTCTAACTAATTTGGTCCTTTTTTAAGATTTTCTGTGTTGTTGCTTTTGTTTTGCAAGGATTTGGTGAGACGATGACCACGGAAGCCTAGCCTCCCCTGCTGTGAGGCACAACACATGGCTGATTGGGCCAAGTCCCGTAATTTCCAGGATTCATTTGCCCTCTATAACCCACCATGGCACCCTTGGGATGAATAATTGAGGTGGTTTCCCACTAACTGCCTTCCTCGGGAGAGTTTTTATTGTGACACCATTTCTGTATGGCCACCCCACTGAGGTCAGATGCCTTTGCAGCCACCTCACTGAGGATCAGATGCTGTGCAGACTACACCTTTTGTCTGGCTCATACCCTTTCACCTATCTGATATGGGTGACCCTCCTTTTCCAATTAGCATGCATAAAAGCTACAAAAATGTGTTTATTGAGAAGCTTTGATCAAAATTCAAATTTGAAAAATTCCACCCATTAAAGAAGTGTAAAGCTTAGTGCATTAAAAAAACAATCAATGGGTGATCTCAAATTTTAGAAATAAACATTTATTAAATCACCATAAAAATATAAGTCCATCAAAAATTTTTTTCTTTGGGGAAACCCATTTTCTCTCCAAATATTTTCCATCTTAGACCCAAATGACATAATATGTAGTAGCTGTTTAGGGGAACTGCTGAGGTGAATTGCACACCATTAGGAATGGGTGAATAATTTGGCATTGTATCACTCCTGGGGGAAGGAAGGATGGTTGAAGAGAAGAAGTCGACGTCACTGTTAGAATGCCTTCAGGAGGAAAAACTAGAACTTTAGTCACCCAAGTGACCGAAATCCCTACAGTATAATGAATTTTATAAGCTATTGGATCCTACAGGACTAAGGTAACGGAAGCAGAGGCAGGGAAGCAACCAAGACCTGAGACACACTACCCTGCAAATTAATACATTGAAACTTGTACCAAGGGACTGCTGACAGTTTAACAGAAAAATCAAAAGGGGAGGTAGTTTGATGGGTGACACATGCTTCGAGAAAGAGTTTCAAGAACCATTATTATAAATTAATAGTCATAGAATTCACTCTTGCCTCCTCATTCGTCAGCCAACTTACTCCCAACTGCATCATATCAACATTTTTGAAACCCCTCGGATGAAGACACTTTCCAATCATAAGAGATGCCTTTTTTCTATCAATACTGACAAAGAAACACATTTTTGCCTATGCACGGCTGCATCTTAAGTTCTAGGGATTTAATGGCCATGCATGAAAAAATTATCTCATTCTTCCAATTTCTGTAAGGACTGAATATGGATGAATGTAGAAAACTGTTTCTGGCTTTCATAATTGCTGGTAATCTTAAATTTCAAATGGTCATGCTTGGCACTTAAGTTACCAGATTCTCTCCAAAGCCTTCTGAAGCAAAGTGAAAACCCCTTTCATTAATTGCAAATCCAAAAATGGAAATAATTTTGTTTGATAGCACTGCAAAATAAATGCTCAATTAATCCCTTTGTATTTTTCCTGCCTCTCTCTTCGTAATCCTTGGTTCTGCCTTTTTTCCATTCTTTCAAAACATCAAAGTTAATTTTTTTAAATTCCTACTACTAAAACTGTATCATTACCTCTGAAGGCCAAGAACCACTAAGCTTAAGCATTTTCAGAATATTCATGTAAAAACGAGTCTTATGGTCAGAAGACTAAACTCAATGCCTCCCTTTAAAAACTTTGATTCTGAAGAGTTGGGAAAAACAAATATATGATCATTCTTGGCCACCAACTACATGAGAAATTCCAGTAAAAGCTATTGTCATTGGCTAGTTTGATGGGCTGTCTTTTAATAGATAGAACATGGGAATAACAATGTTTCCGAAAAACACGCTGATTTTTCAAATTGTGCACTTAACATTGGAAAAAGAGACTCAATCGCACAAACTTTTTGTGTGGTGCCCCTGCATAGCGGTGGTTCCCCAGTAGCTGCCTGCCTGATGGAGCACGACATGATCTCCACCAGCGCTATTTGCTGGCCCTCGTCAAGTGAGCACGACCCCGGGTCATCACCATCGGAAAGCACAACCTCTTCTCTCAGCAACAACTTAATCATGCTCTCCCAGTCTTTCAGGATCGGCGTGCTATCAATGAGTGAGTCCACCAGGTACAGGGCATGCTCGTGCAGCTGCAAAGGATAAGATTCATTTCCCACATGAATATCTAATGGTTACACGTTTATTTGTCATTAGATGGCATGTGAAACCCACGCCAGGCATCCTCAAGTTTCACAAGAAAATTTGATAGCAACAAAAAGAAGAAAAAAGGCACATTAACCGTGTGTTACATTCAGGTAAAAATATACTCTACATTTGTAACAAAGCATTCATGTTTGGAATGAAAGGCCTGATGATTAAGCCATCATATCTTTAAATTTCAGCATTGCCACATTTATAGCTTGGTAACCTTTTGAAGAGCTCATATCTCAATTAGGCGGAAAGACTTCGAGAGTACATGAAAGCTTACATCAATTTTTGCTCTATTTCTTGTGAGATAACAGTGTGCATCTTAATGGTAAAGTCTTCCAAATGTATCGGTACTGGAAACAAGTATTCACAGTACATTGCCAGAGTACCACTTTCAACAAAAAGTGGTTTACAATGGTTTCTAGCAGCTGTATTTGTAATTAATCTCACAATATTTTTGAGAAGCACCAAAATGTTTTTTAAACCACAAGAGGTTTCCCAAAAATTTAAGGTTACATAATATATGAGTGTGAAAATATGTATTGCACACATTATGTAAATAAACACGTGGCATGAGTGACATAATTCTTCTCATAAAGTACAACTCTCTAGAGCTTGACACAGACACCAATGATACATCCATTCCAACTCAACTAATACAGTCAAGGATAAAACCTAAAATTTTGGCAGGTTTATTCATATCAAGTGGTATATCATACATATTACAAATAAGGACATGAATTATCCCTTAAGAACTACTTGTTTGCAGAGAGCCACATTTAGGAGGAAAGGGTAGTTTTAACAGCAAGATCTGCAGCCTAATTTTGAAGCCTTGTTCCAATTCACTTGAATGACTGATCAATGTAGTGTCATCAGCAAAAAGCATAGTTTCCCCGGTGACATTAGTTGACATTACTGAGTACATCATTTATCACGATGAGGTACTAAAAAGAACTGGGGCATATTCTATCTCAGAATTATCTATTCTATTCAGAATATTCTATCTATTCTATCTCAGAATATTCTATCTCACAAGAAACCACTTGTAAAATCATTCCAACTGGGCCTGCACAATCTTCCAATTGGGAAAGAGCACAGCATGAAATCATATTCTTAGTCAATTCCAAATATGAAGATAATGATTTTGCAGTTGGATTGTGGAACATTCATTCTCATTTCACAGACTGCAAAGCGTTAGGTTGAAATCCCGAGAAAGTGAATACTGACCTGATGAGCAGTGAAGAAATACACCAAATCACACAGGAGTTCCTTATTTAATGGCTTCTCGATGCCAGCAGTCTTTGGAACAAACAGTTTCTGCTGCAAAAACTCCCCGGCAGCCAACGCCACACCACGATGCACTTCATAGAGCAACTCGTATATCTGCTCACAATCGGCATCAGTCAAACAATCAGGGTGATACCTACAAGATGCCAACAAACGCAAGACAACATACAACACATGAAACGGGGCACTAAAAATATTATATTCCATTAATATGTATTGACGTTAATGTACGGGTATCACATTGACTACGGAAGGAAAAAACACTCCACAATGCTATAATGGATGAATGTACTAACTTCAGAATGCTTGTCACAAGCTTAACTGCTTCAACGGCCACATCATATTCTTTGTCTGCTCTCATGCCAACAATTCTGCTCTTGAACTTACTGGTGAAGAGTTCCAGCTTCCCCCTGTGGGTCTCAGAGTCATACAGCGGCTTCAGAGCCTATAATTAAAATTAACGTTAGCTTTTAATTACAATTAAGCATCAAGTTTCAAGCCCAAGAAGCCCACAATTTATTTAAAGCTAGGGTTTGGAAATAAACTTAAAGAGAAATTAACAATGTCTCCTAGTTGGTGCTGTGCTTTAATGCAATGACAAAGCAGTCTTTTACTATATCTTAAGAGCCCTCACAAAGATAAAAAAGCATATGTATTAGATGCCCAACCATTATGAATTTGAAAACACAAGGTGCACTTATTCCTTCCCACGTGGTATGAGTCAGAGTTGAGAAGGAATTAAGAAGATGATAATGTATTAATATAAATTCTGAAAGCAAGTGAAACTGGCAAAATGAGATGGAAGTAATCCAGCATCCAATACAAATATTCAGGACATGAAAAAGCATAAGCACCATGAGTATCATAGATCAAGGAAGCTGTAGGCACAAATATATTGTAGAGCCCACTGCATTGCAGCAATGTGAGCAATGGATGAATTTTATGTTCCCTGGAATAAAATTCTGGACAGCAACCATTTGCCATTTTAGCTCAAATGTCAGATCTCCTCCAATGTGGTAGTAACTCCAGCTGAAAAATCTGATATTACTATGTCAGAGGGCCAGGTGTCATGAGCGCTTTGCCCAAGTCAATCGAATCTCAAACATTGACTCTAATGCTCCCAGACGCTGTCATTCCATCTACACCACTTCACTTTATGTTATTCCTTACGCCCCTGCCCTTCCCCTTGGGCTAATAACACAGTTTTTCTTAAAAAAATTGAAAATGCTAACCTCTTCACACCCACACAAAGCCTTTAGCAATGTTTCGATCTATCCCCTTGTCAATGACACCCAGGACTTTCCTAACAAGTCTGTCTAAAGTTTGCTTTAAAGAGTCTGAATTATACCTAACTCTCCTGGCTGCAGCTGGATGATGCATTTGGCTAGCAAGAATAATAATTTAATGTTCATCAATTTAAAGTAAACTGGCCGTGAAGTGACCAACTCAATAATGCAGCAATTTCTTCATTTTTGATGCCAAACGTTAGCATCAATGGCATTCATTTGTTCTTGAAAAATAGTTGATTTCATCCATGCCTTTCTGTTACCTATATGTTGTATGTATGGCCTAAATGTTTTTAAAACAACAGGAATTTCTAGATTTTGCAATAACAAAGGGCTTCAGTCTCTCACTGTCTTGCACATTAGTTCCAGGCAAAACAATGAGGTGAGGTACACACAAAACTCCACTGCTTGGTATGCTAGCAGCTCTGCAAGAAAAATACCATCTTCAATATCTCTCTAAGTTCACTATGCTTCAAGAACTCAATATACAGGGTTCGTCCGGAAAATAAGTGTACTGATTTTTTCCCGCCGCTCCAGGCGCGCCCAGCACCGCTCTGACGGGCTGCGATTGGAGGGGGGTATGTTGGCAAGCGATGCTGAAAAAGGCAGTCGGCTCTGAGCTGTGGTGTAGTGAGGAGCTCTGTTAACGCGAACCTCCACGCTCGACCCACGTCACGGAACGCGATGCCGAAGTTTTTGGAGCAGCGTTATTCCATCAAATTTGCGGTAAAGCTTGGGAAATCGTCTACCGAAACTGTCGGTATGATTAACCAGGCTTACGGGGAGTCAGCCATGTCCAGAAACATGATCTTTCGGTGGCACAAGATGTTCGTGGAGGGCAGAGAAGAGGTCGACGACGAACCACGGCCTAGACGCCCATCAACGACACTCACCGACGACAATGTGCGAAAAGTTCGCGATGTACTGAACTCTGATCGTCGTCTTAGTGTTTGGATGATAGCAGAGCAGTGTAATGTGCCAAAAACAATAGTGCACGAGTCGCCTGCGTCCGGCCAGCGATCAAAAACATCTGGCGGCTGTATCACGATAATGCGCCGTCTCACACCGCGCTTGTCGTGTCGGACTTCTTGGCCAAGCACGGCGTGGCAACGCTGCCGCACCCGCCCTACAGCCCGGACTTGGCACCACCGGACTTCTTTCTGTTCCTGAAGATAAAGAGGAGTTTGAAAGGAATGCGATACGGGACTTTGGACGCCGTCAAAGAGGCCGTGACGACGTGTCTTGGAGAGGTTCCCGATGATGCCTTCGCGGGAGAGTTCCAGGAATGGGAACGCCGCTGGAACAAGTGTATCGACTCACAAGGGTCCTATTTTGAGGAATATTAGCTTAAGATATGTAAAAGTGTAATAAATTTTTTTTCCTGAGCTCAGTACACTTATTTTCCGGACGAACCCTGTATTTATGCCTTTTAAACAAGGAGTCATACTTCTTTTAACTTTATTCTATAATTTTCTGGAATTTTTACTATTGCATTCAACACTGAAAGTGGCATATTCAGTCCTTCAATCAGGGGCACACCAGTGCCAATCCATGAGTCAACTCTTTGCAAAATATTGATTATATCTCCTAATGACAACGATTTTCATATCAATTTGTTTGCCATTTTGAAATACATTTCCTCACTATTTTGGTATGCCATTCTATGCTTAGTATAACAAAAAGCGAACCTACTGAAAACATGACATGAGCATCAAAATTTCAAGAAGTACAAGAAAGGACAAAGGAGAAAGATCACTGCCAAGTGTGTACATATGATTTCACAGAAATTTTAGCCTTTATGATGACAAAGAAGTGCAGACAGCTTGCCATATAATATCCAATTAAATATCTTCATGATATCTGCTAAATTTTGTGAGTACATGAATCGTTCCACAAAGTTGTGCCATTTGAAAACAATTCAAATAATAAGCATTACAATGTTTAGCAAAATATTTCCTGCCATGCTAGTGCTTCACTGCACTCCCATAAAACAAAGAAATATTTTTTTTAGCTAATCAAACACACCAACATTCATAGTCCATGTTTATGCTGATGTATTATCCTTTTGATCACAGCCTCGCTCGTCAGTTGCTCTTTGTTAAGTGTGCCAGCCACCATCTTACTTCTTTTTAATCATTGTAAATTGTGGGATATTTCAAAATTGAAAACTATAAATAGCAGGGTGACATTACATTAAAAGGATTAAAACATTCCAGAGGCATGGTAGGAAATGTTGTAGATCAAGGGAAAATGTAAGCTCCAGAGGAGGTTTCACATTTCACAGAATTAATTCAATGATGGGAAACAATTCTTTTGGAACTCAGTAGTTTAGATGAATAAATTAAAAGATTCAATGATGACATGTTTCAATGTAAGCATAAATTTAAAAAAATCATGGGTTAACAAATGATTATGATAATTTAAAACATGAGAACAAATAATAAATATTACTTTAAATGTTCAATCATTTACACATTCACTGACCATAACAACCTACAACAGTTACCTCACTAGATCGCCTGGTGGCAGTTACATGATCTATGCTCATGTCTATTTCATGATATATTATGTACAATTTCAGTTATGAAAGTGGGAGAGTAAATGGGCTCATAAAACACAAAGAATATTTAACTTTCTAATTACTATTAGATGATACTATTATTTTGGAGTGAAGACTGTAATCAGTTATGATAAGTAATTACCATAGCTATCTTTTCAGTGAATTCACAATAATTGTGCAATACTTTGTAATTCAGTTCTTAAGCAGAAATCAATAAACTTAAATATGCTAAACAATGAACATTACACTCAACAAGCATTCCTTCATTTAGCCATCAGAGCAAAAAGACTCCACTATACGAGCCAAGATGCTCCTCTTAAATAACAATGTCCATACCTGGAGGCAGTTTAGCCGTACAGCACCAACTCGGTCATTCAGGGACCATCCAATATACTTCAAATATGAATCAGTCAGAAAATGATTTGGATATTTGAACATCCAGACGCCTAGCTCGGCCAAACAAATTGACCTAATTTCAGGCAAGGTGTCCCTGGAAGAGTGAATTTTTTTGAGAGATGAACAAAGGTACACTTTTTTTAAAAATTCGCGCAAATAAATGTAATTAATCAAAAATACTGCTTTTCTTTAGATGGTCACAGATAACTGTTTAAAAAAATACTCATCAAGGCCATAAATAGGGAATGTCCATATTTATTTTTCTATGTTAACTCTGTTAAACATTTATACCCTTCCTATCATTTGATCAGCATTCCTAAACCCAATAAGCATACAATATATGCTGATGCCACATCCACATTTGCGCATCGCCTTCAACACTGCTGGTGAGATTTTTGCAGCCAAGTTAAGTTTTTAAGAGGACCAACCAAGGTAAGAGACACTAGGGGCTAAGTTGGAAGGCAAGGAGAGTCTAAGGCAGTGCTTGAAAAATCAGTTATCCCAATTCCTCAGTTCTTTCAATGACTAATCGGGTGACATACATGCATAATGGCAAAAGAGCAAGAGCTGGCAGACCCAGACGTTCCCTTTGATTTGCAGCCAGCAGCATCAATGGCACTTCTGAATAACTGTGTTATCTAACTGGAATGTGCTTTCCTCTGATGAAACTTTTAAAAACCCCTCTTTAATTACATTCAGCTATCTCAAAACAGTTTGCAACATATCTACTGACTTCCCCTGGCAGAAGAATGCCGTTCACATCGACACTGGAGTTCTCAAGTCGAGGTCAGGCTTTATTTCTAGCATGCATTCTGTCACAATACTAATGAGATAGAAAAAAGGCAACAGGTTAACCAGTGAAACAAATTATAGAATCTATAGTTTATAGATAACATCTTATTATTGATTATGAAGTTAATAATTATGTTTTACAGAATTTACATGCTTAGCTCTGCAATATTGCACTCTGTGGCCACCAAACAATGTGCTCTCTGCATTTATGGCCAATATTTCAATCCCTAGCAGAATGCTAAGACTTGTAGAATTAACACTTTCAAATAATGGCCACTACTAACGCAATAAAAAAAGAAATTAAGAAATTTGAAAGTCAAATAGAGGCAAGTATTTGAAGGTAAATTTATCCAGAGGAAAAATTTTGCCTAACCTGTACTTGTTCTAATATTGGGAAGCTTTTCCTGTTTTGTCATCATCATTATTTGAGGGTAATCTTTAAGGTTCTTATGTATGGCTTAACAAATAAACGAATACATATTACTTCAAATTTATTTTTATTTTCCCACAGTCTCCTTTTATAACAATACACCTTTTCCAGTGAAGCTCTTTCAACATTTTTAACCATTCTCAATAGTAGTTGTTATTTTTCTCCGGAAATAGCCATTAAAGTAAATGATAACCTCCTAGCCCAATGAAATCTCTATCCTCCAAGCAAAACTTTAAGATCAGGAAACAGTAAAGAGTTGCTGGGGACCAGATCTGGCGGATATAGCGAGTGGTCAACCTATTCAAAGTGCAACTCATGAATTTTAGCCACGGCAACCGCCAAAGTGTGAGCAGGTGCGTTGCCCTGCTGGAAAATCACTTTCCTCTCCTTCAACTGCGGCCATTTTTTGGCAATTTCTGCCTTCAGCTTGTCAGGTAATGATGAGTAATACTCTCCCATTATTGTTTTACCTTCAACACAAGTTGATGAACACAATTCCATCAATATCCCTAAAAACAGCCGCCATCTCCTTCCCAGCCAATGAAACTGCCTTTGCCTTTTTTGGAGTAGGTTCACCCTTTGCATTCCACTCTTTTTGATGTTTTTTCATCTCAGGAGAGTATTGGGGGATCCAATCTGCAATCCCGTCTACAGTTGTGAATCGATGCAAAATATTGGAATCACTTCACTTAAAATGCTTCACTGGGGCCTTAGAAATGGTCATTTGAATGCGTTTTTGGTCTTAAGTGAGCAAATGCGGTACCCAATGCGAGGATAGCTTAAGCATGTCCAATTCTTCTGTCAACATATAACAAATGCGTTCTTTTGATATCCCATGCCCACATCCTCAGCTATCTCTCTAATCTTTATGCGATGGTCATCTGGCACCATTTGGCGATGTTTTTCCACAGTATCAGTTGTTGTAACAGTTTTTGGCCGCCCCAAATGCTCATTATCAGCCACGCTGGTGCGGCCAGGTTTAAATCCAGCTGCCTATAACTGCACTGCCATAAATGTTGTTGCCTGTCCCTGTACACAGCGTTCAACTTGTCTTTGATTTGCGTAGGCATATTGCCTTTAAAAAATAAATATTCAACGACAGCGTGAGACTCAATTTCTTCCATTTTCATAAAAAGCCCTCACAGCGACTCACTCCAACGATTGTCAAACAATTGAGCATCCAAAATGGCTGAAATTTTGGTGAGCACCTTTGAAAGCAATCCCAAACACATTCCCAAGCTATTGCCCCAGGGGTGCTGCCATCTTGAGGTCGGAAACTCTTCAGACTGCCCCATAAATGGCAATCTTCAACCCTACAGTGAAGATCACCTTTCTTCATGGGTCAACCTTGAATTGATGATGACATTTGGCAAACCTCTAATTGATTACAATGATAAGATAAGGACGTTTATTTTCCAACTTTCCTTCTGAGATTGACTCATTATCAATGATCTTAACTTTAAAAGAATGACATGAAATGGTAAATGGATTGAATTCAACTTTCCAATGGCATTTTCGCTTACCTGTACCTGACAGCAAAAATGGATTTAAATGTATAACTAAGGACATTCTTCAGTTCCTCCAAGTTCTCTTCCATTTCCTGTCTCTTCCCGGTCATGTTTCCACCCCCACTTCTGTATCCCTTTAACAATCCAGCATGGCGAAAATGACGCAATCCCTCCATGGAACTGATTATCATTTGAATCACATCCACCAGAGCAGTCATCATCTTAATACCTGCGGGGAAGAAAAATATGGTCACGAATTGAAGAAGCACACAAAACTAAAACACCTATTTCACTACGTAAACAATTTCAAATTTCTACTATCTGAATCAACCTAATGCAGCTCCATATTAGACAGCCAACATAAATGAATAAATGTATCAACTGTGCAAGCAATTGATGTAGTTACCTGAAAATGGAAATGATACGAAAATTCACATACATGGCTCACAACTAAAATATTAATTGGTGAAACTTATTAATGGTTCACAGTTATCAGAATATGTACTAAGTTTTGCGAACCAATTGCAATTGAACTGGTTACTGAAAAGAAAACAAAATAATATCTAAAAGTTAAGCACTACACTTGAAAATTGAGTGAAACTTAGAATTTATATTGTTGGACGCTAAATATATATAACATTGCATTTATACAAAAATAAAGTTGAGGAGAAAAATATTTAATTTGTCAGGTGTTATAATTTCTTGCTAAACTGAAAGTTAAATTTAATCTTGTGTTAAGGCCAAAAACTGTTTTATGATTGCCAGTTTAGTTGAAAACCAGCCATTGAACTTGCAATAACTGACAGATAGAGCTGCTACAGTTACCGCATACACATTCAATATAAGTAATCTTATTTGCTTACAAAATTAGGTATTCAGTAATCTCCACTTTAAGTTTATACTCGCATTAACTATAGATTGGTTCAATAAGGCATTGTGCAAGCAGGCCTACGTCTATCATCATGTTTCAGTTTAGTTTTTAATGTGCCTCGATTACTGAGACTAATGCTGGCATTTATTAAATTAAATATCACTCAGGATTGATCTTTCAAGCCATGAGATTTTTTATGTGCCAGGCTTTTTTCAGGGGGACTGCAGGTGACACAGAGAAAGAAACTGGCCCCCTTCCCCTGATGCATAGATTTAACATGCCATAGGGCTCGGTGAACCCAACCCTCCCCAATCAAACCAGCCAGAGGGTTGATTATTTCATTGTTAGTTAATTCACTGAAAGAGTTGGTCACATAGAGGACTCACCTTCTTATGAAAAGAAAACATTCCAGACAGTTAAAATGGAATTCTATGGGTAAGAAAAATTAAACAACGCATAATTTTTGTGCTATGGCAATGATTCCAGATTCCCGGAAGGTTGGCTTCTCCTTTCGAACATAAATATAACAATCATTTCAATATTAATCAATGATATAGTAAAACAATTTTAACCTTAAAAACTATTGCAGGTTGAATCTAACAATTAAAGTTGACAGGAGAACATTTCAAAACTGATAATGGTTCTACACAGTCAAAGGACTGCTGCTGTTAAAAATCCCTTAAGCACTATTCTTTTCTTTCATAAAAATGATGCTCTCTCTCCCTTGGGACTAAAATTGTACAACACAAAATTTACTTACTTATTTAGAGTTGAAATGTCATCCATATGGACGCAGTGAAATGAGTCAGGGGTGCTTTGACACTGGTGTTGAATCAATGAATATCAAAATTCTACCAGAAATACAACTTAACAGGGTGTGTTAAAAATCAAATTGGCTCACCTGCATATGTCGCAGTGTGTCGGAAGGCTCGGACATTGGAATCCGAGAGGGCAATGAGGAATGACACCAGGTTGTCCAACAAACACTGGTCGTGCAGCATGGGGAGGACACCAAGAGGGGGTCGCTCCTTATGTCCGTGCTTTATTAGCCTTTGGATGAATTCAGAAGTGTTCTCCCTGAACTTTTTCCATGGTGACGTACTCAAAATCAGGGGGTAATCACTGCCCATGGTCTGTTCAACAAGAAAACCACATCTTATTTTGGCAATTAATTCAATGCAATGTGCGATTAGTATTTTATCCCATTTCCTGAACCAATGGTTGCACTTGGATATGTTTCTAATTTCACAATTATGTTAGATAAAGGCTCACTTCTAAACTTATGTATGTAGTAAAATCTTATTCCAATCCAACTTTATTCAAAACATGATGGAATTTGAAGCTATGAGCTGTCCCCCAAACAAAACCATGGAACTTTGGATGCTTTTCAGCACAGATGAATCAACCAGTGTTCACATTTAATTTCAATGCAATGACCTGGTCCTTTGACTTTTAGACATCACTCATTTCAAATCCCCCCAAAAAACATCATTAAGAATAATAATAATACTTAATTTATTTTGATAAATGCATATCCATATTAAATATCATAAAAATAAATAAAACAGAAGCATATCAGTGCAATATATAAAGCAACACAACATAATTCTCAAATGATATGAAGATTGTAACTTTAAAAATCATCAATTGAATAAAGCAGTTATGCAATCAACCAGGCTCCCAAATGTTCACCCTCGGGAGATAATTCGATTTCAACTAAATTTGCAACCAGTTATACAAATGAATGCTCATATTATAAAATTTGTTAGAAGTTGAAGTAGGAGTACAATATTGAGTATCCAAGTAAGCATAACCCATAATGACAAAGTTATGCACATCAGATCGCAATGGATAAATTTCTCGGTTAAATTTCACATGACTCCAACCCATAAATAAACACACACAGGTTTTTAGGTTGTTCTGACAAAGGCATATCACTCTCTCAACTCATTCTACAAAAATCTGTAAAATTGCAAAACCCTTACATACCAGGCAGACTCATGCAAATCAGCAATTTTCAATGGCATACATGCAATTGTCAAAGTTCTAACTAAAAAAAGTTCCCACTAGTTCACATCACTGCCATGACCACTAGTTCCCAACTAGTCAGTCATGGTAGTGACGAAGAAATGAATTTTTTGCATGGTTTTTATAAGCTGAGTGTGATCTTTGCAATTATCATCTAGGCATTCACTAAAATTGCAAAACAATGTATAATTGCATCTACAATCTGCCGCAACAATCCGCCACCACTGAAATAAAGAGTAACACTTTAATTTACATCATCAAACTCCTCGGCCATCTTGGCAATGATTTCCGTGTATTCCATTGTGGCTTGCATGTTCTGGGTGATCTTCCCTTTGCAGCCCGAGGCATTGAAGAAGAACTGCGTGAGGGAGAGAAGGGCGCCATCTCGACTCAGCCAGTAGCTCTGCACCCAACCCTCAACCACTTGCTGCCAAAAAGAAATCAGTCATCATTAGATACTCAATTCAATAAAAGAATAACCACCACAAAAGATGAGCAGTCTACATCTACATCTATATCCTGCGAGCCACCGAAAAGATGTGTGGCAGGGGGTGCAGCACCAGGAGGAAAGAGTAAGGGATGAGGGGGTTGGGGTTTTTCAAATGGATGGGGAAAGGTGGGAGGAACGTGCAAAAAAATATATAAATATACTAGTATAACCATGCGCAGTCACTAACTTGTAGGTTAGTACTTATTAAGTCGAGCCGACTGGTGGGGGATTTCGATTACAAACATTCTGGTCTCCTCTTGGAAAAAATGGCCATTTAAACCTGTCAGTCTCGCAGTCTATCTCTCTAATCTTATAAACGGGATCCAGTCTAAGATAGAGGTATGCTCCTCTCCCTCATTCCATGTGCACATTATATCCAAGATATGCAAATTGATACGCTCATTTTGTTGTTTGGAAAACGAACGAGTGAACCCATAAAATGCAGTTGCTTGAAAAAAAGAGGAACATGGTACTTTCATAGTTACTGAGACAAACTTCATGGCATCTCAGATTAAATATTTTTTGGGGTTTCTGACACAGGGGTTTAAATACCTTGAGAAATGTAACACTTGATGTGAATTGATGCAATTCTGTTACGATCCGGACGTAAAGAAAATTTTTAGAATATATGGTGATTCCTCAAGCTAGTAGTAGTATTATGGGGAGGCGACCGACAGCTGAGGTCATTTCCGCCATAGGGGATGGACAGGAAAGGATGAAGGGTGGAGAGAAACCCTGTATCAGCATTAGCCTACTCTTTATGAAAGGGGTCCACAGTTTAACGTCCCATCCGACGGACGGCGTACTCACTCAAAGTGCCCTCCTCAAAGCACCTCAAGTAGGGATCGAGATACCTCTGAAAAATATTCAACACCAACGGGATTTGAACCCGGGCCCTCTGGGTGGGAAGCCAGTACGTTAGCTCCCGCACCATCTTGGTCCCCTCTTCCTCAAGCTATAATGTAATTTCTATCACTTCTAACACACACAACTAGATGCTCCCTTTCCACTCATTTTCTGGCACACAGGGGAGGTGCGTGACAAGCAGACAGACACAAAAAGTTGATCACCACCCCTCCTCCTCTAAGATACTATTTGTGTCATGCAAATGGGCTTGGCACGCCACTACGCTTCCAGTAAGCCAAAATTCAATTCAATTAAATGGTCAACTAGTTTAAAATATGATTTAATTTACAATCAATTTCTGAAGAAAACACAATGTTTAAAACATTGCCCACCATTAAAGAATAATAATGCTCCTTAATGTTTCATAGCAAAGTTTCTACATCATTAACCGGTCACAGATAAAGGATGATGGGGCAGATGTCAAAAAGATGTGCTGGAAGTTTTGATGCAATCAAGTAGAAGGGAAATGTGATTCTTTAGGCCTCATCTCCAAACCAAAACTCCTAGCACCAGAGCACACCATCATGGACATTGACATGCTTCTTTTATTCAATGCTAACACTAAGCACTCCACAATGCTTAATTTCTGTTTTTACTTGGACATGGACATGATGTACACATCATTTTTATACACAAATGTAATATGAAAATCATAAATATTTGATCTACATTAATTTCAGTAAGAAAAAATTACAAGACTATGCCATTGACAAAAAGATGGATTTGGAATGAATTTTTAAAAAAATACTTTCACTATAACAAATTATAAATAAATCATCAAGGGGTGACATGTTTTCTTTAGATATCATCATGACACAAATTACTCTTCCAGCAAAGGGCGAATGGAGACTGTGAAACCACTGGCCAAATATTCATCATTACCCCCACAGCAACAAAAAACCCAAATGCAGAGCGTAGACGTGGAGCATCTGAAGAATGAAGCAACTTGAATTGGGTATCCTTGGTCAATCTCAGGTTGTGCTCAGTGCGAAGCAATGAAAGAAAATATTTGAGTCCCCATCAATTACCTGCACTGAGGCTTTCTGCTCCCTGATGATGTAGCAGAGAGAATTTTCATCCTCTGCCTGGAGCTCTGTGATTGGCCGACGCCCAGGGCGACGCCTCTTGGGAGGACCTCCCATCAGGACAGAGGCCACAGGGGCAAGCGCCGTCCTCTTCAGCCCCCCTAACCCTCCTGAAACCAATCAGGGAATTCATCAATCAACCATATCAAACTTTCACCAAAGGAGAAGAGAAGCATAACTGATGCAAAATATTTTGAATGCATGAATTACTCCATCAGTGTACGGAATCCAGATAAAAAAGGAATTTTTACAATATGATTAACGAGCTGGTGTGAATGAAGGCATTCCATCATTAAGGCAATATACAAGGCAAAAATAAAAATCAGAATATCACACCCTTTAAAAATAGCCATGAGAGCTCAAATGTGCCCATACAAAATGTAAATCCACATTTTGCCTCGGGGGAAATTCACATTAATGGAATGAAGAGATGGGAGATGTTTAAGCAGTCATGATATCCATTAGCGCTGCCTTTATGCAATGTTTTGAGCCTAAATGTCAAGTTTATAGGCTGTTCTAGTGAACTATGTATTCATTGAATTGGATGTTTAACACTGAACACCCATCAAAACTTTTTAAAGAAAAAACCAGTCATCCTTCATATTTCATAACTGATCCTCTAAATCACTGTGAAAGTTTAAGGGCAATACAGTATAACTGAGAAATAGTACCTCAACAGATGCCTCATTATCACCAATGTAAACACGGGTCTGTCAAACCCATTCTTATCGCTGCAAACCTTATTAATAAATATAAACTTACTTCACATGAACCAGTCCTATACTGAATATTTTTTTAACAGCACCATGGTGAAGACATAGTATTCGAGCTTGTACACATCTGTGATTTTACATAAAAAGCCACAAGAAAAGTGAATACAAGATATTGATAAATCAACTGCTACAAAATGAAAATTGATTATCTGGCCACGCAGCTTAAAAGACAACCCACACTTTAATAAATGAGAAGAGTTGGAATACTCATTTCTAACACCATATGCCATCGTGATCAAAGTGTTTCACAGGAGAAAAAGGTGACCTTGCACTAAAGGGGGTTCCACAGTTCATTTATCTCGCCACCTCTCTTGACAGAACTTCTTCATCAATCACTCGACCATCCATTTGATCCGTCCAAATCAACTGTATCACCACACTGCTATTCTTCCAGGTGACTGCTCTCTCCTCCATTCATGCACAAGTGTTCATCAGACTCATTTCCTAATTAAGTTTGCTCGAACTTTGAGTTTTATGCCTTGTGTTCACATAGCCGATGGCCCTATTTCTAGATTGGCTAAATTCTTCCACATATTTTAATGTCCGATCAGCTAGTTTGATATTTGTGCTCTCTTGCGCACGTGTTAAAGTAAATGATAAATGCTTTGAGTTCACTATTTAGCAACATACCTCTGCCTCTTCCACGGCCCCTGCCACGAGAGGCAGGAGGTGATATCCCCTCCACAACTTCCTGCAGCTGTGAATCAAAACATTGAACTATGTTAGAAGATTCAGGAGGAAAATAACAATAATAAGCATTATTAGTGATACAAAAAATGTATGGCTCACACTTCCTGGCAGTAATAAGATATATATTTCTGCTTTACTCATATTCAACACATCTATCACAAAGCAAAAGCCAAAATGGAGGGCAGCAGGTTGTCCACTCTTATTGGAAGAAATGAAATAACCAATTCTAAGATAATGATTAGAATAGCAAATGACTCATGACAACACGTACATTTAGGCCTTATTTTGGAAAAATGGCCAAAGAAAGGAGGATGTTAGACATAAGACACGAGATAATAATAATAATAATACAAATTATTTGCCCAAAGATCATGATACAAAAATGCCAGGTGGATGGTGTACTTACACGATATACGTCACATCAGAAAGGGGTTAAGTGCATGTAGGGTACCTCCTTTGAGGGACAAAATATGGTACTGACAATTACATTGAATGTAGCACAAACACACATACACACACACACACATTAAATGCAACATATGCACTATAACCCATTAAAAATCAAGGAGCATTAATAAACTAGACTAAGAGCATTATTATGACTTAAGAGGGGACCCAAAGACCAGGAATACTGTTGAGAATTTAACCAACCTAGTAGAACATGTTGCATTGTAGATATCTCTTAAATCTATGCTTGATTGCAGTAGTTCCCTTAGTATCCTGTATACTTTTGGGTAATTTGTTACAAAATCTGATGCCCTTTACCCAGGGTGCTAATTTTAATACTTTAGTTCCAATATTGGCAAATGCTGTGCCTTCCTATGATGCAATGTTGGTAGTCAGAATTAAGGGAATAGTGGCCAATGTTTTTTATATGCAGAACTAAAAACAATACGAATGCATGGGGGTGGTGCCAAATTTAATTCCTGGAACATAGGCCTCGATGGTGCATTATGACCTTTCCCAATGATTATTCTCATGGCTTTCCATTGCATTTAAAAGACGGTTAAAGAAATGGCAGCTGAGCCCCAAAACATTGTGCCAAAGGTTATATTTGAAAACATTTTCCCATAGTATAAATTAAGTAGCACTGTTTTGCTTGTAGTCTCATGTAGGTGTCCCAATAAATGCTTTTACATGTGTTTCCCAAGAAATATTTGCACACAAAGAAATACCTAAAAATTCACATTCTGTCACTTGCTCAATTGATTGGTCATTAATTTTCACCAGCAGACTATCTGACACATTCTCACAGCAAGAAAAGTACATAATTTTACATTTAAGTCTAGATAGTCATCTCAACACCGCTCGTTTATGGCAAGTGTAACAGATTTTTCTACAAGGCTGGGACAAGTGCATGTTGATAATATTACATGTCAGTGTCATGAGCATGCAAAACTGGTGCTATTACTCCAAAATCCTTTAAGCAGTTAGTTAGGTCATTGAGATATAACATAAAAAGGAGTGGCCCCAGGGTTGAACCCTGTGGCATGCCTTTGGAAACTTGGCATACTTCAGATGAATGCCTTAATCCATCAACTGACAACAATTCCTTCCGAGTACGATTATGGATACATAGAATTTCATCCAATTTAGAAGAATGCCTCTAATTCAAATTCTATTGAGTTTAATTAGAAGTCTATTGTGGTTTACGCGATCAAAAGCTTTTTACGTATCAAAAAACAGTCCAAGAGTTACATGTTTAGCAGCTGATGAGTTAAGCATGCTGTCGACTACCTGATACAAGGCAGTCTTAGTAGACTTTTAAAATCCAAACCCACTCTGAGAAATGAAAAGTATGATATTTTTTTCGAGATTAGACACTTTTTGACGTGCATATTTTGGCAAATGTCTTCAGGATGGCTATTGGTTTGTGGTTGTTTAAATCATTAACCCAACCACGGTTTTTATACACTGGCACTACTTTTGATTCTTTTAATTGGGATGGGAAAATCCCTTGCATCAAAAACTCATTACGTAAAAATAAAAGGGGTACTTTCACCGCTTCAAAACAACGATAAACAAGTTTGCCAGGAATTTCATCAAGGCCAACGCTGGATTTATTTCTGAGTGTGCTTGCAATAGTTTTTAGATTAGTTTCGGAACAGGGTTTGTCAAACATTGACGATGGTGCATTTGGAAAATGTATATTAGGGGGACAGGCAGTTGGGGGAGGAGCAGATATGTAGTGCCTGCTAAATTTATTAGCCATGAAGGAGCAACGGAATTAGCACTGGAAAGGAAAGAGTGGAAAGTAACGATGTTCCGGTCGAAATGCTAATGAGGCTATTACTCTCACCAAATCACGTGATAAGAGGCTTAGGATAAATTAGCAACATTGAAATTAATCATGTACACTGTTCCGACTGATGTGAGTGGCACCCAAGGCAATGAAATACCAATTACCACGGATTCTTCAAGACTGAAGAATTTTTACCATTTAAAGATAAATGCACATTAATAGAATGCTACTACAATGACTCTAAAGGCATGATATTTTTTTTCATAATGCCTCGTTAACATTTCACTGGTTATGAAGGGAATATTGGCCAGGCAGAATTATACCTGAATAACTCGAACGTCCCCATCATCTTCAAGTATAGCTTCAACATAGTGTCCGCCTGTTTGTACAAGAGTAGTCTGTCTCTCATCCACCGTATGTGCTGAAACAGTTTCAACAGTTGGGCCATCGATGTACTGCTCTACAAACGATATTCCTTGTCCATCATTTCTGGGTAAAATGCAAAATGAATGCGTTAGAACGCGTGTGAATTCATCATCACGAAATAAAAACTTGATGCTTGTAATCGCAATGAATCGTCGAGAGAAAGAGATTTCACACGCAAGTGTTTTGGTTTAATTGAAAAAAGGAAGAGAGAAAATGACGTCAACTGAATACCATATAAAAGAAACATTTTAACATCAATGGCCACTCACGAGGTATGCACAACTGTACTGTCACCCTGATCGATTGTGTAGGCAGTAAAATTCTCGGGTAGGTTAACTGCAGTCGCTGCAAGTTCATTAATTGCGGATGATGACAGGGCTCTGGGTCTTCTTCCACCACGGCGAAGCATATTCAATTATATGCTTTGTAACGTATGATACATGCTGCACAAATTCACCTTAAAATCCGTGGAAAACACTATTAATAACACCACAGACAAAACAGTCGAAGAAACTTCTGAAAGAGATGTAAACAAAACTGTGAAAACAAAAACAAACAACACATCAATCAAAAACTTTTGTCCGGAGAGTTATAATATAAGGTTTTACCATAGCCATAAAATCAAAATTCAGAAAATGAACCAATATCAAAAAGTCAGGGTCTTATGAAAGAAAACCGCTTCGTGCTGAAGAGCGAAATTGGCTGCGAGTGAGATGGAACTTCTGGGACTTAAGTTAACAAATTCGACCTACAAAACACAAATTACTCAAAACTCTGCTATTAAATATTCCATAATTGTTATTTGCTCACTTAATTGTTTGAAGCTATGTTTAATAATTTAAATTCGTCCATTATGTCTTTACCACTGCCTCCATTGAGCCTTTTCCGCAACGCTACTTCAGTGACAAAACACAGTCGAAAAAGTATGACCGCCAATATTTGACCCGATATTCAAACTCGCACACTCAATTCAAAAACTTCACATAGTAGCACTAGCACTCCTGTCACGCAGATTTTAGCAGGATTTATATTTTTCTTTTAAATACTTCCAGTGACTCCAAATACCTTGGTAATTTATCCTTGACCGTATTCCAGAGACAATGTCGGTATTGGATTCAATAAATTAGAAGCAATGGAAATAGTAAAATTATTGAAACTTTCGGGCAGTCCTCCGCGTCAGAGCGTCTCTGGGCGACAAGTTTCTCCAGCCATGCATCTGGCATCTTCAGGTCAGAAGTGACCTCACTTCCAGAAGAGGCCAGCCGCATGGGTGGAGAGACTTGTCGCCAAGGGAGACCCTTACTCGGAAGAACGCCTGAAAACATTGACCATTGTGGATAAAGGCCGCGGAAACCTCCAATTCCAATGGAAGTAGTGCTGCTGTAGAGCGGAAAGGTGATGGGATCTGGTAATAAACGAAGAAAGTATCTAAAAAGTTTTAAAATAACGAAAAATCTTATAATAAGAAAGGATAAAATCATGAAATATGGGCCCCTACTTATCTTGAAACCAGTTGGCTTGCCTTCAAGATACTATTGTCGGAACCCATTAATTTCAGTTTGATCCCAAATTTTAATACTTAGTGCTAATCAATAAATGTATTGATATGCTCATTGGAAACTGCTCCTTCCATTTGTTTTATAGTTCGCTAGAAAAATGTTGATTTCAAAAAATGTGTTCAAAATATAATTTTACCACGTTTCGTTTATTTAATTTACTCTATGAAAAATGAGTACCAGCTTCCTGGCTTTTTAGGCTTTCGGACTGCATGCGCTCGCTGCGGCCTGCGCATGGCCGTCTTTAATGAGGTGAAACCTAATATTTGTACTCTAAATATTTGACAAAATTTCCCGAAAAGTTTTTGTTCGTAAGACGGGTTAAAGACTTGAGCTTCAGCAAGGTGGGTAGGGAGGGCGGAAAGTGAGAAATACCCTTTGAATTCACGGCGAATATAATGATGAATCTTTACAATGAAATGAATTTCATGTGAATAAAAAAATAGCAAAGGCCGGTGGAAGAACAAACTAGATAACTTCGGCGGGAAGGGATATCCCTAAGGAAAAATACCACAGTTGTTCAGACCAATCCAATACCAAAAGCAAGCAACTCAAAGCTAAAGAGGCGAAATGAAATCACTAATTACACGGTTTACAAGGTGTGATCAAAAAAAGACGGCTGATTTTATAACTTGTTTATTTTGACGGATACAGCTTAATCGAACTTGTCGCCCTAAAAGGAGATGCCTTGGCTGAAGCCACACTTTTGCCAACGTTTCTTCCAGATCTCGAACCCTGCCTGATAAGCCGACTTAGGGATCCTGTTAAGGCCCGCCGTACAATTAATTTTAATGTCCACAATGGAGTCGAATCGGAGCCCTTTCAAGGTTGATTTTAACTTGGAAACAAAATAAAGTCTGATGGAGCCACCAACGTCTGGAGAGTAGGGTGGCTGTGGGATCACGGAAGTTCCGGTTCTTGCGAAAAACTCTGCCACGATCAGCGCCGTGTGAGCCGGCGCGTTATCGTGGTGGAAACGCCATGCATTGTTTCTCCACATATCCGGCCTGTTTCGGCTCACTGCGACCCTCAGCTTCTTCATGACCTTTAAGTAGAAATCTTTGTTGGCGGTTTGACCTTGAGGGACGTATTTGTAATGAATCAGCCCTTGCCAATCGAAGAAACACACCAGCATGATCTTCACATTGGACCGGGATATGCGAGCTTTCTAAACCCAGTTTTCGTCACCGGTTACGATGATTTTAAGAAACTCTGGGTCGGCATTGGCTCGATCCAGGAGTTCCTGACAAATGTCCACACGTTTTTGTCTCCGTTCATCAGTCAGCACTCGCGAGACGAATTTTGATGCGACGCGCGTCATACCCAAAATGTCAGTCAAAATTGTCTGACAGGATCCAAAACTAATGTTCACTTCCTCGGCTATCTCTCTAACAGTTAAGCGGCGATTTACCCGCACCAAATCGTTCACCAATTTGACATGGTTGGGGTCTGTCGAAGTGGAAGGCCGCCCCGTTCGCGAATCTTCATCTGTCGAGGTTCTGCCTGATTTAAATCGATTGTACCACTGGCTTCGAATCATAGCTTCATGAACAAAAGCTTGCTAAATCATTCCAAATGTATCCGTAACATTTTTGCCAAGTTTGAAACAAAATTTCGCGCACACACGCTGTTCCTCTAGCTCCTTCATTGCTGCCGTTGCACGGGGCAACGAACAGGTTAAGACACGTACCGCTGCTGCTGCGTAACTACTCGACGTAAACAAACGCAAAACCTCTCGTTTTAGTCGAGATGTGTCGCTAGATGGCGCACTGTGTCTCGTTTCGATCCGTTGAACGGCTTGCGCAGAATAAAATCAGTCGGGTATTTTTTTGATCATACCTTGTATGCCTCAAATTCACATTTCATCCCAGTTCAAGCTCCTCAGCAAAACACAAGGGTAGGTTGAAAAGTAATGCACACTTGCTTGTAAAGCGCGAACAAAAACAAATAGCAATATCGGGCGAAAAGTACATCAAAGTATAATTCTTAAGTTTTTTAATAATTTTTTTCAACATAGCCACCGTTTAGGCTAACACATTTCTCCCAACGCATAACAAGTTTTTTCATTCCGTCACTGAAAAACGCTTCCGACTTTTCTCTAATTCAACTGCCTTCACCTCGTTCGAGGTGCAATGATTACCCTTGAGGTGTCTCTTGAGTGGAGGAAAAAAATAACAATCGCAGGGCGCAAGATCGGAGGAATTAGGAGGGCGTGGAATCGGTTCCAATATCAGGTTTCGCAGAGCCTCTCCAGTTGCGTGTGTGGACGAGCGCTGTCATGTTGCAAGATTATTGTCGCCAGGCTGCCTTCAACACGACAAACTCGACGTCGGGGGTGTTTAAGAGTCTGTATATACTGAGAAGAATTTACCGTTGCCCCTCGTTCTAGGAAATCGGTCACATAAACTTGGCGAGCTTCCCAAAACACAGTCAAAAGAAGTTTTTTTGGGGAAGGTTGTCTTTTGAGCTTTTTCTCGCTGGCAACCACGAAATTTTACTACCCACGATGTACAGTAGACCTATCAACAGCATCGTCACCGTAAATAGCCTTTAAACGACGATGACTCTCAGTAGGAGTTACTTTTTCTGCAGTTAAAAACTCGACAACAGCACGCTGTTTAACTCGCGTCTACATAGATAGCTCCATAGTATGCATACGTCTCCAAACTTCCGCTTCTCGAAATACACTGGATGAATAAAACGACCTTTAACCTGCGCATACCTGCGACGGGGAAAGTTATTTCCATTTGCCACCAGGAGTGCTTCTGAAGATCATTTCGTTCGAGCTCTACAAGCATGTGTGCATTCCTTTCCAGCCTATCCTCGTACAAGTATACGATTACAATTTCGTAAAAAATAAAAACAATTATTGTTAGTTTCATTTTTATAGTATGCAAATTCACTATAAAAATACTAACGCATGAAAGGAAAAATCGTCTAAAACCATAGTTCAACGATTACCAATTAAATAGCTAACTACAAAACATAAAAATACATGCATCTTGAATTTCTGAACTTGCTTGGCATTAAAATGCGCATTTTGCCATCCTTTGGCGGGATATCCATTTCTCGGATTTCATCTGACCATGTGATGGACCATTGAACAAAAAAGCCCCGGCAGGAAAATATATTCGTCACGAATAGCAATCACTCTTATTCAATAGAAAAGTGAGATACTTTTTTGTTAAAATCCGATTACATCTCGTATATAGGTCACGCTAAACCGCCGCTATTTCTTTAATTAATGATTGTAAAAAATGAGGCGTGCATAAAAAATTATTTGCTAGCACCTTTACCCAATGTTTTCCGATTCCTATCATAACAGAAGAATAATGAAATGAGTGAGATTCATATTTATAGCACGAATATTAAAGCGCGAAATTGAGTAATATTCTTAATTAACAAGTGCTTCCCCTATTTACCTTCCACGCCCTTCCCTCGTGGGGCATTTAATAAGAAATAGCCTAATTTCTTAAGTTAAACCAGGAAGCACTCCGTTTTTTAATTTCTTCCGACATGTCCTGTTCTTGCATAATGCTTTTCATTCTGTATCATATACGAGGAGCTGTTCCATACATGCAGTTCCGGAAACTTCTAATATAGTATTATTTGACTCGGGGTAATTTGACTTCCTCGGTCGGTCAATCGATTCCTCTGAAACCATCAACCCCTCTCTTATGGATCCGTTTGGTGACGTCGCTCTCGTCCATTCTTTCATCACGGCCACACCAGCGTAACACTCCGCTTCCAAACCACCAAAAGGTTTTTTTATTCCTTCTGCCTCACTTCCCCGCGTTCTCGTTGAGCAGTCATTCGGTAATCATTCTTCACCTCTTCAAGATGGTCTTGCCATAGAAACGGCTCTGAATCGCCCTCGTTTTCTCTCTTATTTTCCTTCCTTTGATTCTTCCTGAAGTACCTGATGCCTCTTCTCATTACTTGACCCCTTACGTTCCACCACAGCGCCCGTTATCCCGTGCCGCTCGAACTCAGTGAAAGGACGTACCACCGACATCCAACTTTCCCGCTGGAGTCAGCCGATCGTTCAAGGATTCTCCGCCGAGCGATTAAACCTCACGAGTTACCATTTCCCAGGGTAATTTCTCTCGTCCGACCCCCTCTTATTCCCCATTTCATTGCCATTAGTCATTGGCTTCCATCAAAAAATGATATAATCTTCCAAACTTAATCACCGATGAACCCAATCAACATTTTTAATTATTCATAATCCCTCCCCTCTTTTTATCGCAAACACTCCCAATAAGTGGCCAGTAACCCCACATTTGGTCAATATTTATACATACCCTGGAATACTCACGTTTCCTTTCTACAAGCCAATAAGCAAGCATATTTTTATACACTGCCACTTCTGCTGCCCAAGAGAGACTTCAGAGTTTCGAAATACTCTTTGGTATAAGGCCATAAACCTTCGTGTCTGTAGGGGTGAGCTTTTAAATCTCTTTGTCTATCCTGTCATCTTTCAAATGAAATTACTTTGTTTTTACAATTAGGATTACTTAATCTATGACCCACTTCAGTGACCTTTATTTGCTCCCACAGCATCTTTCACTTCTTCATTCCCCCGGCTACACCTGTGCAACAGTCACTCCTTTCAAACTTTCCCAAGGAACACCTACTACACTTCCTTTTCCTAAATACTATTTGTCCGTTCCGCCTGATTCGAACACAGGGTGTCCTCCAGCACACTCACGTTTTTGTCTTGCAGGTTTTCGACTTCTACTCTCAATTGTTTTTGCAATGAAATTTTCGTCGGAGCGCACTTTCTCTCGATGCACACTTTTGACACTGCCAAACAGTGGCATGCCCCACACTTACCACACATCATTAATCTCGTCTCTTTCACTAAAGCTCTCGGTCTGTTGTAATATGCAAAAAATCAATAATGATGCTTCAATTTAAATCTCATGCTTCCCTTCGACATGCTTACGAAAGAATACATTTATTCATAGGCCATGTATTGGAGACGAATAATCCTTTCTCAATGTGTAACGACAACACGTTTTCCCCATTATCATTCACTCAGAGGTCACCAAATTGCCCCACACTTCTTCAGAAGCATTCCATATAACGCCAACCTAACCATTCGTGTCTCCTATTACTTTCGTTTGATACCTATCACCTATCAGTTTCGTGTCTACTATTACGTCACCAGATTCACGCCCATTTAAAGCTTTTCTCACTTTCTCTCAGAAATTATTCTCTCATGTTCTCACTCGCATCTCAACCATCTAACTTAGATTAAAACCCAAGCTCTCAACGTCGGGTCAACTCCTATCATACGTGCTCGCATCGTCTCGCCTCCTATCGTCAACTACTTCAAATTTTATGCCATCAACATCCGTTTCAAATACATTATACCCCTCGCGACTTGCGAATACGTCCAATCTTCCGACTATATCTCTCTCTGGCGCAGTGGCATCGCATTGCAATCTCCGCCATGGAGTTTACACGCTCCTTCAGTATGATAATGGATCCAAACGGTCGAGGCTGTTCAGTTGGAAATACTTCAGAAGTTATATAATTCCAATTAAACTTAACTAAGAGGCTCGCTATTTCAGAGCTGACAGTGCCTAAATAGATTAACTCGCGCCAACGAATTGGGAGCCCTTTATTAATTTTTTTTGGGCGCGGAAGATTATATATCGTATATGTTCCTGGAGGCTCTTCGTTTTTATTTCTCCTGCCACAAATGGTCGATGTTGGTGGCATCATTGTAACCGAAATCTACGCGACGGTGTTCAGTTCTCGGTTGGAGGAACTGGGTGGGAGTTGGTGAGCCAAGGAGTAAAAAATATAGTAGATATCTTTCGGGAAGGGTGGTGCTTAGAAGATGAATGCATGGCGCGGTCGGTGAGAGTGGGTTTCCCGTGGATGCTGAATGCTAAGGAGCTATTGCTTCGATTTTTCGTTAAATTTAAGAAATTTTATTTGCAATCTCTTTCTAACCCCAAAGTGAAATTTGTGGCAGGATGGATGGAACTTAAAAAAAGGTGAGAAAGTTTTTTGTCTGCATCATTATTCCACTCCATCAACAAAAGAATTCATCGACGTATCTGCTCCAGGCAATAATATTATTCTTTGTGGGAGGGGATATTTCACCGAACAATTTAGATTCATAGACATTTAGAAAGATTTTCAATGGGACAGCGGAGATAGTCTATGGCGAGTCCTTCGGGTTGTGCATGGAACTTATCAAACGGGAAATAGTTAATCGTTAAGTACGCACAAGGGGCCAATGATTCGTACATTTCACCACTGAGTGCAGTTGGTAGAGGGTCCTTTTTGATAAACAGATATTTCGTCAGACGACGTGCGTATTAAATAGGAACACTTGGAAATAGATTTGTTGCTTCAGTGGAAAATAGGTTCGTATCTGGTTGGATTTTCACACCTTTTAGTTTTGAATTGAGGCAATAGTTCTTTACGGAGCATTTGCCAAAGAAAAAAGTGAAATCTTTGACGATGAGCCCACTAATCTGGATAGCTCATGGGCTGGGGACTAGGCATTGGACAATAGCTGATCCAGTCTAATCTAGGCAGGCAATTCACTTCAACAATCCTCTGCTGAGCGGGTTTATCCATTAATTCATGCATAAAACTTTTGGGCGCCGCAGATTTCGCTAGTTTTTGAAAGGGGGCGTTCATCCTCAGGATAGCCACTGAATGGCGGTGCTCCTGATGAAGCCAAACATATTAATGTAATTTATTTACATGAATAGATAATAATCATAAAAGTATTTTTCATCGATGGATGTATTTTTTCAAAATACATGGCGGTGATCATTATTAATTAATAATTCGTGTCCATGCAGAATTCTCCTTAAAAGAATATAATCGCGTTTGCGTCTTGCTTAACTGAATCCCAAATATGCTTCGCGAAGCAGTATCGTCCACGGAACGCCATTCGTGGAGCAGTAGGCTGAAGGAACTTCCAATTTATAAAGGTTTGGATTTGAATTGAAGAAATGAAATAATAATTAATTAATTCAGGCGAATAATTCGCTACGGAAACCATTGAATACGATCATTTGCTCTTTCCATTCAGAGTGCACCAGTTCTGTGCCATAAATACAGGGTATTTCAAAATAAATTTCGGGGGTTTAAAGCTTTCCAGTATTAATTGCATTTAGTTCACAATCATTTGTCATACATCATATTAAAGATCAAATTTAACAGTTTTGTTTTAACAACTGCGCATGCACTGTTTTCTCTGTCGTCCGTAAGAGAGCACTAGTGCCAAAGATGTCGAGCAGTGAATAGGAAGCGTTTTGTATTTTACAATTTGCAAGGACTGAATATGTAGTCAGAGTGCAACGTGCGCTCCGAACTGAGTTCCACTGTAAGCGTTCAAGTGATGAATGCATACGCAGATTGACTCATCAATTTGAAGACATTGTCTTCGCAAAGGAAAGATTGCGGGACAACCAAGACTGACTGAAGAATGTGTTGAACGCGTCAGTCATTCACGCCTCACGAATTCAGTAAGGAAGCCTAGTCGTGAAGTAGCAATTAAAATGACGTCTGTGTGGAGAGTTTTAAGGAGACACGATTACGTCCGTATCGTTTGCAGTTATAACAAGCTCTAACGCCTACAGACTACGATTTACGTGTCAAGTTTGCAAACGAAATGCTTTCGCATGACGATGAAGATTTTCTGGACCGTATGGTCTTCAGTGATGAATTGGCATTTCACCCAAGCGCGAATGTGAGCATCCATAATGTGCGCATCTGGGGGCCAGCGAATCCTCACGACATGGTGGGCGCAGTTGCAACGAGACTCCCCTATATTGAATGTTTTTTGTGCCATATCCCGGCGGAAAGTTTAGAGGCCTTTCTTTTTCGGTGAAGCGACTGTAAACTGGTGTTTCTTATCTCGATGCGCTAGAACTATGGCTCTTTCCTTAATTGGAAGAAAGCTGAATCAGAGAACTTGTTGCACGGCTTCAATTCCCGTCGTTCCACGGACGCGGTGTTCCTTGACATCGCCCGTGCGTTCGACAGAGTTTGGCATCACGGGCTCCTCTTCAAAATGCGCCTTTTGAGATTTTCCTCCTCCCCTTATCCTTATCATCCGCAGTTTTCCCTCCGATCACCATTTTCGCGCATCGATGGGTGATTCCATCTCCTCTGTAAAGAGAGCAGAGGCTGGCGTCCCGCAGGGCTCTCTTCTCAGTCCTCTGTTATTCAATTTATCCGTCAATTATATGCCGTCCACGTCCATTTGCATGTGCGCAGACGACGCCTCCATTGCCGCATTGCCTCTCGGGTACGCACAGCGAACATTCGGCGCCTCAACACTCACCTCCAAAAACTTCAAAAGTGGACGAAAACATGGAAAATTCAAATAAATATGGACAAAAGTACACACGTCCACTTCGCCGGACGACGCCCACGCACTCCGCACCTTTCGATTACATTACATAAACATCAAATTACGAGAGCTTCCTCGCACCGTTTCCTTGGCGCCAAACTCACCTTTAAACCCCACCTGGAATTCTGCCGAACGAAAGCCGTTGTCGCGGGAAATCAACTCCGCTGCCTCTCTTCGGCGACATCCCCGCTCAACCACCAAGACCGGATGCGCCTTTACACGGCGATCATACGGCCCAAATTTCTTTACGCTTGTCCCGTTTTCGCAATTCGGAAGACGATATGGCACGACCTCGAAACCATCCAAAACAGTCAGCCGCGGAATTCATACTTACGCAAGTCACAAAATTTCATTCGCGACTCGCAAAATCTGGAAATCCTCTACTTTCTGACATACGGAATTATTATACCAGCAGGAAACACACAAATGCACTGCCTAAGGACGTAACTCGTCTATGAGTCAATCCTATGTCTTTTAATTTTAAGTCCGCCCGCCTCACTACGCCCTTGTCCACCTGTACGGACGAAAAAAAATGGCTCACTTGCATTCGCACCGTTCGCAATGTCGCGACGAGTGCTTTAAATTACGTCACGCTGTAAATATTATTCCCCAACTGCTCTCCAGATTCCCTAGTGTTAGATTAGTTCCTTAGTTTATTTCTTACTTCTAGTGCTTTCTCGCATAGTAAATTCTCCCACCTAGTTTTTAAATTAGATTAACATGAGCCGCTACCTGTCGGCTTCAAAAACCATTGTTGATTTAAGATAAATAAGCCTATTTCAATCCTAGTTTTAAGCTTCTCCTTTCTCACAAACACGCACGCACACTAAAGAAAGGTTTATTGAAATGCCAGGGTTATTTAAATTGGGTAAACCGACCGTTTAAGGTGGGTTTCGCCCACCGGAACGGTGCATTTATGCCAGCAAGGGCCTTCAGTGACTCGTTCTCATCAGAGAACTTTTTACGGCATCAAGATGATGCGTCGCCTCTCCGGCATAACTCAGTGCGCGATTGGTTAAACGACTTGTAGACAACCGTTAGCTGAACCGCCGGCGAGAGGGGCCGGATGACACAATTCGCATTGCCTTTGGGGATTCATCATGCGCCTCCACTACCAGCTGATCCATCCAACTTAAGAAACAGGATTGAATCAGTTGTGACAGTAATCACTCCTGACGCATTGATCAAGGTTTGGGAAGAACTCGCTTATCTAATCTATGTGTACTGCGTGACAAATGGTGCTCACATTGAACACTTTCAGAAAAAACTGTTTGAATGACTCGTTCACTTTAGGAATTATTTATAATTGTAAGTTTAATTCATAGTAGACCCTACAGTCTTAAAAGCCCAATATTCATTTTGAAACACCCTGCATGATTCAAATTTCAAATTCGTTTTCTCATCTATATCTACATCAACTTAATACTCCGCAAGCCACCGCAAGGGCGTGTGGCGGGAGGTGTTCGGACACCACCCGTAATTAAGAAAGGAAAAAAACCGCCTACAAAAGCCACAATTGTATACAATCCGCAAACAAAACATGGCATACATTTATGCAAGAACACTTACACCCCACACACATGCAAACACTCAAACTACCAAATAACATACACATGCACCTACAAAGACAACTAATATCCCTGCAATGTCTAATTTTTTCCGACTTATAAATTCAATCTTTTTAATATTTCTAAAGTGATTTCGGTTTCTTACTATTATGATTTCTGATTGTTCGGGGAAAGAATGAGTACTTGTATCTATCTGTAATGGAATCTATCTCCCTTAGTTTATCTTTGTGGTCTGATCTACCTAAGTAATGTGGGGCCAATATAACCCCTTCAGTGTCATAGTTAAACTCGTTTGTTCTGAACCTTTCTAAAAGTCTAAGTCTCGCTTGTTCTCTCCGCACTTCAAGTTGTTCCCAGCCTAAATACCTTAAGAGACCTGTCACACTTGTGTTCTTATCATAACTATTTTTAACGAATCTAGCGGATTTTCTCTGGGCTTTATCTAATTCTTTTTGCCAAATTTTCTCCCAAGGATCTCAAATACTTGCGTCATATTCCAAATGAGGTCTAACTAGAGCAAAATAACACCTCTCTTTAACTTTTTCATTACATTTCCCCACCACCCATTTAATGAAGCCGAGTTTCTTTAAAGCGGATCCACATATTGTCCTGATATGTGCTCCCCACGAAAGGCGTGGTGTTAGAACAACCCCCAAATATTTAACTTGATTTGATACCAAGATAAATATTTGGGGGTAGTTCAATCGTTCGGTTGGTTCGTATCTTGAACTCATCGTTCATTTAGACTGCTTTGAAGTCCTCGTTCAATTAACTACATTTATTAATCTTTGGGTTTTTTTCATTCCTTTGAGTCGTTTCTTTCGAGTTCCCTTCGACTTGAATGAGGCATCTCACCTCAGTCGTCGGCATCTTCGGGGGGTGGGGGGGGGGAAAGATGGATCCCTTGGGAGTGATTGAGTGGGTCGGCACAATTTCCGAGCCGAGGGATGCGCTTGGGTGCGACGTGAGCCCTCCGACGTCATTCAATCGAGTGCTCCTTGGAGTCTCTTCCTACTGATCATCAGAAGACACCACGACGACAAAGCCGTCGTGTAGGCATATCGACTCTTGCGTTGATTCCCAGCTCTGTGATGACCTAATTACCTGCATTGAAAGTATGTGTAGGTTTGAATGTGATCGATGGCTTGCAACACTCGATTCTGTGTTCCTAAGATCGATATAAGTCAAACACAGTTAACAGGTAGCCCTTATATACCTTAAATTTTTAAATAATTCAGCTATTAATGATTGCGGCGCCATGTGCTGGCCCTTTATTAGCTGCGATCAATTTGAGCTAATGAAGAGCATTAGTTTGCCGTGTTTCCATGCTACCACCGGCCATCCCTCGTCCCTCCCTGTGTCTCCGCTGCCAATAGCGGCCTGTCACATTTCCTAACCCTGACTTTGGGGGCGGGAACCATGGGTACCATGAATTAATAGACCTTTCCATTTCTCATTTTCCAGTTCTGTATGACCTGCTTCGGGAAGGTGAAGATCTAACGTATACATGATTAATTTTTATTACTTCCTCTTACGCATACCAAAGAACTTTTTAGTGGGTGAAATTAACACTTTTTTGGGAATAATATTTCCGCCAGCATGTAATGGTGTACTCGTAGATTTGCATGTTTTTTCGATTTTTTGGTGAACGTCTTTTCCCTTTTCTCCTCCTTGCCCTAATTCCTTACCCATCCCACCTTGGGCCTAGCACCCCCTGCCGCACACCTTTTTGGTGGTTCGCAGGGTATTTATATACCTCTTTAAATTTTCTTACATAGCATATGTGTATACTCATCACATAAAATTACAAAATACGAAAGCATAGCAGTGTAATAATCTTGCGTCTACATTCGGATTTCCTCGATTTCTTTTGAGTAAATCACATTAACTTTTAATTTAATAATTATTTCGTCATAAAAAACTTTGAATAAAAATGTTCTCGAACATGTCTGGTCCCATATTTTAGCGCCGGCACAATAAAAATACGTGGACTAGACTTTGTTGCCTACATTTTACAAAGTAAAGTTTTTGGGGCCTTAGTTCGCGTATTTATTGGACAGAGTAGGACCCTCCCTTTGGGCGAGAGCGTGTATTCGGGTGAGAGGGAAGCAGGCACGTAAGGCGAAGCGACCGAGAGGGAGGGTTCGGTGTTGGCGTTGACATTTCTCATCGCGATGAAAGCTAGGCGAAGCGGATTTGGTGTCCGCGGGGGGAAGGAACCTCGGTCCGGAGGAATTTGTCACGAGAGCGGCGATCGAGGGGCGAAGCGCGGGAAAACGGACCCCCTTCCGTGCGAACTTTCCCCAAAAGCATTCCGTGGAGCGCAATGCTGATTGGTCTTGTCGCCCTCAACTTGACCCGCAGTTGAAAAGTGGGCCTGGTGCACGCGGTCGAGTGGCGACGCGCAGCCGGGAGCCCCGCCCCGTCCGAGAGTTGGGTCAGGTGGGGACGGATCATACACTCCAAGTGCCTCACTGGTCCTAAGCGGAGACGCGCGATATTTTTACCTGCTCGAAATCAATTAGGAGTCCACAGGTAAGGGTCTATCCTCCTTAGCATGGTCCCTCTGCTTGGAACCTCGACAAGGCGATCGGCCACTGCCCTTTAAGGTGGGCAACAAACCCTTTTCCTTCGTACTTCAATCGTCTTGGAGTTAGCAATAAGCCACAGAATTGAGGCACTCTTCGCATTGGTTTGAACGCCCTTAAGAAAACTCTTCAAAACGGAGATGTTCGATAATACACTTATAAACTATATATGCATATTGTGTGTGTGTGTGTGTGTGTATATATATATATATATATATATATATATATATATATATATATATATATATATATATATTTTTTTTTTTTTAAAGGTAATCTACCGGTTAAGGTAGGTTTTTCGATGGACACAACTACCAAACAAATATTTTGTGGCTACTAACAAAACACAACCCTAAATTCTACTCTACACCAGGTCCCTCTTCATCTCTGAGTACTTTCTTCCGCCCTTCATCCCGTCCAACATCCCTATCCTGTTCCTTCCCTTTCCTCTTTTGCCCAACATTCTACCCTCTATCACAGTCTTCAACATCCCACTGCCGGTCAACACCCCCTTCATCCACTTTTCCTGCCTCCATAGGATTGCTCCCAACAAACCCCTCTCTTCGCCCACCATACCAAGTACTTCCTCATTTGTTTTCTTCTCTGTCCATTTCACCTTCTCCATTCTTCTCCACACCCACATTTCAAAAGCCTCCAGTCTACGTCTATCCTCCTGCTTCAATGACCACGTTTCCGCGCCGTACATAGCTACGCTCCATATCAAAGTTTTTACGAGTCTTTTCTTAACATCCTTACTCAAAGACCCCGTCATCAACTCCCTCCTCCTCGTGAAAGCCTCTTTGCCTAGCGCAATTCTTCTCCTTACGTCCCTACTACTTTGACCGTGTTGGTCCAAAACACTACCGAGATACGTAAACTGTTCTACCTGCTCTAGTTTTTGCCCTCCTATTTTAATGTTAAGCTTGCCCTTTTTCTTTCTAGAAAATCGCATAACCTTTGTTTTATTAATGTTGATTCTCATCCCATACCTGTCGCACTGAATTTCCAATTCACTCAGCAATGCTTGCAGCCCCTTGGCTGACTGACAAACTAAAGCTTGGTCATCAGCAAACCTAACTGATTTTACGAATTCCCCGCCCACTTTCATTCCTACCTCTAGTTCTTCCCATGCCTCTTTGATCATTTCCTCTGCATACAGGTTGAACAGCAACGGTGATAATGGGCAACCCTGCCTTACACCCCTTCCTAACACTGCCCATCCTGACTCCCCGTTTCCCACCCGCACCTGAGCAGTCTGAGACATGTACAGGTTGCGGATTAGCCTCCTTTCCCTCCAATCTATTCCTATTTTCTGCAGAATACTCATTAGTTTTTCCCAATTCACTCTATCAAACGCTTTTTCGAAATCTACGAAACAGGCAAATACCTCCTGGTTGTGTTCTATAATCCTCTCGATTAATAATCTCATTACTGCAATGGCATCACGCGTACCTCTCCCCTTCCTAAACCCAAACTGATCATCCCCTAAGTAACCATTTGCCCTACTCTCTATCCTTTTGTTTATGATCCTGAGAACAACTTTAGCTGCGTGGGATATCAAACTAATTGTCCTATAGTCCTCACATGACGTGGCCTTTACCTTTTTCGGAATCGGAACTAAAACTGCTCTCACAAAGTCTTCCGGCCAGATTCCCTCCTCATAAATGCTACGGATCAGCCCATATAGCCTCTTCCTCCCACATTTTCCTAAGCATTTTAAAAGTTCCACGGGAATGTTATCTACCCCCACGGCCTTATTTAGTTTCATCTCCCTTAATGCCCTTTCTATCTCATTGTCTAGTATGCCTGGACCTAAGCTGTCTTCCTCTACGTCATTTTCTTTTTCAATGTCTAACTGTGTTGGTCTGAGTTCTTTACTATACAGTTCTTCTATATACTCCTTCCATCTCTCTTGGATCTTTCCTGCGTCAACTATTACCTTACCCGCCTTATCTCTAACTGTTAGCATAGCTCTTCCTTTCTTACTTCCCGATAACGATTTAACTTTGCTGTACAGCGCACCGATTTCACCCTTCCTCTGGAGACTTTCCATATCCTCGCACTGCGTCTTCCACCATGCGTCTTTTGCCTTATTTGTTGCCCGCCTCAATTTATTGTTCAATTCTTTGTACTTCATTTTGCCTAATTCTGTATTTATATTCTTCCATTTTCGCCGCTCATCCATCTTTGTAATCATCTCATCCGTGATCCATGGTTTCCTAGTCCTTTTAGCGTTAACGGTTCCAATAGTGTCTTTTGCGGCTTTAGACAACCCTTTTTTGATCATTTCCCATTTTTCTTCGATAGTAATAAGCCCTTTACCATCCTCCATGATTTTCTCTACCGCCTGTTTGTATTCCTTCCTTTTCAACCCATTTAATGCTTCTACATTCCATTTTCTAACTCGCCGCCCCTGCCTTATCTTTTTGAAACGTACGATACATTTCATAACAACTAAATTGTGGTCTGAGTCCGCATCCGCTCCCGGGAAGCTGTGGGAATTTATCACACTGTTCTTAAACCTGTGTCTAACCAGGATATAATCTAGCTGATATCTTCCTGAGTCACCTGGCATTTTCCATGTATACCTGCGTCTTTTGTGGTGTCTAAACCAAGTGTTGGTGATGACTAACCCCTGTCTCCTGCAGAACTCAACTGCTTTCTCTCCATAGTGATTCCTCGTGCCTAAACCATAGTCCTCCACCTCATTACCATATCTTCCTTTGCCTACTGTTGTATTCCAATCCCCCCATCACTATCAAATGTTTCCCTGCAGGAACACATGCAATTATGTCCTCTAACTGATCGTATATCATATCGACCTCTTCCTCTGTATGGTTGCTCGGTGGCATGTATACCTGAATAATAACCAAGTTCTTCAGTTCTGCTTTTATCTCTACTAGTAATAATCTATCCGCTACCTGCTCTATGTTGACTACGCTTCTTCCTACCTCTCCATTTAATACTATGGCAACCCCTCGTTGGCTCTCGTCCCTGCTGCTGTATATTATTCTATACTGATCACCCCACTATCCTTCCATCTCACCTCACATAGACCTAAAATACCTATATTTCCCCTTTCCATCTCTCGCTTAACCTTCTCCAGTTTCCCTGTCCTCATCATTGTCCTAACATTCCACGTTCCTATTCTAACTAATTTTGTCTTCTTCTCCTGCGTCTTCTGTCCTGCTGCTGCTGGTTTTCCCTTGCAAGGGTTTCGTGGGATGACGACCGCGGAAGCCTTGCCTCCCCCGCTGCCGGGCACGACACACGGCCGATTGGGCCGAGCCCCGTGGTTGCCAGGACTCAAAATATCTCTATTGTCCATCATATTTTTCTAGGGAATGATAATTGAGGTGGTTTCCCGTTGCCTTCCTCAATAGTGTTTTTAACGTGACACCATCACTTACTGGCCGCCCCACTGGGGTCAGACGCCATTGCAGCCGCCTCACTGAGGAACAGACGCTGCGTGGACTACCTTTCGTCTGGCTCCTAACCTTCGACCTATCTGGCATGGGTGACCCTACCAGGAGCAATAATTATTACTCCCGCCAGCACAGCTCTAGGGGTCATCGGAACGCACAAGCCCTTCCACCACGTCAAGGTTGTAGTCCGGGGAGGGATATATATATATATATATATATATATATATATATATATATATATATATATATATATATATATATTTATATATATATATATGATTGTACGGAAAAACTCACACGAGTGGCGCAATAATGGGCTGACACAATATAACACAAATAGAATAGAATAGCAACATTTAAAAGGACACTCACACGGTAAATTGTTCGAGCTTTCGGCCCTCTCAGAGGCCTTCTTCAAGAGAGACTGAAAATATGCTGTTGCTTTGGAGAGGGGAAAGAGGTATGGGCGGGGAGGGGAGGTGTGGAGGGAATGCTGGGAGGGAAATTAAAGATGGCGGTTAAGGGTGGGAATTTTGAAAGAACGGAAAGCTAATATGTAGGCGGATTCACGAGTTCTCACCTCTATATTGGTGGCGTCTATCGTCTGTATGCGATAGATGGGCATTGGGGTAGTATTGGGGGTACTGCCCCAATGCCCATCTTTCGCATACAGACGACCCGCCAATCTCAAAAACCTTCTGAGATCCACCAACCCTTTGGCGCCCCCCCGAGACAAATTTCCCAATATTTCCCCAACTTGCAACCGCCCCCGATGTAAAACCTGTCCTCTTATTATGCCTACTCCCCTCTCTCTACATCCCCTCATTGCCCCCTCACCTCGTTCCCACGCTAATTGCCTCTCAAAAAATATTATTTATCTTTTATCATGCAAACATTGCACTTCCTTTTACATAGGCGAATGCATTACCCCCTTATCCATCCGAATGAATAATCACCGGTACTCCTGCAATTCTGCCTCACTCTCTTCTCTTCCTATCCCTTCACACGCCAATTCCCACAACCTTTCATTCGACCAGCGTTTTGCTCTTAGCATCCTAGAATGACTACCTGATTCAGCCACCAATATAGAGGTGAGAACTCGTGAATCCGCCTACATATTAGCTTTCCGTTCTTTCAAAATTCCCACCCTTAACCGCCATCTTTAATTTCCCTCCCAGCATTCCCTCCACACCTCCCCTCCCCGTCCATACCTATTTCCCCTCTCCTCAGCAACAGCATATTTTCAGTCTCTCTTGAAGAAGGCCTCTGAGAGGGCCGAAAGCTCGAACAATTTACCGTGTGAGTGTCCTTTTAAATGTTGCTATTCTATTCTATTCTGTTCTATTTATATATATATATATATATATATATATATATATATATATATATATATATATATATATAATTGAAATATAATGATTGAAAGCTGGAACAGTTAAGCACAAAGTTGATGGATTGGCATTGCTCTCCTGTGCATTTTTCTGCACCTAAGACCTTAAAATAAAGTATTTCGCATTTTTCCCGCCGCAAATCTGCATCTCTTTACATTTTTTCCCATTCCCGTGGCTGGGGGTGATTCCAAATCCGGCAACCAATATAAACTTTAATTGTTGATTAATTGCTAGTAAACAATAGATATTTAAAAATTGAATTAGGTAATGTCGCCGAAGACTACTTGCGCTACGCTTCCTGAGGTTGAAATCTCCTCCACAAATAATTAAGGATTAGATAAAATAATCCGACATAATAGACCATGCGGGTTATAATAGAAATATTCTCTCCTACCACGCTCTTTTGAACTAATTCTGATTCCTTTTTTCTTTCAGGAAAAATGACAACTTGAATCTCTCGGTTTTACGCTTCATCTCTTTAATCTTATTTTGATGATCTTCCCTACTCTAGTATGATGGAGCTAATAATCAATTTTCTTGGCGGGTATCGTCCGCAAGATTTAGACATCCATCCATTTCCAAGAGCTCCACAAGAGATGCTCATCCTCCGACATGAAATATTGCAATGCCTCGTATTCATCACGTCACCACATTAGTTAAAACACCGCAATGCTAACAGATCTCGTCAAATGAATCCCATAAGGTTATTCGAAGTTTTTCGAAAAACATTATTTCGAAAACATGTTACAGATGGAGCAATATACCTGGGCAAGTGTATATTTGGGAAATACAGGTATACTTGTGACGTACTGCAGCCTTCATTTAATTGCGAATACTCGCACTTGGGAAAGGCGTACCTAACCTACGACCGACGGCTTTCGACAGGTTGGGCGCCGATTCAAACAGGTTCTTAAATCGAGGCTGTATCTCCTCCACGGGAGGACTACGAAATGGCGTCACATTTAGCACGCCACGATTTATCTTTTAAACACCGCTTACGGTAGTTAGTCTGACAAACGCCCCGTCGACCATCGTTAAAGCAGACTCTAAAATCATCAGAAGAGCAATTATATCGACCGGAAGTGCGGAAGTTTCCCAGTGGGCCTTCAACCTTTCTGGGTCCGGTGTCGAACGCAAAGGAAACGAGGTAATTTCCATCGGCCGCAGCCCATCAAATGGATTTCGGGTGAAAGACGAATGGATAGAAAGTTGCGGTGGGCCTCAAAATACTGAGTGAGACGTCGGACCAAGACGAGAACATTGGAACTGACTTACGGTACCGATTGATTTGAAAGATTAACTGGTAAAAGGTTTCACTCGTTGAAGAATTCTGCATGTCCGGGTTTTCACCGCGTTGTTGTTTGAAGCCGACAACAGTTTCGCCGAAGTTTCATCCGGCGTCTTCAGGTCGAAGATGAGGGACTCAGTTCAGTTCAGTTCAGTTTTAAAGGTTTTTATTTCCGTTTTGCAAAGTACAGATTGTAAGGAGAGTATAAACAATATATAAACATAACAATAACAACACGGAAACCCCGTTATAGGATAATGATCCTCTTCGGGGTGGAAAAGAAATAAATAAAGACAGGCTACAAAGAGGGTAGCGTTTGCGGAAAAGAGGGACTCAGATTTTTGCCGTCCTTATATAGGTGGTCCCGTCCAAGTGCTGCTCTCTGATTGGTCCTTTTTCGGAGGACTCTCTTCCACGCGTTGTGGAGATGGTAGCCTTCATCTCTATTGAAATTCGCCGGGTGTTTGGCTATCTCAATAGCTTCTCTGATTAGGCGTGGGTAATATCTACTTTCTTTACTTATGATTGTAGCGTCATGGAATAGAATATCATGGCCGGGTTCACTCCATTTATGCTCGGAGATGGCCGAGAGGTGAAACTGTTTGTTCGTAGTAGCCCGGAGGTGTTCTTTCATCCGAACTTTCATAGCTCGGCATGTTTCCCCGATGTAGGCTTTCCCACATGAACACGGTACTTGATAGACCCCTTCGTATAGGTCTTTCGAGATTTTGTCCTTCGGTCCGGGGAGCGCGTCCGCTATTTTCTTGGTGCAGTTGAATCTTGTCACCACGTCGTGCTTTTTAAGGATTCTGGCTATCTTCTCGGATGTTCCGGATACGAAGGGGATAGTCGCGTATGCCTTTGGGTCCGGTTCCGTCTGCTTGATTGACTTGTCAGAATCTCGTCTTCGCCTTTCTTCCCTGGCGGTCCTTTTTAGGACCATATCGTTCCGATAGCCGTTTTGTTTTAGTGCTCTCAGGAGATGTTTCAGGAGATTTCAGGAAACTTCGGCGAAACTGTTGTCGGCTTCAAACAACAACGCGGTGAAAACCCGGACATGCAGAATTCTTCAAGCCACCGCCGCGAAAATCTACGCGGTTTCACTCGTTGTTTGTTGGCTTTCTCGAATGCAAGTATGAACCTAAACAATGATCAGAGAATAAGAAAACACTTACGCCCGGGTCGTGATGAACCAAAGTGAGTACTGCATTATGGGATATCTCATTTTAAGGAGCCGCTAAAGGTTTATTGCCCAAAGAAAGGGAGAGGAGGAGAGAGCTTGGGGCCATAAAGAGACGTTCTTTTTGAAAGCCATAAAAACTATGTGGGATAGGCCATGAGGGAAATTATGGAGGGAGGACAACGGGAAATGCCATTGATTTAACGGACCTTGCAGATCCTCCGATTGAGACCGCCGGTTGAGCATCATCTTACCGTGCACGCTTCACCCTCGTCGAAAGAAACGGGAAATGTGCAAAGGCCTGGCGTCACGTTTCTTCCGCGAGCCATTTTATTGGTCTTCGACTCTTATTTCAGGGAAATGCGTGTGACCGAGTAGGTTCCGTGCAAAGTAGCCTAAGATCAAAATACATTTTTACCGGAAAACATCAACGTTAACGCTTTTTCGATCGACTTCCGCACCGGAGCGGCTGTTATCGCTCGATAACAAGGTTACAGCACCGTGCCACTCGCTAAATTTCGGTTTAAGCTGCTCCAACAGCAAAGATTAAATCGCTCAATCTAACCTAAGCAATCTGGATCTAGTTTTACAGCATCTACGCCAAAGGCGGGATTCGATCACGCGAATTTCGGGCTCTTAGGTTAGTATGCGCCTCCCACTTGACTTCCACGATGCCTGAGTCAATTGCTAAGTAAAGATGAAAGAAGATATATGGCCTAATTCAAGGATTCTTATCTCCAATTTTGTAAACGAAGGTGTTAATTACCAGCATTACCCAACATTTTGTACCGACGATCTACATCAATTCGATGGGAATCTTCGCGGGAATCGGACCATAATGTGATACTGCGACACAATTGTTTCCAGTCCTCTCATTACGATGGGTTGGATTCTTCGTAAATAACAATTGATAAATTACTTTGTAAACACACAAATATATTACTTTGGATTAGTCAAATATTCTGAAACAACTGCTTTAGCCCACTAACTCCTTTGTACGGCGACCACACCACTTCCTCACCTCTTGCACGAATCCTATCGATAAGAGAGGAAATGAAATTTTATTTTTTACATGTGATCATTTCTCTGGAGAGTAAGTATAACCATTTATTTTTAATTAAAAATTAAATTCACATCATCATATTTAGTTCTTGTGAACAACTTAAGGGTTAGCAAAGTGTATCCTCCAAATAGACATTCGATTCGATGTGGCAGTTGGTGTGTCGATGCGGCGGCGCCGAAGACTTTTCAAACCGAGACGCAGACGCGGAGGAAAGAAGAAGTGATTTGACAGCGACTTCCGAATGTGGGGATTCCGGCGTGAAGAACATTCACCCATTAACGCACTGAAATCGCGTGAGAATCGTACGGAAGAGACACTAAATCTTTCCCTCGCGCTGCATGCATCTGCCAATATGAAAAGCGAGCATGCCGTGCACGCGTGAGGTTTAAAAGAGAGCTCTGAATCGCGCACTGTAGGCGAGGTGATCACAGGCGACGATACTAAACTGGATTGAAGATGCCAGGAACGTTTCAATTCGGAAATGGGAAGAATAGGTTTGCCTTGAAGAAAGCAAAGTCAATTCAAAAATTACAACAAGTCCTTCAAAGAAGTCAAATTGAATGCTCTCCTAGTTTCATCGAGTGGAAAGATGGCGAAAGAGAAGTCTGGAGATGATGTTTGAACGGGCATTTTCACGAATCAATTGCTGCATGGAAAATTGACACGTGTAATTCGGTATTTAACATTAAAGTAATACCGACGACATCAATTGCTGAAACCTGCAACGCAATTACTTTTTGAGTTCTCTTTTGCAATACCAAAACACACACCTACGGTCAAAAAAGTACGATCAGTGCGAACATCCCTGCTCACATTCGATCCCTCTCACAATGAAATAATTAAGACACGGATACTCTGTCCGATGTGTGTGAAGTACACCAGTGCGATGACATATTCTTCCTCTACCGCGGAGTGAAAGGAGTGGAGCAAAACACGAAAATATCAGAGCATATCCAATTTCTCTGGAATTTGTCAATTAAGATATTTTTTCCATTACTTCAACGCTGACGGAGCATTTTCCCTTCCATCCCATTTCCCAAAATTCCATTGCTTCTCGCAATCTCCTACAGCCTTCCCTCTTAGAATTTCTCCCATCATCATTCCTTTCCATCCTCCATCAAGTCGAGCAACGAAGAAGAGCCAGGCATGTTCGGGAATTCGAGAAACTTAAAGAAGGCGGGCAATACAGACGGAGGCGATATCGAGACGCAATTTGATGATGATGCCTGTGATAAAAGAGAGAATGTTCGTTAGCGCATCGATGATGGCAAAAATATCCTAATTGATAAATGGCAGTGAAATCGGACATGCACTGGCATTTTGGTGTTTTCCTTTCAAGAGAGAAGGGAGCTTAGTGTGATAGCGGAAGAAAATAAATTGGAACTTTTAAACAGCATAAAGGGAGAGTTCGAAGAATGATTTAGAGTAAAGCTATGGTTTTTTAGGTTTGACAGTGATTAGAAGTTCCTAAGAAGACCAAGGCATGGTGCAATAGTTTTCAGTGTGCGATTCCGAGTCAAGTCTGCATCTGACGGATTTTTATTTATTACTAAAAATAAAATAAATTATAATAAAATAATACAAAAAATAATTGGTAATGTTTTACTCATTGCTGTATATACGATTTTAATGGATTTTTTCAGTCTTCCCCGAGGTCTGTCCGCTCGATTTCACAATGTGCGCAGAGTTGAAAACTTCCGACAACCTCCAACGCCTCTTTCACTCTCGGTACAGATCTTTATGGAGAGTTTTTTACAGGCTATAATTGGGGCAAAATGACCACCGCTGTCGAGGCACCCACGAAATCATACATCTATCCACCACACACTCATAATTCTCGACAAAAAGAGTATTTACTTGAGAAATTTAGTTTTCAGACTTACCAAATCGAAAGTAGATGGCCCATATTTTTGTTAAATAGGTAAGTTAAATGTTTAGCACTTATTCAAAGGCATTCCAATCGGAACAAATGCTTTTAATAACAAAATTAAGTTTGCCCCATCGAAAAGTTCACTACAACCGTGTCCAATAAATTCAGAGCTGACCACACTTACTTCCAAGGCGAGTACTAACTCTGAATGGCGCATAAAGGCGGTCCAGTGCTTTCCAGCTATGGCCACCATCGGTCCATCCTAAATAGGCAGTCATCAATCTACGAGGGTCATCCGGAAAGTAGTACCCGTTCGTGACATAAAGACACAAAAGTAAATATTAACAAACATAAAAAAATTTTATTTGAAAGAGGATACTTTAAACTACTTCTCAACATAATCTCCAAGCAAATTAAGGCATTTGTCATAACGTGTGACAAGTTTCTGTATTCCTGCTGCATAGTCCTTCGCCGCCAGCTCATTGAGATACGCGAGGGACCCATCTTGCACAAATTTTTGCATAATGCAGGTGGTGTTTAACAATTTCATGAACAATTGTTCGAGAAACATTGGGAAAATGCTCACAGATGTCATCAATTGTGACGCGCCGATCGTTCCTCACGAATTCGTCAACTGAGCTCACCAGTTGGTCTGTAATGACAGACGGTCTCCCCGAACGCTCATCGTCGTGTGTGTTCCCCCTCCCCATGTTGAAGTTGCGACACCACCGCCGAACAGACGACTCGTCCATTACATTGTCTCCATACACCTCCTTTAATTGGCGATGAATATCACATGGGCGAACGTTTCTTGCATTGAGGAATTTAATCACTGCCCTCACTTCACAACTGGCGGCGTTCTCAATTTTTTTAAACATTGTAAACAATCACAGAAACAACACAGGCAATGCTAGCGTCACGCAACTTGGCTCAGAGAAGGCAGACAAGCCACTGAAGCTATCTGACCTCGTCCAGTGGCTACTCGCGTCGTCAGCACTTCATGCGGCACGAACGGGTACTACTTTCCGGATGACCCTCGTATGAACGAGGAGCCGAATTTTCTAGACCTGAGCGTGAGATAAAATTGAAAACGTCCTCATCATGAAAAAGTTGGGTGTGCAAAGGCTAACAACTGAAGAAGATAACATGGTCACATTTCGGAATATTGGCTCCTGTGAAGTCTCCTTTCTTTTCCCTGCGCCATCTTTTAGAATTGAATTGATTGTGTGAACCACATTTTTCCTCCTTTTCCATGATGACCACACCCGGCACACTACGGATTCATAAAAGGAACAGGGGCCACAAAAACGTAGGAAACCTTGTTTAAAATTATCAATCAAACTCTCTTCCAAAATGTTTACGTACATGTTCATTCGAAACAAACTCATTCGTGGGACATCCTAGTCAACACATTCAATTTTGGATGCCAACGGCGCTCGCCGACTTTCCCCACATTCAAAGCAAAAACAAAAGCAGACGACAAACAATTGAATTACTCAAATAAAATGTATAAAAACGTAAAACAAGTAAAAGTAATTAAAAGACACAAAACAACGAGCAAACAAACCGTTGCAGCGTTCAAACTGGAGTCACGCCGGGCGTTCTCCAAGGGGGACTCACTCCAGGAGGGGCCGCAAATGCCTCGCTAATGCCGACGCAGTCTCGCCTCGGTTGAGGCACGCTAAAGCTCTTCCTGAATGGCGTGCGTATTCCTCCGGAGAGTTCACTGAAGGCTTGGCTGAAGATTCGTCACTATCAGGGACCCGTTTCTCAAAAATACAAGCCTACGAGTCAAAAGTGCACAAGTCACCAGTCGGATGTTACACGTGTTGCAAGAAAAAGGACGGAGAAACCACCGATTTCTAGGAATGATACCAAATACTAGACAATCGAAAATGGTCGATTTCACCATCAACTTATTTTTTAATTATTTGGAAATTATTAACTCTTTTGAGATATTTTGAAGCAATGTTCTAACTTGAAATGAAGTCTGAATGAAGAAAAGAAGTAAATGTCCCGGACAAAATTTAAATATAAATATTCTTAGCGAAGACTGGACGTCGGTAATACTTTACCGTCGCGACAGAGAGTTCATTCATTCTACCACATTATCACAGCGTGTGCAATTACCATAAATAGACGCATTGAACAATTACTAAGCGTTATGGCATTAAATAGAGCTCAGGTCAACAAAAACACTCAAGTATTCCCAATGAGTACTGTGTGATATGACATGAGTGACAATGAGCTTGTTTCTTATTTTACTGTCATTCGACGCTCAATCATGGCAACAGTAGCATAAGCAAGCCGTGCTAACTTTTTTAATGTTCTTGCATTCCAAAATCCAACGTTGATACCATCTCCTTCGGCCATGGCCAAAGCTGGCGTGATTATCGTCACGGCTGATGAACCTTGTGGACGAGCATCATGAACAAAAATTAGTTCCATGCTATTTATGTCATCATCGTTTTAAATAAAGAGTACTTAAGCATGCCCTATCCGAATGTTGTTCGGGCAGGACTAGCAAAATCAAAAACAAAATGAGACGCTCATGCAATTTCGATCGGGCAATTTTCGCAAGATATTCCCAAATTCGCTCATTCGCGTGAATTGACTTCAGAGAATAAGACAAGGATAAATGTATTCTCGTCGCCTAAATAAAAATCAAGCGAAATAAAGTATAAAAAACATGCGAAATAACTCCGTTATAATGTTTTCACTCCAATAATTTATTGAATTATGGCGATGCTAATTCCAGTTATTTAAGTTAACCTATCGGTGAAAGTGGAACGTGAATGGCCCAATGATAAATAAAAATATGGAGACTCCGGATGAGATAAATTACGAGAATTTCTGAGTATGATGAAGAGGTTATTGATGGAACAGTTGAATGGAGAACTGCATTGATCATCAATAAAGATGAATAATGTCCACAAGTTCAATGCTTAATGCTATTAAATGACTGTCAACTTATGTGTATTTATCCATTCATAGTAATACGTACTTTCGACAGATGAAAGCTTAAGTACAAGAATCCTTTCGAGGCTGAGTAATATAATCTGTTTTCACTTAATCCGATCATCCGTCTTGCGATGAATCATCATGTCGTAAAGTTTCCCTTCGTCATGAACAATAGTGCACTCAGGGTAGGGATGAAAATCTCAACCACGCACATCCAATTGATATCGACAGACGCGGACACTCGCCGGCCTCTTACCACCTTGCACGAGGCAGCAGGCGAGGTGTACTATATTGGCGGGGGGATGGAGGGATGACATCGATATTTGGTACTAGCGAGTATTGATTGATTTTTACTCCGGCACTAGCGGCCATTGCACTATAAAGGGAATATGGAAGGTAAGGGATATTGAATTTACCGGTACTTGAAGAATACCGCGATCTCTTGATTTAGAATTCAACTATGCCACGACAGCAATTGGAGGAAATATGATTACATACACTATCTAAACGTTATTGTGATAAACTTAGTAGCGTATCCAAACAAAATATTAGAGCAGCTAGGCTGGGAATCACTCACGGAGCGAAGGTTAAATTACAGATTGAAGCTCTTGGATAAATTGGAAGGACGTCTCTTCGGCAGTTGTTGAAAATGTATTATTACCCCCATCGTACTACGGTATGAGAGATAATATCAATAAAATCAGAGAGATAAAGTGTAGAGCAGATAGATTTACAATTTCATTTTTTCCACTAACGACAGGGGGTCATAATAAAATTGTTCGACCGCGGTATGGTCATGTTCGGGTAAAATTATTCTGATGTGTATTCACCCACTGCCACACACCCTGGCGGTGGCCTGCAGGGTATATATTAATAAAATGGGGATAAAAAAAACTTCAACGACATAATTTCACGTAAAATATATTTAAATGAATCCGCCATGTTTTTAGGGTAAGATTTTCCTCAGTACAACCAAAAATGTTTTGATAGTAATGGATAAATATTAATGAAGCTAGCTGGCTGGCATTATCATTTTGGATACTCGACTATCGAAAGTAACAACAGGGGTCATCAGTGATTACACAAAATACGCAAATAACTAAATGAACACACGTACCCGAACACGCAAAAATAAGTGCATACCAGTATTTTAATCTCTTTCCCGGGTCAGTATCGACCATGCTGGATTTTAAGTATCCGCCGGAAAGAAAGATAAGCGGCGTGTTTTTCAAGTGCTGAATACAATGCATAATACTTATGCTGCCCTCGGTGGGATGTCGATTTCATCTGCCTTGCCTACTGCCCCTCGATGAATCACAGGCGGAACGGGACGGGAGCACTGGGAGCCCCCGCACGTCTCGCAGTCCAGAGGGGGGGCGTGGTGCCCGGCGTGGGCCGGTGGTGGGTGCAGCAGCGGTTAGAAAGCTCCTTCTCTCGCGCCGCTACTTGGGCCGCCCCCTCCCCCCTCGCACCGAGGGGGGTGGGGGGGGGAGGAGATGGCGAATGGGATCGCGCGGCCGGTTTCTTTCCTCTTCCCCGACGAAAATCTCACTCACTCCCATGGACGCCCCCGGAAGGGCCTCAGTTTTTCGGCGCTCGGCGGCGAGGGCGGGAGAGTTCCGTGGTGACACCCCTCCCGAGTGAACGTCCCGCACCCTTCACCTCCCTCCCACACTCGTCAAAGCCCCGGCGGGCCGCGGCAGGGGTAGCTGTCCCTGGCCACATTTTCATTTTGAGGGTCGGAGAGTTCACAGGAGGCGGATATCGAGTGCGGAGTTCGGACACTCGCGGGGACTTCGCTAATTGTTGTCCGCCACTGTTCGCGCGCTCTTATTTTCTGCGTTTATCCGCTGACCACATTTCGTTGCCATTACCGCCTCAGTCAACAGCGACTGAAATTCTGACACATTACAACCAATCGAGCGCATACATTTCATCAGTGGCTTAACTGGGAACCAACTTTGGGGCGCGGATCATTTAACCATTTTCATTTACGTTTTATTTTAGAGAACACGGCTAATATCCACCAATAGCAATTTTCCGAAACGACATTTTTTCGAAAGACATTGTTTAAGTGATAGACCAGTGTGAGGCGAGCGTGTTGTCACTGGCGTATTTAATTAACCTTAAAAATCCCAACCGCAGGTTTACCGATGGACTTTCATTTGCCGCTTAAATTCATAATAAAATAAACCCGGCAAAGGTGTAGGCACACATGCTCATTGAAATTTCTCGAGGGTATCCGAGAGGCGGCGTTGAATCTTATTGCGGGGAGCTTATGAAATTCATCCCAGAAAACATTTCCTAGTGAAGTAAGCTCTAATCTCCCGGAGAGTGGGCGGGGTTGTCGGTAAACGTTCCGTGGAGCCGATCTCGGTCCTCGGCAGCTGAACGACGGCTCTCGGGAGAGCACGCCGTCAAGACTTTCATCGCAAGTCCGGGAGCCCTCCGATTGCTCCTTCCGCGGTGCAGTCTCCGGGTCGACCCGGGCGGGGAAGGCAGCCGACGGCGAACCGGAATCCGCGGGGAGCCCGGGCCGAGGATTCGGGTATCCTCCCACGAGCGACGACGAGGGATATCCTCCCAAGACGGCCGGCGCGATAGGAGCGGAATCTATCGCGTTTGCCATTGACGCGCGGATTTGCCGGGACGCACTCGAAAACGGGAAGTGTCGATTCGCGGAGTGCAATCCGTCGTCCGGGGATAAGGCTCTAATAGACGCAGTTGGTGCCGACATGAGACTACTCGCCGTCATCTGCATCGTCTTAGTATCGCAAGGTGAGTGCCACAATGAAATGCTATTCTGAGTGTTTGCTCAATCCATCATTTCCAGCCCAACCCCCCAACCACGCTAATTTATTCCCGGTTAATCAGGAACTGGGTTTAGAAATTGAAAAATCGCCTAAGTAACAATAAACGTACGCTTCATTTATTCCTCTTTCTAAATCGCACTCTGATCTATGCCGGTCCCGGTGGCGGCGGGGGCTACCAATACAAAGGTCACGGGTTCGAGTCCCGCCTAGGTGGGTTTTTACTCCATCTAGGGCACGGATGTTTACTATTGTCTTTATTGTTATGAAAAAGGGTGAGGTGGAAAAAGGGAAAATGAAGTCTCAATCTCGCCCCAGTAAAATCCTTGTACATACACGTATAAATAAAAGTAAATAAAAAATCTACGCATAACAAACGCCCAACAGTGCACATTGAGTCTGTTGTCACAAGGAATAATACGCTAGAAAACTGAGAAGCTTATAAATACATCATTGAGACCAGCATGGCTTTGGGCCACTTAACTCATACTTGATTGAATTTGTTGTAATTCAAAAAATGTATTAAACATTTAGGATTGACAGCTTCCTTCAGAAGTAATGGAGGAAAGATCACGGGTGTTTTCTAAAGAGCATCACCATTTATATCCAATAATTATTGCATTTAATTGCCGGCGATTCCACTGACGCATAATTTTGCTCGAAATTTCAGCCAATGTTTACCAGGTGGATTAGCAAATACTATTTCTGGGAATCGCGCCTGTGCATGCAGTTAATTACATTCTAGTTTTATTCTGGGATACAAAACTCACCCAGCTAAAAATGGCTTCATTTTTAGTGGTTAGAAATGCCCTGGAGGTTTCAGGCTTTTTAAGTGCAGTCAGAAAGTGAGTAAATATATTTAATTTGCATACACGTGGCAGGCGAAACTAAGAATTAGCAGACAGAATTCAGGAGTCAAAAAGTGTATTCTAATTGCGGGGTCTTCTACCCTCTCTCCTCCCTCGGGAAAGCCGAGAACGGTAGCTGCGCATTTATGCATTTTGAAATTGCGTTGGAAAACGTTACATATTATGAATATGGGTATAAGGTCGGACAAACAAGAGGGCGCCCGTGCGATATGGACGCCACGTGATATTATTAGCAGCAAACAATCGACACACATAAACTTTAATGGGCGTACATACACTCATATTATAACGTAATAATTTCAAAGTATAAAGCGCATTAGCGGATGACCTCGTTGAAAGTTACTGTCGCGGCATATGGAGCAGTCTTTGAATGAGGTATTTATAATCTTTGAATTGAATGCAATAGGAAATATGAATGGAAGAATGAATCGTTCGGCTTTTAGCAATGTCATATCTTTGGTTATCTTCACATCCTGCTTAGAAAATGGTTTCAATTCAGGCTGTTTCCTCATTGGCATGACGACTTTCAGGAATTCATTTCAAGCACTAAATGAGAGTATAATTGTTACTCTGAGACATGTACGCTTACTAATTATAGGTACTGCCATTAACTGTCAATGCCGGATTAAGGGACTGCAAAGGAACGGTGAGAGGGAAAAGTATGGGCCGTAAGGGCATGGTAACTTGAGGGGATGGTCGCTCGATGAGGAATTCGTTGCCAACGCGCCCCTGCTGGACCAATGCAAGAATTGAATGGAATGCGAGTCAATCGAAGCACTTTCACTTGTTCTCATTTATTCCAGTATTCCAATAGATTCCAGCATCGAAGGCCGCTGATAATATATCCATAATTATTCTTGAGCTCTAACTGAAGCAAAAAGAGCATCCTTCTAATTGAGTATTCCCCTATCTCACTTGAATAATATTCCCGAAATAAAAACCTGAGTGTCTTTTTCCCGAGTTTTCGGAACAAATGAAGACTATGCGATGTCTGCTAATTGCAGTGTAATGCCCCTGAATATTTTTTGTCCGCACCCTCATGACAAAAGCGACATCTCCGGAGAGGTGTCTGTTTCTTGAAGGAGCAATATTTTTATTTTTCAATTTAAGCTCCGGGAGAGCGACCGCGTGCCGTGTTTGTGGTCATTAAAACTTGTGGTCCCTTTAAGGTCGTCACTTCGTTTATGGATAAACGTTTCATGTGTTGCGACTCAACCAGGAAGGCCCCTCATTTTCTGCTTATAATTCCATTCCCAATAGATATAGCCAGTCGGTCACTCTGACCCACTCGTGAATATTGTCCCGATAAATTCCATCCCCGTTAGACATGCCCACACGGAATGTGATAAAGGCGTGACTCAACACTTTCTAGGTTCATTTGCACCAAGGAAAGTATTATCTTAGACACATTGCTCAGGGAAATGTCATTCACTCAGACAAGAGATATAATACCGTCGCCGAAATACTGCCTTCCCTACGCTTCAGTTCGCGCTTATTTGAATTGCATAATGGTTTTAAGGAAGGACTCTTGAGTGCAATATTTATAGGCTTCCTTTTTCGGCGAGCACTATGCTCTAATTACGGGGAGTGCAACACCTATCTTTCCTTCCCTCCAAAAAGCAGACCTGCTTATTTGATCTTTCCTTTTGCTTTCGTTTCATTCGATAATGATAATTACGGGGGATATGACACAAGATCGCTCTGATGTATCGCTTCGCCGGACGCGGGGGAAGGGATAGGATCTAGGATTTCTCCCTCGCGGCGTTCCTCTGTCGTTTTTTTCCGCTTCCGAAAGCGTTCTCCATCCGGAAATACGTATTGCAACACCGGACGTACGCACGGATCCGCACATTACAAAAAAAGCCGTCCATGGTTTTATTTTTGGGCATTCGGGAGGTCGAGCAAACGTTTCGCCGCTAGACTGGTTGGCTCCGCTCCGTGGGGAGGCGGTGCCGGACGAATGGCCTTCCGATGGGATCTTCGGGCCCCACCTGGCGATTCCGCCTAGACGTCCTTGGGCCGAGGGAGCCCGTGACATTCTTGGCCGAGTCTCGGCCAAGTACGTGGTCTTCCCTCCTGCCCCCTCCTCCCTGTCGCACCACTCATTTGCTCACCGACACGCAGATGAGGTTCGACTCCATACGGTGGCCGACACAAGGATTTTTTGCGAGCTGGGGGGAGGGGATACCCTGAGGCAGTGAAAGTGCACTGAATATGCATTTTGCATCTAATAAAAGCAGTATTTTACCGGTTTAAGGTAGGTTTTTGATTGGCCTCCACATGTCTTCCCAAGTTCTAACTTAACACGTTAACATACACGAATTCTATATATCTTGTTTGCAATTTCTATTTCAGCTAAATGTTTTCTCTCGATTCCATTAGTTGCACGTACACGCAAGTGCGTGCCTGTATAGTGAACGCAGATTACGAATATTATCACAAGATTATTGTAAAAAATACCATCTCACCTTATATAAATAAAGAGTAAGGCCGAGGAAAATAATAAAAACTAAAGAATAATTGTTTACGGATCCTATGATAAGGTTCAAACCTGATGGTTTTGCAAATATACTGTCACATGTAATCTGTCGATCGAGGCTCCAGTTATGCCATGCTTGAAATTAGTACAATTTGTTGAACGCTAGTGTCTTTCAAATCACCTTTGAATGTAGACATCTCTTGATTAGTCTGGCTAGAAATCGGGTACAATTGAATTATGATTACACATGTAAAATTCCAGTATTTTCTATTGCTTACAGATTCTTCTTTTCATCATACGTTCAATTAATATCGTTGTAAAATTTGCATTAATCTCTTCACGATCATTTTCTCACCAACGCAAATATTTATAAATCATTTCTTTTTATTACTACATTATCCTTAATTAAAAACTCCTAAGCGTAAAAAAACAACTATAAGGTCCAGGAAAAATTAGTGTAGCAGTTAAGCGATGTATTATTTTGATGATTTAAATTTGCCTGGAGATTTCTCGGAGAAGATTTTTTCTCTTCAGGTTTGCAGAAAATATTTTCCCTTCCTTTCTTTAGAAGGAGCCACGCCCTATAGTATGCTATCCGCCCCTGATTCGATGAAAGAGCCCAACGGGAAGAGCGTTGGGATACGAACCGAAGAATATTGAGTTCAAATCCTTGGAACCTATCATGGTTCATGGAACAAACATATCTAAAATCCAAGAGGTGCAATTATTTGCTACTTATACTCGTATGGGAAAGTGGCATTGCGAAAGGTGCGAACCGTCTTCTCGTGCGTATGAAATGCACATGACTCGGGGTGAGCTCTACTCTCACCCATCGAAACCAAACTTAGGGTCGTTTACTGTGATGATGATTAAAAGAGAAAGCCTAAATACGAGGTACAAAATTCTCACAAGAAGGGCGGCACACGTGCCTGTCATCGTCAGTCCATTAGCTTTGGACCGAGGGTGGGCTTGGTCCGTGACCAATATTTCACGCACCATGGCCCATTTTCCCGTAGCCCATATATTACAATCTTATTATTCAATTCTTCATACTTTCCGCCGAGGCATCTGTGCAACACTCGCATCCCGCCCATCTGAACTATAATTCTCGCCAAACGCTGAAATAACGCGACGACCACGCCTTTCGCTTCCGCGATATAATTTGACAGCAAAAGATAAGATGTATCGCGGCGAAATAGCTCACAAAAACACTTCCATCATAATAGATCGGATATTAAAATTATAGCGATTGTATATTTAAAACGGATAGAGAGAGGGTGATGAAATTCATTTCGATGGTCGTTCGTCAAATTATCGGGCAGCTTTGCGATAGAGGACAAAGTTAATAATCATCTAAAATATCTGAAAATCTCAGAAAAACTGCAGTGAGTGCCCTTTGCCCTCGTCAAACTGGTGACTGCTGTGAATTTTGAAGATATCGAGCATAATGTATTTCTCCCCACTGACGCGAAAAGTTTAAAAAGCCAATCCAAATCACGAGTTTCGCCTGGTGTGATTACTTCTAATATTATTACTTTTAATTCCGAAGCAGGATTCGGAGGAGTGCAAATCTGTTTGTGGGTTTTTCCAGCTCCATTTATATGGCGATTTCGCCAAGTCGTGTGAAACGCAGGTACGGGGCACTCCTAGACGAGACCATGCCGTAAACAAGTCCATTGGACGATTGGTTCTCCGCGGATCTCGAACGTGTCTACAGATTCGTTAACCCGGATGAGAGTTGACTATGGTCCCATGTACCCGGACCATAGTACCCCACTTTTATCCCTCTACATTTAGCATTAGGAAAATGGATATAAAAGTTTCAGATAGAAGCAGTGAATTTTGAATGTGAATCTTGGCACATTTCCAGCCTCAGGAAAAGTATGAAACCGTTTTCGTTAGAGTGGGATGCTATTTCACATTCGCAGTTGGTGCGTGAATCAGTGCTTGGGGGGAAAATTGAAACCAATTTGAAAAAAGACCCACCACATCTGTTGGAAATGACGTGAAAAAATAAAAGTACTTCTTCGATTCCCCGCATTTACTACGCTAAGTCCGAACGTGCGCCATGACGATTGTGAAAGATTGGAGTTAATTTTGGATAATGTAAACGAACTAGAGCGTGCATGGGCAACATATGTTTCAATTAATGCGCAGGTGTGGCGAAATGAAATATGAAAATGACGCCCCATGACATATTGCATGCAAAATTTGATTGTTTCAAAAATGGCAATGTGGCAAGCTCAATTCCGTCACGTTTCCATTATAGATCCACCGCACGTGATTACTGGCGACAGTGACGCCCGAGCCTGAGCTATAAGTGAGTCCCGCCTCGGGAAAGTCAATGTAACTGCACGTTATCCCCGTTCTCATAATCCTTCGCATGTCAACTAGTTGATGCTGTTTGCCGCTGCCAAACGTGACAGGATCTTTTCCTTTAGCTGAACGCCAGTAAGTTTTGAGTCATCAAATTTGATGCGTGCCGTGCGCCACGTGCATTAGGGAGGGAGAGTTTCTCCATCGGAATGAGCACATAACTAGACCTCCACCACTCACGTATTATGTACATGGGGTTGCTCCTGAGCAGGAAACAGTCATGCCCAGAAGTAGGTGTAAATATTCTCACGATGAAATATCCTTGGGAGGCAATAATGTTTTGAATAATGATTAATTTTGGCAAAAATCCAAGGAGTGATGGCATTCCTCCTTATGATGATGAATTACTAAACACGGCGAATTCCACGGCTCTTTTAATGCGAGTTGAGAACATTTGTGTAGGTTGAAATATTTGTAGTTGCTTGCATTGACGATACGGTTGTGTTGAGGAGCATATATACAATTAAATATACTGCTTAATGTGCGTTACTTATCATTAGAGTCATAATTATTCACCAATATGTTTGATTGAGGAATAGGCTATGATTTTATGACTAGACACTAGCGATAGTTCTACAATCAATTTTGCACTTTCAATTATTCTTGCTAACACTAATAAATGAGGAATTTGTTTGTCAATTGATAGCTTAGTAGTCATTTTGGAGCAATATTTTGTCAATTTATGAGTACAATATCGTTGATTCAGGTTAGTCCTTGCATAGCTCTGGGAAATCATAGGGAATAGGTGCGGCAACTATCCTAATTAGTATTATAACGTTCAAAGCTATAAGTAACGCTATTAATTTCAACAGTTTTATCATTTTTCCATCCCATCACGTCTTTTGGCAGCATATTTTCAACTACAGATGAAGGAAGTTCACCTAATATGCTAGCATGATCGTTTAAGGAAAGGCTAAATTATTGAAGGAAGTATGAACGGGGAGACTTATACGTTTGCGAACCCATTGGGCATAAATAGGCATCTGGGAAAATTACCTGGTCTCTCTTACCTATATTCGACGAACCCCAGGGAATTGAACTGGGGAAATCAGTCAGAGATCCCAATCAAGCACCTAACCCAACGTTCAATAAGTTCCGGTACTAACTAAGAAAACATTTGTTTCGCAAAATTCATTTTTATTCATCAACATAATCACCTTCAAGAGCTATACACAATCATACCAACGCTTTTCTAACTTTTCGATACCAATGCTTGCAAAACGATTTGTTCTTGTCTCCTCAAAATAAGCTTCAGTTGCAGCGATGAGTTCGAGCCAAATCTTTTCCCCTGGAGCGTCTTTTTGAGATCACATCAAACAGCCAGTGGTCACGGGGGGTTAGATCTGGAGAGAGATTGCGGTGGGTGGGGAAGCAGATTGAAGCGCAAATCGTTCAATTTGGCCATTGTTTTCATTGACCTGAGGCACGGTGCCCTGTTTTAATGAAAGACGATTATTTTCTTCTTGATTTGCGGCCGTTTTTTTGCGATCACGTCCTTGAAAAGCAACAATAACACAATGTAATAGCCGCCATTGATAGATTTTCCTTTTTCAAGGCAGTCGATGTCAGTTATATGTACCTTGCGCATCCCGAAATAATATCCCGTTCGATTAGTCCCGGCACTTATTGAATGATGGGCTACGAGCAGAGTTGCAAAGCCGAGCGCACTTACTCTCTTAGAAGAAGATATTCCACTGTTAGTATGCGTCTCTAAGTAAGGATGGGGATTAATGTCTAAGTACTATCCTGTATTTCAGCGCACTCGCGAATGAAATTGCTATATTTCACAGCGTTGAAGGGGGGGGTGGTCCTTTCACGGGTCGCACTTCCGTCGACCCATTCCGACCCCCTGACCACGACCCCGCCATGGGGGCTTGCACACCGAGCATGCCTGAGGCGGGCAGCGATTTTTCCTGCGTATTGTAGACGCGATCGTGGGCGAATTAACCGACGCCCCGACCCCAGAGGCGTGGTTTAAATGAAAACAGTTATTTTCAAGTAAAAAGAATGATGATAACTCACAAATTAATATACGCGCAATAAATTTGCCGGGCGCTTGTTCGTGATGTTGTAAGTGCCATAAATTTGTCTCCGCCACGCACCAGCCCAAACATTTTTTGCGACACAATCGATGTTTCACGCCATCACTTTCATGTAAATCCTCCCTCAATTGAAGTTGCCAAATATAGTACATAATAACATTGACTTGTTCATGAATCCCGCCAGCTAAATCGGTATAATGGCGTCGCAAATTAAATATAAATAAAAGAGGATAAAGCGCAAATACGAAGAAAAAGTTGCAAAAAAATGAGGAAGAGAGAGCTTCGTTTCCGGCATTTCCTTTGCCCGATTCTTTAACGCCCGCACACCCATTTGCCTTTCGCGGGAGGCAAAGAAGAAAACAGCCAAATTTTAAGTCATTAAATAAATATAATGCTCTTTCGCAATTGATTTAGCAGTAGTGTATTGGATTAGGGTAGGTTTTCGATGTCTCAGTATCTCCTGCACCCACTTGTCCTGACTTCTTTTCATTTATACTTCTGCATCCTTCTCTTCCCCACCCCCCACTATGCCTCGACACCAAGCGTTGATTTTCCTCCCCGTTCATTCTATCTTCTCCATTCTTTTTCACACCCACATCTCGAAACACCCCAATCTATGCTTATCCTGTAGCCTCGAGAGACATGTTTCCGAGCCGTATGCAACTACATACCTACATGATACCTTTCCAGCCACCTCTAGGGTGTGTGGCAGGGGGTGAATTATGACCTGAATATTTTTAGTACTTCAGCGGTTGGACAATATTATTCTGATCCTTTCTCGTTCGTGGGAAAAATCACATCTTTAATCATATCCGTTCTAACTTAATCTCTCTAATTTTACTTGCATGATCTCTCCTACCGTGGTGCGATGAGGGTAACAATACAGTTTCACAATGATTCCCTGCCTTGCTGCTCTTATTTTTTGGATACGCCAATAAGTTTATTATGACAATATTTTACAAATCAAGCCCCCCTACGCTTCACGCGATCCAATTCGACATTTAATCCAACTTAGTGAGGATCCCATATACTCGTAGCATATTCTAAATGAGGCCTGACCAACGACAGATAACATTTCTCTTTGACCTTTTCATCACATTTCCCCGCCACTCTTCTGATAAACCCTAATTTTTTGTTGGCTTTGTTTCACCTAGGAGAGATCGTGAGTGAGGGTAACGCCTAGGTATTTAATTGAGTCTACCCATTCCATTTCGGTGTTCCCGATGCAGTAGTCGTTAAGGTGGGAGTCGCTCTTATTCCAAAAATTATGACTACGCACTCTTTAAGGTTTAATTCTAATTTAAAACTGTCGCACCAACGTTGTCTACCGTCACCTGCAAAAGCTACTTAGTTTACCCGTTTTATATCTAATGGTGGAAATCGAATTTCCTTTCTTACTTCCAGACTATTCCTTCGCATTTCTATAGAGCGCGTCCATTTCGTCCTCTCTCTCTGAACTCCCCGCATGTCCTCGCACTGTTCTCTCTGACATCTTTCCTTTGCCCTATCAGCTTCTCGCCTCCGTTCGTTGTCTAGCTCTTTGCACTTTCTTCTCCTTAATTCTGCGCTCATGTGCTTCCATTCACTTCTCTCGTCCATCTTGCAATGTCTGTTTTAGCAACCCATGACTTCCGAACCCTTCTCTATTTTTCCGCATCCCCGCGTGTATTTTACCAACTCCCCATCTCACTCCTTCCCTTTCACCACAGTCAAGTCTTCGACATTCCATTTCCTTGTTCTCCTTCCCGTCCGCACTCTTTCGAATTAAAAATTACACTTCATGAGCATTCAATTTGGATCCGAATCAGCATCTGTTCCCGGATAACCACGAATATGTGCGTTTCTCTCAGTATTCCCAAATCGATTTGTAGCTATAATATAATGCAACTAATGACTCCCGGCATTTTTCACATTCACCAACGTGGATTGTGGTTTTTAAACCATGTATTAGTACAGTTAACCAATTTATCTGATAAACAATATTCCCTCACTATTAATGCCGTCCACGATTTGCTATCTTTGCTTACTTAATTCGAGTCGGTCACATTCAGAGATAGTTTCATGCACTCCAACCTGCTGCTGAGCTTCTTAGCAGCCAGGATCACATACAGCCCTGACACGGTCGCCCTGCGCCTTCCTCTCCAATTATATTCTACAGACTTCTTTCTCGTGTCTCATTCGAATCTAATCCATTCTCTCAGATGCGAATCACCCAATCAGCGGAGCACACTTCTTTCAGTCGTGTCTATTAATGGTTCGTCCAATTCATATCTTGTCATTAGCTACTCATTCCTTAATACTACCTATTCTGTTTTCAATCGCAAACGCTCGTCAAGTACCGCACTTTTATTCTACATTCATTAGTATCCCGGCACGCCCAGTTTTCCTCTTCCATGCAATGATTTGGGGAGAAGCACGGGCGCCTGCCGTTTTACGTGTTACATTTCCATTCTTTTTTCTTACACAACGATTCATTTCCTTTGAAACACCACACACAACCGACAGCCTTCCTGCCGGTATTCCCCCCCTCTTTTAAGATCTCTTGATCTTTCCTGTCATCTTTCGCTGGGGGTGTAATTATTATGGCCTAAATAATTCATTAGCAATACCCGACATCGCCTCTTGGATCGCGACTTCAGGATTATCTCGGGAAGGGCGCACGTGAAGCGTCCGCACATTTCCGCGGATCTGGAGTTAGACTTTCACCCCTGAACCCGGACAGGTTATTTTTTTAGTAGAACCAGCTCACGCTCCGCGTTCAACCCCTTCCAGTGATTGATATCTATGGGAAATGGAAAGTTTTTCCAGAACTTTTCGCGGTATGTCCCGGTGAGTTCGAGTCGGCCAGCGAAGGACAATGGGGATCGAGGACCAAATTTTCAAGACGCCCTTAAAATATAACTTCGCTGATTGGTACTTGCGTATCAGAGGAGCTCGGGATTGCGCGCCATAAACAGCTCACATAAGAGAGCTCACGGCGGTATTACTTCCCTCTCGAGCGGGAGGCCTCGTGGGACGGTTTATGGGCACCGGGTAATTTTTAAGCTTCGGTTGTGATTTCGATCGGGCCAACGTTTCGCCAGCGTCACTATGGGCGTCTTCAGGAACCAATGCGTGAAATGGAAAAGGCACACGAACGCCGGAGAATAAACTCTAGGAATAGTGGGAACTTATGAGAGGATGCACGCAGTGAAAAAATATTTAGTCTTAAAATGTTGGAAAATTGAAATGAGTAATTTTTTAATCATACGTAAACGTTAAAGTCCACAAATATAAATTGATTTGATGATTGTTCTTAACTGACAATTTTTTCGCCCGCCTGTCAACTTTCCAACTTCACAGGAAACAGGTTTTTACGTGTCATCAATGTTTTATCTATAAAATCTATGCATAAACAGAAATACCGGGAAGACAGGTGGTAACCGTGGGAGATCTATCCACTCGCACTGAAAACTTTCAATGGAGTGGAGCCTCTCCACGACGCTCGTCTGATGGGGAATTAAGAGTAAGGAGACGGACATAGGGGAGTGACCGCTAGTGGGAATAGACCGCAAGTCTAACTTTATACTAGTGGTTAAATTAGTTAGTCATACGTAACTGCAGTATGCGCATATTTTATTTTGAAAAAAACAAGAATAGACATGTTAAATACTTATAATATAATTAATACGAGATTTTTCTTTTTCTTTAGAAAAGAAATAAACCGCATGCAAAAGCCACAATTTCATACCATCCGCAAACAAAACATGGCATACACTCGCGCAAGAACACATACACCCCACACACATGCAAACACTCAAACTACCAACTAACATATACATGCACCTGAAAGTATACCTAACATCTCTATAGTGTTTAATTTTGTTCAGACTTGTAAATTCAACGTTTTTAATATTTCTAAAGTGACTTCGGTTTCTTACTATTATGATTTCTGATTGTTTGGGGAAAGAATGAGTACTTGTATCTATCTGTACTGGAATCTATCTCCCTTATTATATCTTTGTGGTCTGATCTACGTAAGTAATGTGGGGCTAACATAACCCCTTCAGTGTCATAGTTAAACTCGTTTGTTCTGAACCTTTCTAAAAGTCTAAGCCTCGCTTGTTCTCTCCGCACTTCAAGTGGCTCCCAGCCTAAATCCCCTAAGAGACCTGTCACACTTGTGTTCTTATCATAACTATTTTTATCGAATCTAGCGGATTTTCTCTGGACTTTATCTAATTCTTTTTGCCAAATTTTCTCCCACGGATCCCAAATACTTGCGGCATATTCTAAATGAGGTCTAACTAGAGCAAAATAACACCTCTCTTTAACTTTTTCATTACATTTCCCCACCACCCGTTTTATGAAGCCAAGTTTCTTTAAAGCTGATCCGCATATTGTCCTGATATGTGCTCCCCATGAAAGGCGTGGTGTTAGAACAACCCCCAAATATTTAACTTGATTTGCCGTAGTCAATACTGAACCCTCTATTTTGTAGTTTATATCCTGTTCCTCGCTTCCTTTATTCCAAAATTTCAAAATTGCACATTTATCTATATTAAGTGTTAATCCCCATTTATTGCACCATTCCGAGATATTGTCTAAGTCTCTAGAGAGTAGCTCGCGATCTAGCGTGTGTGCTTAAGTCATTTATGTATATTAAGAACAGAAGAGACCCTATTACACTTCCCTGGGGGACGCCCGAAGTTACATCTCTCTCCGTTGAGCACAACCCATCTATGACTACTATTTGTTTGCGGTTTGACAAGAAGTCTCTAATCCAATTAATTATTTTCTCATTGATCCCATAGTATTTAAGTTTATGTAACAATTTATTGTGTGGGACTTTGTCGAAGGCTTTTTTGAAATCCAGGAATACTGCATCGACTTGTGTGTTGTTTTCTCCCGATCTAAGTATATCGTGAATGAAGAGACCAAGTTGTGTTTCGCAAGATCTGCTTTTCCTAAATCCGTGCTGGTTGTGGATTAGTATTTTCCTACTATCAAGAAATCTCATAATGTTAGTGACAATAATGTGTTCCAATATTTTACAAGAGATCGATGTTAAAGAAATGGGTCGGTAATTGGTTGGTTTATCCCTATCGCCGCCTTTATAGATGGGAGTTATATGGGCTAGCTTCCAGTCGCGAGGCACTGAGCCTTCTTCTATCGATTTTAGAAAAACAATATGTAAAAATTGGGCAATGTCGTCAGCTAATTCCTTTAATATTCTAGCAGTTATTTCTTCCGGACCAGGTGCCTTGTGTGCTTTGATATTACGGAGCAGATGTACTATTCCCTGCTTGGTCAGTGTAAGATCGCTCATGTGTTCCCCGGGTGGGTGTGGAGAATCGTTTGGTGCGTTTGTGTTTTTGTTGTAGACGCTCTGGAAAAAATGGTTTAAAATATTTGCCTTTTTCACGCTATCTGTAATGATTTCTCCATTTTCCGTCTTCAAAGAGTGAACAGTGGGACGTTTACCCTGTATTTCCCTAACATAGGACCAGAATGACTTTGGATTTTCCTCAAGATATTCGCTTAGCATTTTAGATTTAAAAGAGTGTAGTGCTGTGCGCATAATACTTTTCGTCTTACTACGACATTCTTTTAGTAGCTGTTTGGTTGTATTCATATAAATTATATCGTCACTTTTTAAACTCTTTTTAAAATTTGACTGTAGCTTTCTTTGCCTTCTTAATGCCGATCTGACTTCCCCGTTGTACCATCTAGGTTCCTTACTGTCGCATTTGAGTTTGGACGGGATGTACGTCTTCATTCCTTCGCGTAAAATATTTAAGAAATAATTCCAAGTGTTCTCTGTATTTGTTGTCAGTGTTTTTGTCTTGTATTCTGGTATTTTTATGTTTAAATATTCTCTTAGTCCGTTAAAATTTGCCTTGTTGTATAGGTATATTTTACGCTTTTCTTTGTTTATTTTGACGAACTTAGTTTTTAACTCTACAAGAATAGCCTTATGGTCACTGATTCCGTCTATTATTTCAATGTTAGTAATGATTTCGGGCATAGAAGTCGCAAAGATGTCTAGTATGCTTTGGCCCCGTGTTGGTGATTTAACAATTTGTTCTAAGGAGTGTTTTGTGAATATATGAAGGAGTTCTTGGCATGAATCTCTGTTTTTGGCAGATTTTCCTACGCAGTAGTTGACCCAGTCAATTGACGGTAGATTTGTGTCACCAGCGATTATAGTAATACTGTTAATAATACTGTTTTCTATTCTTAATATACCTTAATGACTTACTAAGCTCACACATTAGTGACAATCTCAGACTATTTGCTGGCGACACTGTGGTATACAGGGAAAAAAGGTGCCAACTAGACCGCGAGCTACTCTCTAGAGACTTAGACAATATATCGGAATGGTGCAATAAATGGGGATTAACGCTTAATATAGATAAATGCGCAGTTTTGAAATTTTGGAAAAAAGAAAGTGGGTAGCAGGACATATATTATGAAATTGAGAGTTCAGTACTAACTCCGGCCGATCAAGTTAAATATTTGGGGGATAGTTCTAACACCACGCCTTTCGTGGGGAGCAAATATCAGGACACTATGCGGATCCGCTTTAAAGAAACTCGGCTTGATCAAACAGGTGGTGGGGAAATGTAATGAGAAAGTTAAAGAGAGGTGCTATTTTGCTCTAGTTAGACCTCATCTGGAATTAGCCGCAAGTATTTGAGATAATTGGGAAAAAATTTGGCAAAAAGAGTTTTAAGTGCAGGGAAAATGCAGAGAAAATCCGCCAGATTCGTTAAAAATTGTTATCATAAGAACACAACTGTGACAGGTCTCTTAGGGGAATTAGGCTGGGAACCACTTCAAGTGCGGAGAGAATAAGCCAGCCTGAGACTTTTACAAAGGTTCAGAACAAACGAGTTTAACTATGACACTTAAGGAATTAAAAATAAATGAAAGGACTAACTTTGTAGTTCCACACGAACGATTTATTCATACGACCCGGGTTTCGAAGTAAAACTTCATCATCAGGTGAGCTCTCTACATTTGCAGCCCTTCTTATTTACAGCCAGGGCGGGGGTGGAGAAAATCACTAAAATAATACACTGAATTTTCTTGATTTAAAAATTTCAAAATTAAACAACCCGCTTGATTTCTCTATCTTTCGGAAAAACTCATACACAGATCAAGTTATACATTTCAAGTCAAGACATTGCTTCTCGCAAAAACTCTCCGCCTTCCATTCAATGGTACACCGGTTGGTGAACGTCCCAATGTCGCAAAACAACGTCAAAAAAGAACTTACCACGATTAAATTGATTGCAATAAACGACGGCTACGATGAGGAGCTAGTAACGAAACTATACCGCAAAAAACTGAATAAAATGGCATTGAAAGATATTTACAGTACCGAACCGCCACAGGACCCCGCAGCCAAGTGGCGCAGAATCCTTTATTTAGACGATTTTTCACAAAAAGGATGTAAGACACTTCCAAAATGTAGAATAAAGATAGCCCATTATAACAAATCAAGCCTCAGGGGCCTGCTCTCCCACACAAAGGACAGAATCCCACATAAGGAAAAGAGTGGAGTATATAAGCTAAAGTGCGATTGCGGAGCAATATATAGTACATCGGACAGACAGGGAGGAAATTCCAAGAACGAGTGAAGGAGCATCAAGCATGTGCAAGAAATAAAAAGATGAACTCTCAATTCGCAAAGCATTTGATTGATAATAACCATAAAAGTGATTTTGATTTCGAAATTTTACATGTTGAAAGCAAAGGCTATAGATTAGACGCCTGAAAACAGTTAGAAATTTTAAATAGTGTTTGTTTAAATGAAAATATTGTTAACGAATTTCTGTATTCCTCCCACTCTCCCCTCCTTAAAGTCCCAATCCTCACGGTGGCCGATGACACACCCCCCTCCCCTTCATCTAACCCTCTCTAATCCCCTGACTCACGAGAGCTCTACAATGTAGACTTCTCCCTCCCGCTCCACATTCCTTCAACCTTGCGGAGGTGACGCCAAACTGCCCTCCCCTCCGGCACGCAAACCCATCCTGACTTTACCCCTCCCAAACCTTCCTGATTTTCTCCACCCCACCCCCGCCCTGGCTGTGTATATAAGAAGGGCTGCAAATGTAGAGATCTCACCTGATGATGAAGTTTTACTTCGAAACCCGGGTCGTGTGAATAAATCGTTCGTGTGGAACTACAAAGTTAGTCCTTTCATTTGTTTATAATGAATCGGTTCTATAAAGTTACGCCAGAAACCATCAATTATACTTAAGGAATTGTTATGGCCCCACGCTACTTGGGTAGATCGGACCATATGGATGAGATAAGGGAGATAGATTCCTGTAGAGATAGATACAAATGCTCATTCTTTCCCCATAAAATCAGGAATCATAACAGTAAGAGACCACAGTTACCATAGAAACATTAAAGACATTCAATTTACAGGTCAGGACAAGATTAAACGTTGCGTAGACATACGGTATATTAGAAAGGTGCGAGTGTGTTAGTTTATAGTATGCATAAAGAGGAACACGGATAGGAAACAAGCGAGCAGGGGCATTGCGTAGTATTTAGAGATGCTGAGAAAACATAGAAGGACAGGTCGCATGCAATAATAAATTTATTGAGCAGCTTCAGGCGTGATGTGGTGGAAGTCGAACATAATGAATGTCGTAGCACTTTTCCACTTGACTATCAAGTGGAAAAGTGTTACGATAAGTTATTCATCATGTAATTATGATGCAAATCGATTCTAAAAAACAAATGCGATTCCCGCCATGTCGTAGCATTGCGATTGGTGCGCAGTAGTTCCGTTGTTTACATTCGTTAATGCCCAACAATCGCGCGGCGGCGATCATCCCATACGAGGCGATCGAAACTCGCAAAATTTCATCACAAACCAACGAAGACGATATAGTATAATCGAAATCGGAAGGAAAGGAACAAAGGTTGAATTCCAATCCGAAAAATCTTGCGGACCTATGAAACAGCATCGAGCACACACACAGACCTGCGTTTTTGGAAGCCGAGTGACGATCCACTCCGTGAGCGTGTGGCAGAGGATGTTAGGATGACGCCCTTCAATCTGGCGTGCTCTGGCGTACAAGTTAAGTTAACGCAAGCAAAATAGGCCACGACCACGAGGATACTCAAAGACAATGGCCGTGACGCAATTCGTGAAACTGAAGGAAGGTGAACATGTCATTTCGGGAGTCTGTTTTACCTGGGTGGCCTAATCGTTAGGTGGTGCAATTTCTTTGGCGTGGGTTTATTGGTGCCCACCAGGGGGGATTCCATTGTCTCACTTGCTCACGGTTTTATGCTCGCTGCTTCTCGGTATGAATGGAGAGACTCTTTCTCCATCGCTCTCCGACTTTCTTTTCGCGACAGATGTTCATCAACCTCGCGGGACATTCTTTATGCCTGGCTCTTCGCTTTAGTATTTACACTCTCTCCCTCCGAAGGGGTCCCAAGTACTTATGCATCTGCGCGAGGGTCCAATACAGGGGTACAGGGTTTTGTCTGGTGCCAAAGGTGTTTTCAGGTTTTTCCTGGGTTTCCGTATATTGCCGCAGGTAGCCTTCCATGATTTCAAGCGGTATTTCTTTGGAGATTTAATAAGGGTAATCCCAACATCCTGCAGACCCCATTGAAACGCCTTGCGGACCGTAGATTGGGCGCCGATTCTAGGCGTGGAAGATTAGAGGTTTAGAGGCTTAAGAGGGGTCCTCCGCACTAATGTTATCTATGCATGGCTATTTAGGAGTGTGTTTGTATCCTTCATTTGCGGTTGCAGAGGAATGACAGGCACAGAGTTCGCGAAGTGAAAAAATTGGAATGTTATAACTGAAGAACTAAAAGAATTTGATTACTGAATGGTAAATAACTTTATTGCCTAATGTTAAAAATTTAAAACGGCTTAAGCCTGAAAAATTTCACTGATTTTCTTTCCGAGCTCCGAGGAGATATGTGAACGGTGTCTGGAGGCCCAACACTGACAGCAGTCCGCGACTGACGCCACAGAGAATCAAATACATACATACCTTGAGTAAATTACATGTGGAATGAAGTGCTCGGATAATTAATACCCACTATCTTGAGCATTGATTTAATTTTAATCTAAAAGTTTCTTTCATATCTTCGGAGGCCATCAAATGCTAACATGGAATTAGACGACAGAAGAGAATGTTTTTCTCGCCTAATATGTTGACAAAAAGCGATTGCCTTGTGGGGAATTAATAATTGTAATATCAATCAAAGAGTAAGCGCGAGAACACGTGCTCATTTGGCAATTATTAATTGCTGTTGGTTAAGCGGTTATCGCTCCTCGGGCTTTATTCACGCGAATTAAATACAAACTTGTTACTTTTCACACTTCTATAAAATACGACACTTCCAGTGAATTCTATTTTCAAGTTGTTTAGCATCTTTCGGTCTCCTCTTTAATTAATCAAATCAGAATAGAAAGAAGGTAGTTGGAGAGTCATTTTATGTGATAACCAGTTTTATAGATTACGCCACCGCCCTTCTGTTCTCGTTTGGTGTAAGTGCGGGGCGTAGAGAATGTGTGAAATGCCTTGGAAACGGAACTTGATGTGGAAAGTGTGGTCGATTTTAATCAAATATCAGTGTGAAAACTAGCCTGTGCCACCATTTCATGAATGTCAATGGGACCCATTCTTTCCAAGTGGCAACTGGGCGTCCCAAGCTTGTATTCTTAGTTCATGGCTCGCCAGAAAAGGATATGGGCAAAAATATGGTTATTTTTTCATTTCATTTCTCTTGAGTTACGAAAGAACCTTGGGAAGGGTATCAAATAACATAGTTCCCATCAATAATAATAACCAATATTAAAGGAACAATTTTATTGAATAACTAGCATAAAAATAAAATATTTTCTCTAACCTTTTCGCACGGTGCATTTGATTCTCCATGTCGCCGATAGGTGGATTCTGGGCAAGACCTTCCGCCTATCCTCTGTCAAAGGACCTACCCCATGTCATTGCACAAATGCATGGTGAACTGCACATTAATTGAGCAAGCCAATTGTCTGCGATCATTAGTGTCCATGGAAGCTTCAGTCTTGAAGCGAAAGAAACTTTGCCGAGGACTTATCCTTGACTAGGAGGAAGTTCTTAAGACCACTGCTCAGTATCATTAACAGGTCCATCTGTAATGAATTAATGGAGAATAAATTAATTTCTTGTTCTTCCACCGCTGGAAAACAGAATACGTTTCCACTTCCTTTCTCTGAAGAACTTATTCTTATAACTGCTGACTTTTAGTTTTATAAATTATTTTTAGGGTTGGAAAGCTGTGCTACAGTACATCTTCCACCAAAAGAGTCGTTAACAGAGTCGTTTTCATTTTATAGGGTACTAAAGGCGAGAAATATACGGAGCACACCGCTTGTTTCCTTTTTATTTTTTGGCACCGCTGCCCCCGTCTTCCTTCCACTGCGCTCGCATGGCAAGCGTGAAGCGGCCGTCCTTATCCGACAGATAATCTCCGCAGACCGTAGAAAGCGGTCCATCAAAACATTCGAATGAGAGCACGTTGCTAGTAGTTATATTTCCTGAGTTTTTAACTCCGAGCAGCCTCACAAAATTCCCGGATGTGGCTTGGATTCATCCAACCGCGGCGAAAGTAGACTTCTGCAAATGAACGGAAGGAAGGAACCAAGAATTCAGAGCGAATGGGAAATAAAGTTTCCCCATCCATCTACCCGAAATTAAGAGAAACGACAGTGCTTGAAATATTCTTACATTTGGCGCACATTTTGAAAATGTTTCTCGAGATTCGGAACTCAACCACTATTTCGTCCAAGATAATGCCCATGTTCGCGGTCACCTTGGACAAGAATAGATATTGAGAGGGTTAAAACGGCATTATTTATTTTGAAAAGGCAATCTGACCGAAAATATTTCACTCTTTTGAGCAAAAATTATTTTCCAGGCATAAAGATTTTAATGCGAGAGAAATGCTCTCCTAAACTGCTAAGCGAATTAATCCTTTTTATTGATGACACTTGGTGATACACACACTATACATCCTGTAATTCAATGTTGCAAATATAGCTACGTTCTCATTTAAGGCAAAATTAAGATTCGTACAATTTATAACTTTTCGTCGGCAACGGCCAAATCCTTTCTCGCGGAGCAATAGCTTGCCATATAATTTGGATTCTATTAAAAATTACAATACTCGATAAAAATAGATAAGCGAGGGTATATTAGGCATGGTGCATTTTTCATGAGTGATACTTTGACCACGTATGTAAATATCATGGGATAAGTTGAAAAACTAAAGCCTTGGGTGATAAAAATGGCCTGAAAACACTACTTGCATATTTGTAATTGGATCGCTAACAAACTATGGCAGAATCATCGAAAATATTTTTTATTCATGTCAATAATTAATCTCAATTGCATCAATTTTTCATTATAGCTCTTACGATGTAATGCACCGCAACCTAGCCACACGTTTTCTTTTCTCTAACACTTGTTCAACAGAAACTTAATATTTCCTAATTTCTGTTTCTATTACACTAGTTTATCTTCTTGAGAATTTATCATGTACTGTGCACGTGTGGGCGAAATATTCCCCCTGCGCATCCGAAGAGACTTTATATCACTAGATGCTGCTCCCTATAATTGAATAACAGGGTTCAAGGATTACGTAGCCTTCTCCGAGGCCAATATTTATAACCATATTCCTAGAGCAACTGCGGAGTATATTGAGAACTTGCATTTCTGTTTTTCTCCACACCTGCATTTATCTTGGAAGGACTCATCATCTTCTTCAACGATCCAACTTAGAGGTCACACTAGACCGAGATCTTCGAAAATATTTTTTTCAAATTATTTACTCAGATTCCACACAGCTATAAATAATCAGCCATGAAATCAACAACGCATAGTTCAGTTTGGCGGCAATTTGGTTAGCAATGGCCATTTCGGCTGAAGCACATCAGTAACCCAACTTCAGATCATGCACTCAACATATAATTTCTGGGTAAACACCTTGGGCATTTCTGCTGGAGACCTTTGATTATCCACTACGGATGACGGTACGGTCGAAGTTAAGTGCCAAACAAAGGGGTCTTCAATTGCTGGAAGAACGCCACCCGCTTTGGAGGTGGAAGACACGCGTGCTTGGAGGAATAACTCGATTGATCGTAAGAGGGTCAGTTACCTTAATCCGGAGAGCGGGGAGGGCAAGAGAGATGGAGGCCACTTGGACCGAACGACTTCTCTAACCGACGCAACTGGCTTTGATCCGCGCGGAGTGGTTGTCAGTGAAAGTGCGTGGGGGAGGAAGGGCCTCCTAGAACATCCTCCGCGGACCAGTTTAGATATTTAACTTCCACGAGAGGAAAGTCGATGCTTAAGGTATTGGCTACGAATTTGGTTAATGTAACCCCGCCCATGGTGGGAAGTTCGTCCCCCCCGGGTTCGTCGCACGCCGGCTATCCGAGCGCGCTTTTCCTTCCCCCACTTGCCGAAGGGTATAACACACAAAGCTGTCCATTTACGTGGCGGGGTGAGCGGAACGGGAAAAATTAATCTTCCTAGATATTAGAAATCAGCCCCCGAAGTCTGAAGGACTCAGTTCCAAAAGAGGAAGATGAGCAAAGAAATAATAAATGTCGTATAAATAAAATACTCATAATAATTTTTATCAATACTTCACCATAGTATAATTAAATTTTCTAGACATTGAAAGAGATTCTACAGTTTTGGAGTAATTTTAGATATCCTTGCAGGAATAAAATTCATGAAACATCAAATAAAATTTGATAATCTTTTTTAATGCATTACATATGAAAGAATCAACAAATTTCATGAATTAACAGTAAATTCATATTTAATACAAGGTTATCAAGTAAATTATTGAAAATTATTTTACTAGCTAAAAAATAATAAATGTACGCAATTGTATTAGATCCAGTAGACTTTCCGTATTGAAAATGCAATATTATACATAGTTAACTTTTATGGTTCCTCTGCGTGTGAGTGTGTGTTTGTGTCTCTCGCATAATTAGTATTGGCAAGCACCTGAAGTAGAAGATTATCTGAAAAGCATTTACCGAGAAGAGAGTATCGATGAAAGAAGAGATAAGAAGAGATTTGATACGGATGGTGGCGCGCTCCGATTAATAAACTTGGGATTTCAAAAGAGGGCCTGAGCGGGGGGAGGGAGGGAGGGCATGCATTGGGGATAAGGATTGCACTGAGAAGAACGCCGGGGAAATTGATGGAAAGGGGGAGATTGATAAAATTGGTGACTTGAATACGGTTGATGAAGAGGAAGTAGTCGGGAGAAAATTCCATTTTGGCAGTACATTTGGAGTGAAATATGATTAGCGGTAGGAAAAGCAGGAGTAGAAATTTGTCGCTCAAAGAATAATTACGAAGAAAGGGCAACTGATGACAGATACGATAACAAGGAGAAGAATGGGGAAATGAACGCGTCTGGAGAAGAAAACAAAAGAGGAGATTTAAGGAGCGGTGGAGGGAGTTGAATGGGAAATTCAAAGGAGGCGTGGACGGGATGCATAATTCCGCTGGGGACAGCAGCCTGGAATCACGCGCGCCCACGCTCGCGTCAAGCGTGTTTGGGAAAGGGAGGGATGATTGGAGGCGGATGTGGAGGAGGAACGGCGGTCGCCTGAGTGGATGTGTCTCGAACGGGCGCAAGCGGGAGGGAGGCCAAGGGGCCCGAGGAGCGACGTTCTCAGGACCGGCTTTTGGCATAAGATCCGAGGGTCGGCACTTGAGGGACGCGGACGGGAGTGGAGGAGGGGAGGGAGATTGGAAGATTGGGGGGGGGGGGTGGCTCTTGAAGCGGCAGCCAATCCATCGCTCCCAGATCGCTTGCTGACACACTGTGAGCGTCCTTGATGGAGCATGCCAGGAGTCGTGAGGTCGGAGGTCAAGGGCCATCTTGTGCCTCACTTCGGGCGAGGATTCAATGCCCTGGTCGAATTTGCTCCAAGCCATTTTTAGCCATTGCATTCCGGGAAACTCCAAAGTGAAATTTTTGGGTTGGTTCTTTACTGTCGAGAGTAATCAATCATCCCAGTGGTTTAAATACATAGATCTCGCATGCGTAGGGTGGCCCGACGCTGGGTATTTCCTCGGTATCAGCCCGAAGGTCGGTTTGGTAGGTGATGGTAGAGTTCACCCACTTAGAGTTAGTTAGAGTTCACCCAGTAATAAGCCCGACCGCGTGTGAAATTCACATATCAAGGTAGGGGGGCCACTTCCTTCCCCTGTGCCGGTTATGGTTTCCCAGGAAGATCTGGTACCCGAAAACAACACATCTTGGCTAGAGCTGCAGGTGCCCAGAGACTTGCCCGGGAATCGAACCCGGGACCCTCAGGTCAGCAGTCCAACGCCCTACGCCCTGGAATACCGCGACCCTCATATGTGTGTGTGTATATATATATATATATATATATATATATATATATATATATATATATATACACACACACATATATATATATGTATATATATATATATATATATATATATATACACACACACATATATATATATGTATATATATATATATATATATGTGTGTGTGTGCCATAATTTCTTTTGGGTGCGACCCTGTATATATATATATATATATATATATATATATATATATATATATATATATATATATATATATATATATATATAATTTCATGAATGATTATAAAAATTCAGTACAGCTAAAACGGCTTAATATCTCTTTGGTCTTATCCCTATAGGAATTAATGGGGAAGTTGAAAAGGGTTTTTTAAGCCTTTAAATATCAGATCCCGTTATTTTTCTCATGGATACCCGAAAGAAAGAATGTTTCGGACCCTGTCGTATTCGGTCCATGTACGATGCATATTTATGATAGCCCTTCCAGTCACCGCTAGTGTGTGCATGTGGCAGGGGTTTATCCTTTATTCCAATGCAGGATCAGAGTATGAAATGGTAAAGGAATCGAAAGCATGGACCAATGGTTGGCGTTTCATAATAATCCGTTCCCTGCGGATCTCTAGTTTGGTGTAGCCGAGGTGACTCTATATTAGTGAGAGATATGGCTCACTACCCTGGTTCAACTGTCGTAAAACGTCCAAATTGGAAGAGAATTTGACCAAAATGAAAACGGGCACGACGCTGATTGAATAAAAAGAACTAATATTTCTCGCTGGGTAGCGTCACTCCAAGGTTAAGAGAGGTCCCTGTTAACAACCTTTAAACAGATAATTCATAGGCTCAGGCATTTTACGTAGATTTATATTTGGGGTGTTTGATAATTAGGCAAGAAATAAGTATCTACTTATAATCAGTGCGCTTGGGGATTCTTCCCAATTTATCGTACAGTGGTTACTCTCCTCCGTTTCCGTTGAAATAATGTCAACTTAAGTTCTTAACGCGTGTCATTATGACTACTGGCATTTCTTTTGCATATTTCTCACCCATGTCAACGTAGGCTGCTCAAATCAAGTATTTTCCAAAGCGAGGAGTCCGACAATTTCGGGTCAAGCAATGAGAGCGACACTTGCGTTTGACAATTACGAACAATATAAAAACATTTCGTAAAGGAACTCATTCTCATTATAATCAGAAAATCCTTCATTCAATGATAGCATATATTTCAATTTAAATTTAAAAGATATAATTTGTGAGCATTTCCACAAATGAGCAGCTGGGTCCTTGAAAATAATAACCGATGCGTCTAGGATACATATAAATATATTGATGAACCGGTTCCTGTAACTTCTACGAGTACCCAGCTAACTAACACAAAAAACACGTAATTTTGCTTTACGTCGACATGAATGATGCGTTGTAATTTCCAGTCTTGACCCAGCCATCGGCGGCATACTGCGTGCGCATAAATCTTTGGTGCCTCTCATGTTCCGAGGGAAATCCCCCCTCAGACGTGCACGCTGCGACCGGTGGCGTATGGAGCACAGTGACCCACTGTTCTTAAGCCACGAGCCAGGCGAGAGAAGGAGGAGACAATATTCGCATTCCATGGGCGTGCGAAGCGGTGAGCGATGCACGCCGTCGTGAGATAGACAGGTTTCCGTATAATTGGTGCCCACATTCCAACTCTCCCGTGGTGAGATCACTTTTCAAACCCCGTGTCCGATCTGCGCAAGAACTCCGCACGCAACCACCCGGAAGGCCCTCGGAATTGGTCGGTCGATGGGGGTCGCGGACGACCCCTTGAAGCCCCTCGCAGCTTCCGGCATTCTCGAAGTGGGAACCCCCAGATGCGGAGCCGATGAGCGGCCTGGGAAGAGGACTCCCTCCCGCACACGAGGAGGGTGCGCGCCTATCCCCAGGTCGGGACAGGCCACCACAATCACCGCGATCTTACGCGCACCGACCGTTAGCCTGAACTACAGTCAATTTGATTCCGTACTTTCGCCGTCGGGAGACTTTTCATCCCTGCCTGCGCCCCTTAAAACAACCCGCCCTCCATTTATTTTCCTCGCGTCCCTGCCCTTTCGATTTATCCAGAACACGCCTTCCTCCCGCCCGTCCCCCTGTGGATCTCCCTCCCCCACACTCCTTCGGACCACTTCCACGCCGAAACCTTAACCAATACCTTCCGCCGCTTCGCCCCCCCCCCACCTTTCCCTTGCAATACCTAGAACGGGTCACGCGAGAGAGTCCGCGCCGCTGGGACGTGCCTGCTACCAACGACGGACAAGGCATTAGCTTTAATGCCATCGCAAATCAGCTCAAGCAACCGTCTTCGCCAAGGGAAACGCTTAATCTGCCCATTGCTCCTCCGCAGCGCGCCACAAGGTGGACTTCCCCACACCGTCCCTGAAGTGATGCCGCCGGGGCCAACCAAGGATCGGTCGCTCTCCGGTCTAAATTGAGAATCCGATACCAGGAGCCATCTTCATCGATAAGATGTCTTCTTCCGTGGGCGGTGCGGACCGTCCGCCCAGGGCGATTTCTTGCGTTTCGCTCCATGCTTCATGACGCACCATTGACTTGGGCACTTCCAACTCGAGTGCAGACAATTGGTCTCCTCAACAGTGTTTCCCATAACTCTTCATCTGGGGCCGCTCCCCTAAACACGTTTGGGCTTCGGGGAAGAGGGAGCCATTTCATTACACTTCCTTGCGGAGACTGTGCCAAGGAGGAATCCACCATAAGTATATTATATTAGTTCAACCACTGCTCATGCAGGAAAGATTTTAATTATCCTTCATCACCATTCCGCAGGCTCACTGATGAAGAAGTCGCTTCAGAGTTATTTTAGCATGAAAAATCAAAACATTTTCGATTTGTTTGTTTCATTTTACTCGATGCAATCTGACAGCAGTGAAATAAAAAAACAGTTACACTCTTGGAAGCGATTTTTTTCAGTGAAAGCACGTAACTGAACTTATCAGCAATCTTAGTCAGAAATGCTGTCGTCCAACATAACTGCGTTTGTTTCTTTTGTAGAATAAGGTGCCTTTTTCATGGTATTAATGACATCCCCGTTATTACGTAAAACGAGGGAAGGGGCATTCATATCTTACGGACCCTTGCAAAACGGGGAGGAGTAAACGAAAGCAAAAAAGCCCTGGCACAATTAACTTAGTGTAGACCTTCAATCAACCTCGATCGAAGCTGCTTAAACGCTCTGGCTCACTTTGAATTGACAAAGTCGCGAAATTTGTGCACAAAAAGAGGAGCATACTGATGCTAAGATTAATTTTATATTTTCCAAATGGGACGAAAATAATAGAAAGTAGCCGAGCGATTGTATTCGCACGGAATTAAACTCTAATTGCCTTTTATTACTTGCGTAATACTTTGAGCAACTACCATAAAAAATACGTCGCTCATTCACTGGCTATCGTGTATATAACCAATCTTTATGTCGTCATCGCTATCTCTAAATTTGCTCGAGTGTTCTCCAGTGTGCTACCTGGACATTTGGATTACACGAATATGAACTGCAATGCAACATGATATCGCTAATTTAAAGGTAATGTTATTTAAATAGGGTTACGGTTGTCTAGAGGCAGAACGTTGGACTACTGACCGGAGGGCCTGGGTTCGATTCCCGGGCGAGCCTCTCTGGGCACCTGCAGCTCCCCCGAACTGATAATCTGGGTACCAGATCATCCTTGGAAACCATTAACCTGCACAGGGAAAGGCACTGACCCCCGTTATAGCCCTGCTAATGCGTGAATTTCACACGCCGTGTAAGGCTTAGTACTGGGTGAACGCTATCATGACCTAATAGGTCCCCGAACATCGGGTAGAGTGCTTTGTTCATGGCGTCTTTATATTTCAAAACTGTAATCTTTGATGAGATGTTGTTCACGCGATGTCACATTACATCAACAATTGTTGCAATCACAAGACTATCGGGTGTTCTCTGAGAAGTGGCCGAAAAATGATGGCGTCTACATATAATTGATCCAAGTGATTAAATTACCAAATAGCGTGGACACTTTTAAGATTCACTCGGATCCCACCAAGGAATCGCAAGTGCACCACGTGGGCTGAGGGCCATGTGGATCGCAGCATGAAAATACCAACCTCTTCACAGAGTTGAGCTGCATGAAAGGAAAATATATTTTTTTAAACTAAAAAAACATTGGGTGAAATAATTTTGTGAAACATAAAAAAAGAGTGCCGTCATATCCAGCAAAAGACAATTTTCATTTCGACGCGTAAAATAGAGGAAAATCGAAGAAGAACTAGTTGCTGACAAGGTGAAAAGAATGTACAGATGAACTCCATGATACAACTAATTGGCCTGGGAGTTATGGGATAGAAATGGAATACGATGCCGATGAAGATAGCTTGCAAGGACCACGAATACTTGACTGTGAGATATATTAGGCATTTAAGGAAATTGAATGAGAGAACGCTTTCGGCATAGATAACATCCTTAACGAACTATTCAAGAATTCCTGGAAGCGTGGAAAGAAGAGTTTTTAATGGGTGCATTCGGCGTAGAAATTAATAGGGAGGAATTTCGCCGGAAGACTTCGTTAGATCGAAATTGATACCATCCCAAAAAAGGAAAAACAACATCATGTGAGGAATATAGGAGTGCAATTTTCATTCCAAAGGCGGCAAATGTATTACATAGGATCACCAACAACAGCATCAAGAAAGGAGCAAATGATAATTTATACGAACGAGCGAGTAAACTGGGAGAAATTAATGAACCTTCTGCAGAAGATTGGTGTCAACTGGAGTAACCAACAACTTATCCGGAACCTGTAAATACTTGACTCAGGCTTCCCAGGTGTGGATAGCGAATGGAGAGTCGGAATGGGCAGTGCTAGTGATAGGCAAGAGAGTAAGGAATATACTTGTCGCTTATCATCCGTCATTTTCAATACAAATAAATATACATACACATGCAATTATTATTCTTTGCTACTCTACCGGCAAAGGTAGGCTCGGGATGGACACAGTCTACACAATGGCAAAACGATACATATACTTGGCTCGCCTAATCGAACAAAACGTGACACTAGTCCCTCTTCAATTTCGAATACTTATTTTCTTCCTCCCTTCATTCCGTCCAACATGCCAATCCTATTTCTACTCCTTCCTCGCTTTCCTAACCATATGTTATTCGGTAATCTACCGGTTGAGATATGTTTTGGATGAACATAACTACCAAATAAATGTCTCCTAACAAAACACAAAATCCATCATCCTACTCTACATCAGGTCCCTCTTTATCTCTGAGTACTTTCTTCCTCCCTTCATCCCGCCCAACATCCCTATCCTGTTCCTTCCCTTTCCTTGTTTGCCTAGCATTCTCCCTTCTACTACAGTTTTTAACATCCCACTGGCTATCAATACGCCCTTCATACATTTCTCCTGCCTCCATAGGATTGCTCCCAACAAACCCCTCTCTTCGCCCACCATACCAAGCACCTCCTCATTTGTTTTCTTCTCTGTCCATTTCACCTTCTCCATTCTTCTCCACACCCACATTTCAAAAGCCTCCAATCTACGTCTATCCTCATGCTTCAATGACCACGTTTCCGCACCGTACATAGCTACGCTCCATATCAAAGTTTTTGCGAGTCTTTTCTTAACATCCTTACTCAAAGTCCCTGTCATCAACTCCCTCCTCCTTGTGAAAGCCTCTTTGCCTAGTGCAATTCTTCTCCTTACGTCCCTACTACTTTGACCGTGTTGGTCCAAAACACTTCCGAGATACGTAAACTGTTCTACCTGCTCTAGTTTTTGCCCTCCTATTTTAATGTTTAGCTTAGCCTTTTTCTTCCTAGAAAATCGCATAACCTTTGCCGATTTCTTGGCGATCATTACGCTTCTTACCTTTCAAATTTCCTTCCGAAAGTGTTTAATCTGATAATCTGCTTATTTTCTGAAGTGCCGCTGTTATCATGGAATCCGGCCCTGAAGCTGCTTTTCCTTTTTGCCCTCGCTTGCGCGCATGGTGGTCCATACGGAACTAAAAATGGGTAAACAAACAAAAGGAGAAACGCCTCAATGGAATCGGACGTGAATTCACGCAAATTATATAGATATTCACATTTAAAAACAATAACTTGGTAGTGAACATTGCCAAAAAAAGTGTAGAAATTACTGAGTTATATTTTTAATTGTGGAAAGGGAACACCGGACTCATCGACAATTCCAGAATCGCAACTTTAAAAAAAGATCTACATTACCTCGCTTTAGCCATATTCCGGAAGATATTTGAATGATTTCCGACTTTTCTGCCTATTGATTGAAAAAGGAGCAAGTTTTGTTTCGTACTCGGAACGAGGCTTTTTTCTTGATTAGGGTATGCCCTCATCATGAAGGAATTCCACTTAGTTAAACCTTAAACTGTTATGTTTATCTGGCTTCTCTTGACTCTTCCAGCCCCGGAAGGGAAGACTATGAAGGCTGTGTGGGTGTGTGTGTGGTTTACATCGGATACCGAAGGGTAATAATCAAACCGCACTTCACATTCGCGTGAGAGGCCAAGACGGAATAAATGAACTGGCGTCGAGGAGGGGAAGGAAGATGGAATGGCTTCGCTTTCAAACCGACCAATGTCCGCCCGGACCGGGAGTCGAACCACGGATCTTCAGGGGAGGGTTCGTTTAGGAAAGGGGAAGGTGCTACACTCGGAGTCCCGGCCCTGGAACATTTTATCTCGGTTTGAAATTTCCTTCCTTTCACCGCCCTCACCACCTCCTCCCCGCGTTTCTCTTTCACTGATTCCGATCTCTCTCCTTTCCTCCCAATCTCACCCGAGAACGAACATTTTCTACGTGGAATGTTTGCGTGTTTGAACGTGTACACATGAGTATGTATACGTAAAAAAAGATAACATAGGTAACCGCGGATAACCCGTTCCCGTAACTTTCTCGACTTCCGGGCCGCACGTGAGTCTCTCGGAACATATTGAATCCGGGATGCCGCCGGAACACCCGCTGCCGATCGCAACTTTTTTCTCATTAAATACGCCCGGGAGAGCACACCTCCGCCCGGCGTGCACGGTGACCCCCTCGCGCGTGATGGGCAGGAGTTGTCCGCCGCCCCAAGGCACAAACTACCAGCGAGTAAAATCATTTGCCCGCCCATTGAGGTTCTCAGATTGAATATCTCCGGGGAAGCGAATTGACGGAGATTTATTTTCGAGCCAAAGCGTAGAAAGATCGTTCAGCCTCTTAAAGTCATTGCCTACTCAGTCACTACATCCATCGGGTTGCTTTGTAAAAAAGGATTTTGATCTCTTTACATGAACCTATGAGCAGCAATTCCGAAATCTGACAAACTAAAGCTTGGTCATCAGCAAACCTAACTGATTTTACGAATTCTCCGCTCACTTTTATTCCTACCTCCAGTTCTTCCCATACCTCTTTGATCATTTCCTCTGCATACAGGTTGAACAGCAACGGTGATAATGGGCAACCCTGCCATACACCTCTTCCTAACACTGCCCAACCAGACTCCCCGTTCCCCACCAGCACCTGAGCAGTCTAACACTTGTACAGGTTGCGGATTAGCCTCCTTTCCCTCCAATCTATTCCTATTTTCTGCAATATACTCATTAGTTTTCCCCAATTCACTCTATCAAACGCTTTTTCGGAATCTACGAAACAAGCAAATACCTCTTGGTTGTATTATTTCATCGTCGCGTATAGCTGGACCTAAGCTATCCTTCTCTACATCATGTTCCTTTTCTATGCCATACTTTGTTTCTCTAAGTTCTTTACTATATAGTCCTTCTATATATTACTTCCATCTCTCTTAGATCATTCCTGTTATCTTAGCCTGTTATCTTAGTCAACTGTTATCTTAGCCACCTTATACCTAACTGTTAGCATAGATCTGCCTTCCTTACTCCCCGATAAAGATTTAACTTTACTGAACAGCGCACCAATTTCACCCTTCCTCTATTAACTTTCCATATCCTCACACTGCGTCTTCCCCCATGCTTCTCTTGCGCTATTTGTTGCCCGCCTCAATTTATTGTTTAAATCTTTGTACTTCATTTTGCCTATCTCTGTATTTACATTCTTCCATTTTCTCCTCTCATCCATCTTTGTAATCTTCTCATCCGTGATCCATGGTTTCCAAGTCCTTTTCGCGTTAACGGTTCCAATAGTGCCTTTTGCGGCTTTAGATAACCCTGTCTTGATACTTTCCTATTTTTCTTCGATAATACTGAGCCCTTTACCATCCTCCTTGATTTCCTCTACCACCTGTTTGTATTCCTTCCTTTTCAAACCATTTAATGCTTCTACATTCCATTTTCTGACTCGCTGCCCCTGCCTTATCTTTTTGAAACGGACGATACATTTCATAACAACTAAATTGCGGTTAGAGTCCGCATCCGCTCCCAGGAAGCTGTGCGACTTTATCACACTGTTTCTAAACCTTTGACTAACCAGAATATAATCTAGCTGATACCTTTCTGAGTCACCTGGCATTCTCCATGTATACCTGCGTCTTTTGTGGTGTCTAAACCAAGTGTTGGTGATGGCTAACCCCTGTCTCCTGCAGAACTCAACTGCTTTCTCCCCACGGTCATTCCTCGTGCCTAATCCGTAGTCCCCGACCTCGTCACCATCTCTTCCTTCGCCTATCGTCGCATTCCAATCCCCCATCACTATCAAATGTTTCCCTGCAGGAACACACGCGATTATGTCCTCTAACTTATCGTATATCCTATCGACCTCTTCTTCTTTATGGTTGCTCGGTGGCATATACTACCTTGATCAAAAATTTCCCGGAATTTATTCAGAAAATTAAAAATACAAGTTTATTCATCTAAATCTACTATATATTGTCCCCTTCAAAGTAATCCCCATCGACTGCAACACACTTATGCCAGCGCTTGATCCAATCCTCGAAACATTTTTTATATTCGGTTTTCGGTATGTCCATCAGTGCTTCCTGCGATTTTTCCATTACTTCCTCTCGGCTGCTAAAACGCGTTCCCCGTAATGGTTTTTTAACTCGATTGAACAGAAAGAAGTCACAGGGAGCCAAATCAGGTGAATTCGGTGGCTGTTGGATGGTATTTGTTGCATTTTTCGTCAAAAAATTACGAATAATGATAGCACTGTGCGACGGTGCGTTATCATGGTGCAAAATCCACGAGTTTTCTGCTCACATTTCTGGTCTCTTTCGGCGAATTGCTTCACGCAAACGTCTCATAACGCCCAAATAATACTCTTTGTTTACTGTCTGGCCTTCTGGCAAAAATTCATGATGCACTACACCGTTGTAATCCATGAAAACCGTCAGCATTGCCTTCTTTTTTGACTGAAAACGACGTGGTTTTTTTGGTCTCGGCTCATTTGGTGAACGCCATTCACTTGCCTGATGTCTGGATTGCGTGTCGTACTCATAAACCCACGTCTCGTCTCCAGTAATGATCCTTTTGATGAATGTGGGATCGGATTCAGCCTCGCAAATCATGTCTTTTGCGACGTCAACACGGTCTCTTTTTTGCATGAAATTGAGGTCTTTTGGCATGCTACACGACGGAAACCCAAATCATTAACCACAATGTCTTGGGCGGATCCATAGGCAATGTTCAAGTCCTCCGCTATTTCTCTGATGGTTAATTTGCGGTTATTGACCAACATTTCTTTTACTTTATCAATTTTTTCACCGACTTTCGATGTCGATGGTCTGCCACTGCGTTCATCATCTTCGATTGACTCACGACCACTTCTGAACCGCTCGTGCCACTGGTAAACGACCGTTTTTTTTAGAGAATCGTTGCCGAAACACTTTTTCAACATTTCCAACGTCCGTGCGCCACTAAATCCGTTTTTTACGCAAAATTTAATACAAGTTCGTTGTTGCAAATTTAAATCCATTTCTGAAATTGTAAAAAATCGCCACCACACACAGAGATAGATGTACTCTTGGCTACGTAACTTTTGCAAATGTCAAGTTATGACACTAAGATTTAAAGGGAATATCAACAACAGATGTACCAATTTAACAAAAAAAACAGAACTCAAATAGGAACGATGGGAGCGCCACACGGTGGTTATTCCGGGAACTTTTTGATCAAGGTAGTATACCTGAATAATAACCAAGTTCGTCGGTTCTGCTTTTATCTCTACTAGTAGTATTCTATCCGTTACCTGCTCTATGTTGACTACGCTTCTTCCTACCTCTCCATTGAATACTATGGCAACCCCTCGTTGACTCTCGTCCCCACCGCTGTATATTATTCTATACTTATCACTCCAGTAATCCCCGCTTTCCTTCGATAGACCTAAAATATACCTCGCATAGACCTAAAATATCTATTTTTCCCCTTTTCATCTATCCGTTAATATTCTCCAATTTCCTTCATAGTTATAAAAGGAACATTCCACGTTTCTATTCTAACTAATTCGGTTTTCTTCTCCTGCGTCTTCTGTCCTGATGCTGCCGGTTTTCCCTTGCAAGGGTTTTGTGGGATGACGACCGCAGAAGTCTTGCCTCCCCCACTGCCGGGCACGACACTCGGCCGATTGGGCCGAGCCCCGCAGTTGCCAGGACTCAAAATATCTGTATAGTCCATCATGCTAATCTTGGGAATGATAATTGAGGTGGTTTCCCGTTACCTTCCTCAATAGTGTTTTTAACGTGACACCATCACTTACTGGCCGCCCCACTGGGGTCAGACGCCATTGCAGTCCCCTCACTGAGGAACAGACGCTGCGTGGACTACCTTTCGTCTGGCTCCTAACCTTCGACCTATTGGACCCATGGGTGATCCTACCAGGAGTAGTTATTGTTACTCCCGCCAGCACAGCTCTAGGGGTCATTGGTACGCAAAAGCCCTTCCACTACGTCAAGGTTGTAGTCTGGTGAGGGATATATATATATATATATAAATATATATAATTATATATAAATCCCTCACATACATATATATGTGTGTGTAATAAAAATATGTATATGTATGTATATGTGTGTATGTATGTGTGTATATATATATATATATATATATATATATATATATATATATATATATATACATACATATACATATGTGTATACACATTTGTATTTATATTGCACTTCCTAGGAAAACGTAGTGTAGAAGGATATCAATGAGTTCCTATTCTCTTCTAATTTCTTCATAACTTTTATTTTTCTCGGTGCAAATTGCTCCGTTCACTCTCCGCCAAAACAGCATGCATTGTGCTACGACGTAGGGTATTTTTTCATTGCGCACCCCTTTTCTCATCATGTGACTTCCATTCTAAAGAGAAGCAATTACTAGTCCAAGAACGAAAATGGTCCATCTGCGAAATGGCATTATACCTAAAATAATGTTACCTAAATCAATATTGTGACACAAATAAATTCTCAAAGTCATGGAAGCTGGTCTCATTAGCATAAATACTTTGCAAGAAAATTAAAAAATGGAATTGGGTACTTATCATATAAGGTTTGAAATTCGTATATAAATTTATCTATTGATAAGTTTGTCGAATATAGGATAATGTTATAGGAATCACTCCATGAAAACGTTCGACTTCCACAATATTTAAATGATAAAACAAGTCAATTTTTACACACAATTTTATTTTTCGTTCAAAATGTTCAACTTAGAGTGCCATTATCAAGCTTCTTCACCATACTCTGTGCTGAAGCCATGTTCAGTAAATTATCTGCGAAAATTGGCTTGTTTTTATCATTTAATAAATATTTTCAGTTGTCTCAAACGATTTTAAAAATGATTCCTGAAACAAGCGTTTCCATCTTTTGAGAAAGAAAACTTTTCCGAGAAATTTCACGATCATAAGTATTCAAATATTTATTCTTTATTGTCACGATAGGGTGTTTAGTGGAGGTTTCTCATTTTGAAAAACCTTTTTCATTATTATTACCCCTTTTTATTGACAACATCCGCAGCTCCCTTTTCACTGTGATAACGTTGCTGAGACAACAGCCCTCGCTAATTTTGTTTCATTTAATTTACCCTATTACTACTGAAGAGTGCTCCCCTGGCTTTTTTATTACTACTGGTGTCTTTGGGGAGGCGTTCTATTATTTGTGTTAAATGACTCTTTTTGAGCTGATTTTTAGCTACCATGTTCTCAGGTCTTTATCGATATTATTTACATCAATTTCTTCATTTACAGCAGTGGTAATGTCGTCTGTTAACTTTCTGAATCCGCTTAAAATTTGCCTTTTGTCTTTTCCTAAGTGTTGCGATGGCTTCCTCTTATTTTATCACTGATATTCTAGAGAAAATGCCGGAAACTGGGAAGATTCGACTTCGTGGTGTTTCTTGAACGAATTGGTTTTGTACGTATGGGTGCCTTTCGGTACTCATTTAAGGCGCATCGAAGCGCTCATTTGTTGTTCCGGCTCGCCCCAACGCGTTCCGTTGCTCTCTCGGCTACCCTGCAGTGAGCGTAATGCATTCATATCCTTGAATGGCTGAGAAGCCACCTGCCAAGAAGAGCGTGCGACTTCTGGCCCGAGTCCGGGTTCAAATGCTTGGGGCATTGCCTATCTGACTCGGAACGTGCCCGCCTTTGGCTTCGGGAGTCGGGGCGACGTCTAAACCTCACCTTGTACCAAACCAATCTTCGCGAATGATTTCTGTGATGTTTTTTAATCTCCCATCGATCGCACCCAGCCCTCCAAACCCAATGGCGAAGTGGATGTAGAAAGGAGACGTCCATTTTCTTCGCTGGCGATTCAAAAGCACTTGAAGAGATAACCTAAACGCGTCCTAAGCAAATTCCAAATACCCCAACGAGGCTAACGGCAGCGATTAAATGACACCATAACATAAGAATATAGGCTCCACATTCAATGATCCATTATTATTAATACGTCGTTCTAAATGAACAGATATGCTATTTGCAAACATAACAGTTTCAGGTTTAACTTTGTTGAATTCCTTCATGATGAGGGTAAGAAAGAAACTTTACACTTCCACAATAAATATTTAATTAAACGTTTATTTAGTTTCCTTTTTACCCTCATCATGCTATTTGTAGGTGAACGTAGCTCTAAGTCGGTCGGCCAAAAATACATGATGTGCTAGTTATTTTTTCTATACCCGTTACGCTTAAACTAATGTTCTCAACGCTTATCCCTCTCGCGTTCGAAGGTTTGACTTTTGGCCCCGCTTGGTTTCCTCTCCTTCCAAGTTCCGATGAAGTAAGACGTGGGGAAAGTTCGACTCGCCAGCTAAATATCATTGTGAAAAACGATTCTCGTCAAAAATTACGGCCAAATTATTGATTGTCTTTGTAATGGGCCTCAACGCCCTAACGGCCTTTTTCAAATCTTTGGCAGAAATGAATAGAGAAAAGATAATTGCACTAATGCGCAGGAATAGAAAAACTTGTATTTCCGATCGGCATCACGCGAGCGCACCTACTTATTCGAAAAAATAAGGAAGAATACATTTTTTCATCTTATGAAATATTATAGCGCTTAAAATTATTCCCAGAATCAATCCCACACATTAAGGGCATTATTATTGCATTGTTATTGAAAACCGGATATCGTAGTTTAAATCATTTTTTTCCTGATATAATATAAAAGGATTAGAAAATTATTGCGATAGTCAAGAGAGAGGAATGAAAAATCAAAAGGAAGGAGATAGCTATAATCTGAAATCCCGAATACTTTGCCCTCAAGATAATATTTATCGTTAAAAATGGTTCCTTCAAATGCGCGCGTTTATCTCGCCTACAAAAAAATCACCTCGCGTGTCTAAAGTAACAAATCTCCGCTTCCTTTTATTCCCGCGATCTAAAAACCAGCGCTCGCTAATCAACCGCGACGAGTGAAATTTCCTCAGCCCGCGGCGCCATCGTCATAACTGGAATAGAGGCTCATCAGGCGAGCTCTGCTGCGGTCCCGTCCGGGAAGAAAGCCGCTGGTACGTATCCCCGCTGCGTGGGAAACTAATGCCATGGGAACCGGTGCACATTGGTGCGTGTGGATATGACAGGGGGGGTCGTGGGGAGATTTCAAGTCGGTGGGGTCACACAGGGATAGGTAATTTTGCTATGGGACGACATGCTCGTGAATACGTGTGGTGAACGTGATTAAGTCATTAAGTAAAATTATAATTTAAGAAGAAATAGCCAAATAACAATAAATTAAATCTTAATGATGTTCCACCAAGATTTCAACGGCGAAAGATTTTGAATTGTCATTGAAAGTACAAATGCTAACTAATGAAATCGTCGCTCAAGAATTGTTTAACCCTTTATCAACCAATTAAAATAGTTTGGAAATGTCTGCTTCACTTTACCCCATGCATCATTAAAACAATAAAATAAAAATACCAGTCTTTCAAGATAGTGGGCCTATTATCACAACTGCGTAATTGAACTGATCAGAAATCGTAGCGGCAAACGCTTTCGTCAAAACCCAAATGCGCTTTTCCTTACTTTTAGACAATGGTGTCTGTTTCATATCAATCATTGAGCCGATAATACCGTACGGGGGATATTCAGATATTATGAATCCTTGCAAGGGGAAGGGGGAAGCTGTAAGAAAATACGGTGGCAATTTTCAAACGTAATTTGAGAAAGGTCCCAACGTAAGAAAAAATCAGAAGAATATAAACAAAGTAAACTTAATTTTTCATTTCACCAACTTTGAAAATGTGAGGAAGAACCGGGCGTGTATTTTAGAAGTAATATCTTACGTGATGAGTCTTGCTCAGCCAGTTCCATTTCGTGGTTTTAAAGAGAGGGCACGAGGGACGGACGGCGTCCGGTGCCTCAACACGCCCTTTCCCTCTCACGCCGTGGAACAGAAGCCACGCCCGATTCATCTCCAGCCGCGATATTACGAATTAAGAAAGTTCCCGCTTATGCGGCAGGCAGCGTTTATTTTGAAAAATCTAGGAAAAGCGAGTATATCTGGGGAGGATCATCACTTTCGGCAGACACTACATTAAAAATCTGGAGGCGGAGGAGTTCGCTTTCTCCGGGGTTAAATGCCTGGGGCGCTTTCATTCTAAATTGCCAGCCAACTTCCTATTTTTACCCTGGAAACCTTCATTAATTTCAAAGTGCGGATAATCATTATTAATTACCAGACAAGGGTGAATTGGAGAGATAAATTCCTCAGTTTTCCCGCCAAGATGATAACGAAGGTGGGAGGAAAAATGTGTCTTGTATTCTCGTATTACGAATGGCGAATAAATCGAGCGAGGAAAAACGGAAGTAGCCAAACGGGAGGGGGGGGGCGGAATGGGGGGGGGAGAGAAATGGATGAATAATCAACCACATATACATGCGTAACAATTGCATGTGCATCTCTTTTCCGGGGAAAATTCGTGAAAAACAAACAGCGCACGCGCATAAGTGCGATGAACCGTAGTTATTTACTACCTTGATCAAAAATTTCCCGGAATTTATTCAGAAAATTAAAAATACAAGTTTATTCATCTAAATCTATATTGTCCCCTTCAAAGTAATCCCCATCGACTGCAACACACTTATGCCAGCGCTTGATCCAATCCTCGAAACATTTTTTATATTCGGTTTTCGGTATGTCCATCAGTGCTTCCTGCGATTTTTCCATTACTTCCTCTCGGCTGCTAAAACGCGTTCCCCGTAATGGTTTTTTAACTCGATTGAACAGAAAGAAGTCACAGGGAGCCAAATCAGGTGAATTCGGTGGCTGTTGGATGGTATTTGTTGCATTTTTCGTCAAAAAATTACGAATAATGATAGCACTGTGCGACGGTGCGTTATCATGGTGCAAAATCCACGAGTTTTCTGCTCACATTTCTGGTCTCTTTCGGCGAATTGCTTCACGCAAACGTCTCATAACGCCCAAATAATACTCTTTGTTTACTGTCTGGCCTTCTGGCAAAAATTCATGATGCACTACACCGTTGTAATCCATGAAAACCGTCAGCATTGCCTTCTTTTTTGACTGAAAACGACGTGGTTTTTTTGGTCTCGGCTCATTTGGTGAACGCCATTCACTTGCCTGATGTCTGGATTGCGTGTCGTACTCATAAACCCACGTCTCGTCTCCAGTAATGATCCTTTTGATGAATGTGGGATCGGATTCAGCCTCGCAAATCATGTCTTTTGCGACGTCAACACGGTCTCTTTTTTGCATGAAATTGAGGTCTTTTGGCATGCTACACGACGGAAACCCAAATCATTAACCACAATGTCTTGGGCGGATCCATAGGCAATGTTCAAGTCCTCCGCTATTTCTCTGATGGTTAATTTGCGGTTATTGACCAACATTTCTTTTACTTTATCAATTTTTTCACCGACTTTCGATGTCGATGGTCTGCCACTGCGTTCATCATCTTCGATTGACTCACGACCACTTCTGAACCGCTCGTGCCACTGGTAAACGACCGTTTTTTTAGAGAATCGTTGCCGAAACACTTTTCCAACATTTCCAACGTCCGTGCGCCACTAAATCCGTTTTTTACGCAAAATTTAATACAAGTTCGTTGTTGCAAATTGAAATCAATTTCTGAAATTGTAAAAAATCGCCAACACACACAGGGATAGATGTACTCTTGGCTACGTAACTTTTGCAAATGTCAAGTTATGATACTAAGATTTAAAGGGAATATCAACAACAGATGTACCAATTTAACAAAAAAAACAGAACTCAAATCGGAACGATGGGAGCGCCACACGGTGGTTATTCCGGGAACTTTTTGATCAAGGTAGTAGATTTCCAACGTACGAAACTGGGATATTTAGGCACCTGTAATTGAGATAATTCTTGTTAACCTGTGTGATTTCTGAATCGCATTATGATTTGTTATAAATTTCGAAATTTTCACCGTTCACTGATGGAGAGCCATTTCCAAGACTTTGGAGACACTCCAAAGGTCTTGGAAATGCCACCCACCCTGAAATCCCTCCCCGCTGGGGGAAATTCCTGCTACCTGCAACGTTGGTTCGCATTCCCTGCCTTTTACAGTCTCCTCGGGGGGGTAGAGTGTTTTGTGGTGCATGTTCATGTGGTAGTGGTGTTTCACATTCTTGTTTGTTGTGTCCTGGCTTGCGTGTTGTAGGATGGCTTTCGTGCTGCATCCTGGGGTGCAATTTTTAGTTGTTTTGCGGTATATGTGTTTGCATGAGTGTTGGATGAAGGGATTTTTGCATGAGTGTGTGCGCTGCTGTGGGTGTAATTTTCCACGTTGTTGTTTTGCTTGTGGTATTGTTCCTTTTTACGGTTGGTGACCTAACACCCCCCGCTACACGCCCTTGCGGCGGCTTGCGGGGTATTATGTAGATGTAGATGATGAGTTAATTTAACACGCCGTCGGCATTGGTACTGGGTGAACTCTGCCATCACCCACCAAAGCGACCGTCGGGTTGATTACTGTGTTCATGGTTATACGGTAACGAGCTCTGTGGTAGCCTATTGTTTAGGATATTCGGCCTTTGATCATGAGCTAAAATTCCCAGGGGATGCCTATCGAAAACCGCACGGTAGGATCCAATCGGTTTGATTTCCTGGACTCCTAAACCTACCGGCGAAATCCCAGCGTTGGGGGTGTGGGAGAGCAACCTTCCGTGAGCTTGTGCGAATTCCACCCGCCCTAGGGTCCGAGGGTAGCGCTACTTTCGCATCCGATCAAAACAAGCATTCGGGTTGCATGGCCCCTGGCAGCAGACGCGAATCGAAAGTGTCGGCACAAGAAAGAACAAATCACAGGTCTTCTCGGTCCGAGCACCAGACACTCTTAAACTGTACCCTTTTGTGGCATTTATGCATGATCGCGCTGCTGGTGCGTTTGTGTATTTGTTCATCCGCCTTCCTATGCGTATACACGATTCTGATGATTTCGGCCCACGACTCTCGCCAACGGCAGTGAAATCCGAAGCCGCCTTTACCGCCATTCGTCTTCTTCGCTCGTTCCTCCCCGCGGCGGAGCGGTCGACAACTGAGTGGAGCCATCCATCGGCCGCTGACTGCAGGGTCAACAGATTCAATGAGCGGAAAACATGAGCGTTACCCGCGTAGTTTCCAGCGAAGCACATGCCCTCTGTACTGGAGTCCCAACGCGAGAAAAAGGGAAAGTGACTAGCCCAGCCATATGTGCAGAGCGATTTTCAAGTTGAATCATATTTTTCAACTCCCGGCTCTCCACCGTGAACCTTAGCACTAACTATGTAATTATTTGTTAACATTAACAAATGAATGTCAGAGATTCTCATTGCAAATATTCCCGAACTTTTTCCTGAAATTTTTTTCCAGATTTTTCACTTTAGTGTTAGGGATGCGATCGGATACAGATCAGATCTCCCATCTCTGTGCGTGAACTTGGTTTTGCCCAAAATCAGTCCTGTTTGGTTCGTGCTCTTTTCCCCCAAGGTCGGCAAAGGCAATGGGCTCTGTCATGCCCGAACCAAAAGGAGAATCGTCCTCAGCGGATATTCCCGATTCACATACCATATTCCCGAATGTTAAAAAAAACTGGCCCTTTTACAGAATTGTTCAATAAATGGATTGTTTCCAGATTTTTTCGATTTTCCCGACAGCCTGGCCTTCTCAATAATCCAGTTACTTTCTCTTTCATCAACATTGGAATTAAAATGAAAAATAGTAACCAATTTTATGATTCCTGCATTCAAAGACACGTTTTGAATCATAGAAACTCATTCCACTTGAATCCCAAATTAAACGTTAGTAAAATAATACCATTCCTCTTTTTTCTCGCTTGCTATAGATCGTATACTTTATCGCTTCTCTCTTCCGCGACGACTTTTGCTTACGTAAGGCACATGCTACAAGGCATCTTTGCTAATGGCCGCGGTTGGAAACGGCACTTATTTCTCCGCATAGTTCCACTGGCAAACGAGAATTACTATAATGCTACATTTATTAAATTAGAAGAAGTATGAGAAAATTAGTAAGCAGAATATGAACGATGAAGAAGGTGTTCTATCAGAAGAGGCAACTGCAAACGGGAAGCAATGATAGCATATAAATAAAGAAGAGTTTTGTTGACAGCTATGCATGAGTCTGCTTTTCTAGGATTTGGGAAATTGGAGGCAGCAGAGAAAAGAAGATGAGAGGCGATGGACATGTGATAATACTATAGAAGAACGGTGTAAATGAAAGGGACAGACAAAGAAGAACAAAACAGATGAAGACTTACTTCGAAGAGGGGGCGAGGAGAGACGCCTGTGGAGGACACTTGCAAGAAGAAGAGAAAATCGGATGGGGCAACTCCTGAGACTCGATGGTTTACTTAAGATCATGAGCGAAGGAAAAGCGGAGGGGCAGACTTTCAGGGGAAGGCCCTGGATGAACTAGGACAAGTAGGCAATGGAAAAAGACGGCGCCAGGCGCCTGAGGAGTGGGAGTGAAGAGAGACGGGTAGCAGGATAATTTGGAGAGCTGCAACAAACCAACCCTCGGAATAATAACCCGTAATGATAATCATTACGTCGGTGGAGCGATTTCAATGGTGCTCCAGCGATGACGACATTGGTTCAATACTAAGAGCTGAGAGGATGTTCAATTGGTATGACGATCCCTTAGAAAAATATACATTATTCTAGTGCGCAGTTCTCTGCAAGGAAGCATGGCGAATGAAGGGAGAAATTCGAATTGGCAATGCGAACCCTTAAAACAAGCAAAGAGAGCTGAAAGCGCATGATCATTGCGGGCCAAAGATAATGAATGAATGGTTGTGAACCCCGTCGTCGGTGGCTTGGACGACGACGCGTGGCTCGACTGGGGTTTCCTTGCCTGAAGTACGTGGAAAGGGGCAAGTGTTCACTGCATCGATACCACGTCAATTACGGACGCCGAAACCATGCGTTAATCAGGCGCACGCAAAAAGTTTATAAAAGCTTAGCGTAAACTTAGTATTTGGCAAAACTTAAGTAACAGCGGCATAAATTCATAAATAATTTATAAACGTTGGTTAATTTGTGTTTCCTGAAATGTCTGGCGGGGCTATAAACGCTCTGTAACCCCTAAATCTGTTCGTTGCTGTCTTCGAAGCATTTCATGGAAAGGGCGCTCGGATTTTGACTCTCAAGCGCGAACTATTCCAGGGTTAGCTATGAAAATTGACAATTTTGTATTAAACATTAGGTTAACTCTTTTTGAGAAAGAAGAGAAAGATAAACCTGCCTTCAGTTTCCATTCCGGGGCGCGCGCACTTTATAGTAACGAGAGATCCCTTTGTGCATTTTCAATACATACTGCTTCACGCCCACACACATGTGCGCCTGCGTCAGGATGCCCGTCTTAGAGTATGCCATCACGTTTTATTATAAATTGTTCGAGATAGGTGAGGTTGATGACACGAGCAATCCATTCGTGCGCAGTTTATTCATAGCCATCACTGTTGTGCCAGTCAAGGAAAACATAAAAATATGCCAGTTATTCTCACGCGTGAATATCACTGTTAATTTTTATTTGAGTAGAATACCGAATGATGAGAATATTTCATGAGAAACGTAGGCGGTGGAACATTTTTTTATTTGCGAAAGGCGACCATCTCAATGCAATAATGGTAAACCAATGCCTTACTGATCCTGAAATACATAAAATTGACGAAACTGTATTGATGCATAAAATGTATTTTCGACCCTGGCGTTCATCGAATACATCCTGCATATGATTTGGAATGGAAAAGTGTTATCTCAATCGGTGTGAACAAAATCAATGTCGAATGTCAAAGTGATTTATTAATTGCATCCTTTATTATTATTTATGGTAGTTGAAAATCTTAAGGATAAAATAAAAAAACAGGATATAAATTGGAGAGTACATGTTGTAGTTGAGCGTACGACACGGCACATTTTGTCGACGTCGTTGATGCTGGGGGATCCGTAGTCGAGGTGCAGATTTGAGGGAAAAAGAAACGCAACCCCGTGATATGAAATAATGATACACTTCAAAGGTAATTTTTCACCTTTCTTTCATGGATCGTCCCATAAATTTACCGTCATTTAAAAACGATTCGCCCGCGCTCACAGTTCGAATGTCAGAGGACGCCGGCATTCGATTTCACCGTTTTTCACGATCGAACACCGGTAATAATAATCACGACGGAAAACACATAATCTTCGGAGGAAGGAAAGAGTGGTCGGCGAGACGGTCTCTTTCGATGCACGAGAGGAAGTTCATCGCAAGTCGCAATCGCGGCACGTGGAGACGTCTTATTCTCCGAATCGCTAATTCCTCTTTCTCCGACCCGACCCGATGCTTGCCCCGCCGACGTGCCTAGCCTGTCGCCGTCATTTCGGTCCGCCCGATTGCGCCGCGGATCACGTCGCGACCCAGCGTGGCCACGGGATGAATCCTCCGCCGCCCCTCTCCACGACTCTCCCGTAGTCTCCCCCCCCCCTTAATCATTTCTCTAAGGCCCAGAGATCCGTGGGAGAAATGATTTTCCTGGGGAAACCGAAATGCTTCGAGGCGGCGTCGAGAGGGGAAAGGGAAGGTGGGTGCCGGAAGACGACGCGGCTGCATCCACTAGAGGCGGAACCACACACAACGAAGGAGGACCTGGACGCCTTTTCCCTTCCCCTCCCCCTCGTCATTCATCCGGAAAAGATTATTCTCTAAATAATTATATGTGCGACTATCCCGAGGCAGCATAATAGGGAGAGCGTTCGATTTTTGACCGGAAGGCTCGGGTTCGATTCCGGGGGACTATGGATTGCCACAGGAATCACATAGCTTTGGTGTATCTCTCGAAAAATCCCAGGTGAGGCAAACGAAAGAACTCACCTGATTTCCGCGATGTGTGATTTTGACACCACAACTATTAGTCAAAAGGCAATGGAATGAAATATGATCTTAATTTTCGAGGTGTACCTTTCCTAAAAGGACGATATCTTCCTTAAGAACATTCTAAACATTTATATTTTTGATGTTATCTCGATACTGGAACGATTTAGTCATTTCTTCGTGGTCGATTAATACGGAATGGATTCATATAATAAAACGCAATAGTTTTGATAAAAATTTTATCTGATTTTAATTCTTTCCAGTCAGCCAAAGCACTGCTTAGTGGATCACAAAATCAGTGTGGATAAGTTTTGGAGAGGGGGGCGGGAAAAGTAGCAAGGGAATAAAAATAATTGATTCAGGCAAATGAGTCTTACACGAGTAAATTGATAAAAGGAATCTTGATTGAGGATTTTAAGGAAAAGTTTACTAATTCCAAAGAAACTGCGGGAGATGCCGCAACAGTAACTTTTAACGGAGTCATCCGCTAATGTGCATTTTAATGCAACAATTTCAGAGCGTAAAAATCATTCGCCTTGACTGGGACTCGAACCCAGATCCCTCAATATCCGGTCGAGTGCTTTAGCCACTTAAGCTACCGAGGCGTCCTCTTAAACTCTGAAATTTTGGGGCTTTTTTAAAGGAACTAGATGTTATGACGAAATACCGTACATACAATGTCACATGCATTCGTAGTCGTGCGCGAGGCGCCACTGTCCACGAGGTTAAAAGCCAACTTTAAACACGTATGGTGTTTTCCCTTTGACAAATTCCAAAGAAACTGCGGGAGATGCCGCAACAGTAACTTTTAACGGAGTCATCCGCTAATGTGCATTTTAATGCAACAATTTCAGAGCGTAAAAATCATTCGCCTTGACTGGGACTCGAACCCAGATCCCTCAATATCCGGTCGAGTGCTTTAGCCACTTAAGCTACCGAGGCGTCCTCTTAAACTCTGAAATTTTGGGGCTTTTTTAAAGGAACTAGATGTTATGACGAAATACCGTACATACAATGTCACATGCATTCGTAGTCGTGCGCGAGGCGCCACTGTCCACGAGGTTAAAAGCCAACTTTAAACACGTATGGTGTTTTCCCTTTGACAAATTCCAAAGAAACTGCGGGAGATGCCGCAACAGTAACTTTTAACGGAGTCATCCGCTAATGTGCATTTTAATGCAACAATTTCAGAGCGTAAAAATCATTCGCCTTGACTGGGACTCGAACCCAGATCCCTCAATATCCGGTCGAGTGCTTTAGCCACTTAAGCTACCGAGGCGTCCTCTTAAACTCTGAAATTTTGGGGCTTTTTTAAAGGAACTAGATGTTATGACGAAATACCGTACATACAATGTCACATGCATTCGTAGTCGTGCGCGAGGCGCCACTGTCCACGAGGTTAAAAGCCAACTTTAAACACGTATGGTGTTTTCCCTTTGACAAATTCCAAAGAAACTGCGGGAGATGCCGCAACAGTAACTTTTAACGGAGTCATCCGCTAATGTGCATTTTAATGCAACAATTTCAGAGCGTAAAAATCATTCGCCTTGACTGGGACTCGAACCCAGATCCCTCAATATCCGGTCGAGTGCTTTAGCCACTTAAGCTACCGAGGCGTCCTCTTAAACTCTGAAATTTTGGGGCTTTTTTAAAGGAACTAGATGTTATGACGAAATACCGTACATACAATGTCACATGCATTCGTAGTCGTGCGCGAGGCGCCACTGTCCACGAGGTTAAAAGCCAACTTTAAACACGTATGGTGTTTTCCCTTTGACAAATTCCAAAGAAACTGCGGGAGATGCCGCAACAGTAACTTTTAACGGAGTCATCCGCTAATGTGCATTTTAATGCAACAATTTCAGAGCGTAAAAATCATTCGCCTTGACTGGGACTCGAACCCAGATCCCTCAATATCCGGTCGAGTGCTTTAGCCACTTAAGCTACCGAGGCGTCCTCTTAAACTCTGAAATTTTGGGGCTTTTTTAAAGGAACTAGATGTTATGACGAAATACCGTACATACAATGTCACATGCATTCGTAGTCGTGCGCGAGGCGCCACTGTCCACGAGGTTAAAAGCCAACTTTAAACACGTATGGTGTTTTCCCTTTGACAAATTCCAAAGAAACTGCGGGAGATGCCGCAACAGTAACTTTTAACGGAGTCATCCGCTAATGTGCATTTTAATGCAACAATTTCAGAGCGTAAAAATCATTCGCCTTGACTGGGACTCGAACCCAGATCCCTCAATATCCGGTCGAGTGCTTTAGCCACTTAAGCTACCGAGGCGTCCTCTTAAACTCTGAAATTTTGGGGCTTTTTTAAAGGAACTAGATGTTATGACGAAATACCGTACATACAATGTCACATGCATTCGTAGTCGTGCGCGAGGCGCCACTGTCCACGAGGTTAAAAGCCAACTTTAAACACGTATGGTGTTTTCCCTTTGACAAATTCCAAAGAAACTGCGGGAGATGCCGCAACAGTAACTTTTAACGGAGTCATCCGCTAATGTGCATTTTAATGCAACAATTTCAGAGCGTAAAAATCATTCGCCTTGACTGGGACTCGAACCCAGATCCCTCAATATCCGGTCGAGTGCTTTAGCCACTTAAGCTACCGAGGCGTCCTCTTAAACTCTGAAATTTTGGGGCTTTTTTAAAGGAACTAGATGTTATGACGAAATACCGTACATACAATGTCACATGCATTCGTAGTCGTGCGCGAGGCGCCACTGTCCACGAGGTTAAAAGCCAACTTTAAACACGTATGGTGTTTTCCCTTTGACAAATTCCAAAGAAACTGCGGGAGATGCCGCAACAGTAACTTTTAACGGAGTCATCCGCTAATGTGCATTTTAATGCAACAATTTCAGAGCGTAAAAATCATTCGCCTTGACTGGGACTCGAACCCAGATCCCTCAATATCCGGTCGAGTGCTTTAGCCACTTAAGCTACCGAGGCGTCCTCTTAAACTCTGAAATTTTGGGGCTTTTTTAAAGGAACTAGATGTTATGACGAAATACCGTACATACAATGTCACATGCATTCGTAGTCGTGCGCGAGGCGCCACTGTCCACGAGGTTAAAAGCCAACTTTAAACACGTATGGTGTTTTCCCTTTGACAAATTCCAAAGAAACTGCGGGAGATGCCGCAACAGTAACTTTTAACGGAGTCATCCGCTAATGTGCATTTTAATGCAACAATTTCAGAGCGTAAAAATCATTCGCCTTGACTGGGACTCGAACCCAGATCCCTCAATATCCGGTCGAGTGCTTTAGCCACTTAAGCTACCGAGGCGTCCTCTTAAACTCTGAAATTTTGGGGCTTTTTTAAAGGAACTAGATGTTATGACGAAATACCGTACATACAATGTCACATGCATTCGTAGTCGTGCGCGAGGCGCCACTGTCCACGAGGTTAAAAGCCAACTTTAAACACGTATGGTGTTTTCCCTTTGACAAATTCCAAAGAAACTGCGGGAGATGCCGCAACAGTAACTTTTAACGGAGTCATCCGCTAATGTGCATTTTAATGCAACAATTTCAGAGCGTAAAAATCATTCGCCTTGACTGGGACTCGAACCCAGATCCCTCAATATCCGGTCGAGTGCTTTAGCCACTTAAGCTACCGAGGCGTCCTCTTAAACTCTGAAATTTTGGGGCTTTTTTAAAGGAACTAGATGTTATGACGAAATACCGTACATACAATGTCACATGCATTCGTAGTCGTGCGCGAGGCGCCACTGTCCACGAGGTTAAAAGCCAACTTTAAACACGTATGGTGTTTTCCCTTTGACAAATTCCAAAGAAACTGCGGGAGATGCCGCAACAGTAACTTTTAACGGAGTCATCCGCTAATGTGCATTTTAATGCAACAATTTCAGAGCGTAAAAATCATTCGCCTTGACTGGGACTCGAACCCAGATCCCTCAATATCCGGTCGAGTGCTTTAGCCACTTAAGCTACCGAGGCGTCCTCTTAAACTCTGAAATTTTGGGGCTTTTTTAAAGGAACTAGATGTTATGACGAAATACCGTACATACAATGTCACATGCATTCGTAGTCGTGCGCGAGGCGCCACTGTCCACGAGGTTAAAAGCCAACTTTAAACACGTATGGTGTTTTCCCTTTGACAAATTCCAAAGAAACTGCGGGAGATGCCGCAACAGTAACTTTTAACGGAGTCATCCGCTAATGTGCATTTTAATGCAACAATTTCAGAGCGTAAAAATCATTCGCCTTGACTGGGACTCGAACCCAGATCCCTCAATATCCGGTCGAGTGCTTTAGCCACTTAAGCTACCGAGGCGTCCTCTTAAACTCTGAAATTTTGGGGCTTTTTTAAAGGAACTAGATGTTATGACGAAATACCGTACATACAATGTCACATGCATTCGTAGTCGTGCGCGAGGCGCCACTGTCCACGAGGTTAAAAGCCAACTTTAAACACGTATGGTGTTTTCCCTTTGACAAATTCCAAAGAAACTGCGGGAGATGCCGCAACAGTAACTTTTAACGGAGTCATCCGCTAATGTGCATTTTAATGCAACAATTTCAGAGCGTAAAAATCATTCGCCTTGACTGGGACTCGAACCCAGATCCCTCAATATCCGGTCGAGTGCTTTAGCCACTTAAGCTACCGAATTTCAGAGTTTAAGAGGACGCCTCGGTAGCTTAAGTGGCTAAAGCACTCGACCGGATATTGAGGGATCTGGGTTCGAGTCCCAGTCAAGGCGAATGATTTTTACGCTCTGAAATTGTTGCATTAAAATGCACATTAGCGGATGACTCCGTTAAAAGTTACTGTTGCGGCATCTCCCGCAGTTTCTTTGGAATTTGTCAAAGGGAAAACACCATACGTGTTTAAAGTTGGCTTTTAACCTCGTGGACAGTGGCGCCTCGCGCACGACTACGAATGCATGTGACATTGTATGTACGGTATTTCGTCATAACATCTAGTTCCTTTAAAAAAGCCCCAAAATTTCAGAGTTTAAGAGGACGCCTCGGTAGCTTAAGTGGCTAAAGCACTCGACCGGATATTGAGGGATCTGGGTTCGAGTCCCAGTCAAGGCGAATGATTTTTACGCTCTGAAATTGTTGCATTAAAATGCACATTAGCGGATGACTCCGTTAAAAGTTACTGTTGCGGCATCTCCCGCAGTTTCTTTGGAATTTGTCAAAGGGAAAACACCATACGTGTTTAAAGTTGGCTTTTAACCTCGTGGACAGTGGCGCCTCGCGCACGACTACGAATGCATGTGACATTGTATGTACGGTATTTCGTCATAACATCTAGTTCCTTTAAAAAAGCCCCAAAATTTCAGAGTTTAAGAGGACGCCTCGGTAGCTTAAGTGGCTAAAGCACTCGACCGGATATTGAGGGATCTGGGTTCGAGTCCCAGTCAAGGCGAATGATTTTTACGCTCTGAAATTGTTGCATTAAAATGCACATTAGCGGATGACTCCGTTAAAAGTTACTGTTGCGGCATCTCCCGCAGTTTCTTTGGAATTTGTCAAAGGGAAAACACCATACGTGTTTAAAGTTGGCTTTTAACCTCGTGGACAGTGGCGCCTCGCGCACGACTACGAATGCATGTGACATTGTATGTACGGTATTTCGTCATAACATCTAGTTCCTTTAAAAAAGCCCCAAAATTTCAGAGTTTAAGAGGACGCCTCGGTAGCTTAAGTGGCTAAAGCACTCGACCGGATATTGAGGGATCTGGGTTCGAGTCCCAGTCAAGGCGAATGATTTTTACGCTCTGAAATTGTTGCATTAAAATGCACATTAGCGGATGACTCCGTTAAAAGTTACTGTTGCGGCATCTCCCGCAGTTTCTTTGGAATTTGTCAAAGGGAAAACACCATACGTGTTTAAAGTTGGCTTTTAACCTCGTGGACAGTGGCGCCTCGCGCACGACTACGAATGCATGTGACATTGTATGTACGGTATTTCGTCATAACATCTAGTTCCTTTAAAAAAGCCCCAAAATTTCAGAGTTTAAGAGGACGCCTCGGTAGCTTAAGTGGCTAAAGCACTCGACCGGATATTGAGGGATCTGGGTTCGAGTCCCAGTCAAGGCGAATGATTTTTACGCTCTGAAATTGTTGCATGAAAAGTTTACTGAAAATATCTACGCAAAGCATAGATTTCTCTATGGCATAAAACGTTGGGGAACGAGGGTCAGCGTGGATTGGAAGCTTTTAAGATCTACATAACACCCCTGAAGCCGCCGCAGGGGCTTGTGGCGGGGGTTGTTAGGTGACCACTCAAAAAATAGAATAAAACCATATGCAAAACCAAATCATGTCGGCGGGCGTGGAGAATGTAAAACCATAAATGCTGAAGAGGAAAGCAATTGAAGAAAAAAAAGGCATGGTATGGGATGGGAAAAGGTTTCTGATATAAATTCAAAGAAGGCAGGATGCAAGAGGTAATGAGAATCAATGCTGAAAACAATAATAAAAGAGGCGAGCAGCTGGGAAAGCGAAGTAGAGAGAGGAAAAGAATTCGAACGCTGGACAGTATGTATGAAGGAAGTCCGGAATTTTGCTTAGGTAGTTGTTTTATGCCTCAGGGTTTCAGTAGACTTAGGATTCACTTCGTGAAAGTATTTCGTACCCATAGTAAAAAACGTTGTACTTTATCACAGAATTTATGTTACAGCGCAACGCGTTTCACCAAAAATAACTTCTAAAGAGACGTCCCTCTAATTTACGCAAGAGATATAATCTGTAATTTAACCTTCTCTCCGTGAGTGATTCCCAACCTAGCTGCTCTAATATTTTGGATAGTTTTAAAAATCTAGCTCCTCTAGGCTGCACGCCTAGGATCCAATTTGGCAGTGAATCCAACATTGTGAGGATCCCATATACATGCAGCATATTCTAAATGAGGCCTAACCAACGACGGATAACATTTCTCTTTGACCATTTCATCATATTTACAAATACAATTCTGATAAATCCTAATTTTTTGTTAGCTTGTCCACATATCCCCGTATGTGTTTCACCAAGGAGAGATCGTGAGTGAGGGTAACGCCAAGGGTATTTAATCGAGTCCACACATTCCATTTCGGTGTTTTTTTCCATTCCTAATGCGGTAGGCATTCGGGTGGGAATTCCTCTTTTTCCAAAAAAAAGACTATGCACTTTTGTAGGTTTAATCCTAATTGCCAAGTGTCGCACCAGCGGTGTACAGCATTAAGGTCATCTGACGAAGCTGCCGTGTCCTCAGGATCACGGATATCACGGTAAACGATTGCATCGTCGTGTAGTCTGGTGTTAGGCATGACTTCGAAGAGCAGCACCAATGAGGTTCTTGGGTCCATCGATAAACTAACCCGGTGAAATACTCTCACTAAACATTGCAATTGATTATGTGTGATTTGGTGGGTGCCAGATCTTCCTAGAAAAACACGAGCGGCTCAAGGGAAAGGAACTCAAAACCTGATGTGTGAATTCCATACTCCCCCGGGCTTAGCACGAAGTGAGTTCTCCCCTCACTCATCAAACCAACCTCCGGGTGGATTACTGCGGCTGACTCCGTGGGGATCGGACCGATTACGTAGCCGAGAGTGGAGGAATGACAGCCGTCCAAGAAGGAAGGGACCGAGTGAAAATCGGAATAACTGCGGAATGATAAAGCAAACGCAATCAGGAGGATGCCTTTCTGCGTGAGGTCGAGTTCGAGGTGAGAGTGAAGCCTAGTATTTCCTTGGCTGAAGGTTTCTAAGTCCGATTCTTCCCCTCCCATGCGTGCGTACGATCCAGCCTCCTTCCTGTTTACGCAACTCCACTTCGGCTAAATTAGGACGGAAAAACTACTGCGCCAAATAACGGATCTAAGCACTTCTGCCCAGTATTTAATTCGCGGTTTTCACTTCCACCCGTCAACCCGATCGTTCGTGAAGTTCGAAACCAGGCACTTTAATTCACTATCCATTTTTTATTGTATCCTGGCAACAGACCTGTTTCTAGGGCGCCGTAGCCGAGCGCCCGAGCTGGGAAGACTTCAATTACGGCCGACGCGTCGGATCGCTCTGAGCCGAACTCAAGCAGCGTCATTTTCTAAAGTACTAATAACATATTTGACTGACATAATGAACGGCATGGAGATACGAATTGGTTCCTCCTAATCCGCGACTACACGTTCGTCTTTTCATCCCTATGCCAACAGAAACCATCTCGAAACTACCTTTGATGATAGTCCACCCGATACTCTAACGAATCAACGAACTTGTGATTTTTCACCCAGCCATCGAATTAAAATAGACGCAAACCTTTCTATGCTATACCCTCGGCCTATTCCTCTAAAATAGTTCATCCGTGCTTGCCACACACCCAAGTCAAGTTTAATTAAATGCACTACTGCCGTAACGATAGCTTGGGCCTAACATTGTCACGCATTAGCAAGGTAAACTTCTGCCTGCCTTCTGCACAAAAGATTTACGTACGTGGAAGATATATTTTGGATACATATTGCTCAACCAGGCACTTCTTATTAACTTCGAGTAGCGGTAGTATTTTATGGGAGGCGACCGACAGCCAAGGTCATTTGCGCCATTAGGGATGGGCAGGAAAGGATGAAGGGCGGAGAGAGACGCCCGGCGTCGGCATTAGCCTACTTCTCTTTACGAAAGGCGCCAAGGGCTCCCCAGCTTAAAGTCCCATTCGACGGCCCTCTACAAAGCACCTCAAGTAGGGATCGAGATACCACTGCAAAATATTCAACGCCGCCGGGATTTGAAACTGGGCCCTCTGGGAGGGAAGCCAGTAGTCAGCCACCGTACCATCTCGACCCCCTTATTAACTTCGAATAATATTGTCTCTCATAAATCCGTGCGCCCGTTGAACATTTTCATGGAAAGAAATTGAGTTCGTGGAAAGAGGAGTATGTGATGCGGTCTTCTTGGATCCCCAATCGCTTCACAACGAATACTTGGAAATGCTCAAAATCAAATGCGAATGAGAAACCAGATGTGGGAGCGTATAAACCCGGGCCGGCCAATACAACTGCTTGGCGGAATAAACGAGTGCACATACATATAATTCATACGATTAACAAGTTTCACAAAGGGACTTTTAAGTATAATTTAACTCCTTATTCAACTCCTACCTAAAATTCTTCCTATTCCACTCGGCGAAACATCCCACTACTTCTCATCGTTTCCCACACTAACTTTTTTCCTATTCGAGTTTCCCTCGACCCCTCCCACCCATTTCTTTTCCTCCCCAACCACATCCAACATTAATTTTATTTCCTCCACACACTCATCGGGAACCCTTTTAATTCAACTCAAACTTCTCTCCCCCTCCAATAAGTTTCCCAACTATTAAGCCTTTAATTCGAAATAATTGAATGCCATTTCACTCGAAACGTAAGTTTGACCATAAAAGGTCCGCCACATGTGTAGACGGGGGGGGGGGGGTGAGGATGATGACGAATCGCCCAGAAGTGCGCGACTCATTTGAGACTGCTGCAGTCAAACAACAAAATGACGAATCCCGCATCCAAATTTGTTCGACTACGGACTAGACAGCATCGCGAGGAACGCGGAAAGCTGCGAGGGGGAGATAACTCATTTGTGACATTCCAGAGGGCGAAAGGCTGACGGAGACAATAGAAAAAGGAACAATTGACTGCGGTGAACCAGAGAGGGAGAGCAGGCCTGGAATACGTAATGCGAATAGTGATAGAGGTGAAAGTAGGGAAGGGAAGAGGGTGACGTATGGCAAGAGAAAGGAAGTGAGAAGGAAAGGGAACTGGGAAATTCAGCAAACCAATCTTCGTATTCTAACCATGGTATGAGGGCGAAGTTCACACCCTAAAATCTCCGCGCTGACGTGGGAGAGAGGGCAGGTTCGCTTGGTCCCCGGCGCGCCGCTCGAGTAGGGTTCACGTGTCCCAAATCCTCCTCTCGCTTTCCCTAATACTTACCTTCCCCTAACTTCGCTGCAACGATCGCAATCGTTGGAGCACTTAGTCGATATCCGAATTGCACACAGGGAGTGGTCCAAAATTGATGCACGAGTCCTCTCACTGCACGATTCCCCGTCCAATTATGGCACCCATGATAAGCGACAATTTCGAAAGGAGCGTACCCGGAAAACGTGGTTCTGGGAAAATTTTGCTCGAGCCATGCGCCTGCATTGCCCGATAATTCCTAAGGTACACAAAGGCAGTTTAATGCTTTGACGGGCCCTTTTTCACACCTAAACAGGTGGAATTGAGCCCAATGCCTGGAAAAATTAGATACCCGGAACTGGAAAGTATATGGACAAAACTGGTGTTGGCCAGCACATATAGATGGAACCAGAAAAAGTACACCCACACGTATTCCGAAATTTTTGGTGGCTCAACCACCTTCTTCTGAGGACAAAAGGAAGTTATGTATATAAAAATATGTATTTTTATGTATATAGACTTATGGAATTATATTATTATATATACGAGGTCTTTTCAAAATGTATCACGACTTTTGTGTTTTTTTCAAAAATTATTTATTTATTCATGAATATCTATTTTGTCCCCTTCAAAGTAATCCACATTAGATATTATACACTTGTGCCAACGTTTTTTTCCAATCCTCGAAGCACTTCAAAAAATCATTTCCTGTGATCTTGTTTAGCTCCTCCTTCGATGCAGTCCTTATCTCGTCAATCGTAGCGTAGCGTCGTCCTTTCATGGGCATTTTATTTTCGGGAACAAGAAAAAGTCACAAGGGGCCATATCTGGGGAATACGGTGGCTGCAGTATCATTAATCATTGTTTTTGGCCAAAAATTTGTACACAAGTAACGATGTGTGAGCAGGGGCGTTGTCATGGTGCAAAAGCTAATTTTTGTTCTTCCACAAATCCGGGCGTTCGTGGCGGATTGCTTCGCGCAAATTGCGCATAACTTGCAGATAGTAATATTCCTTATTTATCCTTCCACTGTGTGGCAAGAACTCATGATGCACCACGCCCCTGCAATCGAAGAAAACTCTAAGCAAAACTTTCCCATTCGACCGAACTTGGCGTGCTTTTTTCGGTCTTGGCTCGTACTGCAGCTTCCATTGGGATGATTGGGAGTTTGGAAGTTTCCACGTCAAAACCATAAACCCATAATTCGTCACCAGGTACGACCCTCTGGAACATATTTGGGCCGTCGTGGATAGGTCCCAACACCTCATTAGCAATGTTATGCGTTGCTGTTTTTGGTCGAAATTGAGCAATTTTGGAACGAATTTCTCGGTGAACGATTTCTGGCCAAAGCATTGGTAAACATCGATTGGCCCGAACCGATAGATATGTTTAGGTCCTCAGCAACTTCTCTAAAGGTGATTCGCCGATTGTCCAATACTATTTTCTTCATTTCAACAATGTTTTCGTCTGTTGATGACGTGCACGGGCGTCCGGCACGCTCTTCGTCGTTCACATCTTCTTGGCCCTCGGAGAAGCTTTTTTACTATCGATAAACGCTGCTTCGGTCCAAGGTAGCTCCTCCATATGTCACAGTCAACATTCGGAATGCGTCCGCGGACTTAAATTGTTTTTCACACAAAATGTGATGCAGACAGATCCTTTCATCCATTTTTTGGAACAGTGAAGAATCGTAGGCAAGCCAAAACACGTCCTAGCAAAACAGCTGTCAACAATTAACTGATCATTCAAAATGGCCGAAATCTTCGGCATAAGGGAGAGACATAAGTGCCATATATTATTGTTATTATTTGGTAATCTACCGGTTAAGGTAGGTTTTTGGATGGACACAGCTACTTTATAAAATATTTTGTGACCCCTAACAATACACAAAATCCAAAATCTTACTCTATATCAGGTCTCTCTTCATCTCTGGGTAATTTCTTCCTCCCTTCATCCCGTCCAGCATCCCTATCCTGTTCCTTCCCTTTCCTCGTTTGCCCAACATTCTCCCCTCTATTACAGTCTTCAACATCCCGCTGCCGGTCAATACTCCCTTCATCCACTTTTCCTGCCTCAACAGGATTGCTCCCAACAAACCCCTCTCTTCGCCCACCATACCAAGAACTTCCTCGTTTGTTTTCTTCTCTGTCCATTTCACCTTCTGCATTCTTCTCCACACCCACATTTCAACAGCCTCCAGTCTACGTCTATCCTCCTGCTTCAATGGCCACGTTTCCGCGCTGTACATAGCTGCGCTCCATATCAAGGTTTTTACGAGTCTTTTCTTAATATCCTTACTCAAGGTCGCTGTCATCAACTCCCTCCTCCTTGTGAAAGCCTCTTTGCCCAGCGTATTTCTTCTCCTAACGACCCTACTACTTTGACCGTGTTGGTCCAGAACACTACCGAGATACGTAAACTGTTCTACCTAATCTATTTTTTGCCCACCTATTTTAATGTTAAGCTTGGCCTTATTCTTTCTACAAAATCGCATAACCTTTGTTTTATTAATATTTTCTCATCCCATACCTGTCGCACTGAATTTCCAATTCACTCAGCAATGTTTGCAACCCCTTGACTGGCTGGCAAACTAAAGTTTTTACGAGTCTTAAACTTTAGCGAGCTTTGACGTCATATCGCTATTCACGTAGTAGGGACGTAAGGAGAAGAATTGCGCTGGGCAAAGAGGCTTTCACAAGGAGGAGGGAGTTGGTGACAGGGACGTTGAGTAAGGATATTAAGAAAATACTCGTAAAACTTTGATACGGAGCGTAGCTATGTACGGCGCGGAAACGTGGTCATTGAAGCAGGAGGATAGACGTAGACTGGAGGCTTTTGAAATGTGGGTGTGGAGAAGAATGGGGAAGGTGAAATGGACCAAGAAGAAAACATATGAGGAAGTTCTTGGTATGGTGGGCGAAGAGGGGGGCTTGTTGGAAGAAATTCTATTAAGGCAGGAAAAGTGGATGAAGGGGGTATTGACTGGCAGTGGGATGTTGAAGACTGTGATAGAGGGGAGAATGTTAGGCATACGTGGAAAGGGAAGGAATAGGATAGGGATGTTGGACGGGATAAAGGGAGGAAGAAATTACCCAGAGATGAAGAGGGACCTGATATAGAGTAAGATTCTGGATTTTGTGTTTTGTTAGGAGTCACAAAATGTTTTATTTAGTAGCTGTGTCCATCCAAAAACCTACCTTAACCGGTAGATTACCTAATAATTATAATATATATACATATAAATTTTTTCGAAATGGAACGCTCTTTGGCGACGCACAAATATATAAAAATCTACACGTGTTTTTATATATATGCATATGTATACATATACATACATATACATAGATATACATATATATACATATATATGCATTTTTTTATTATATTTATTTATATTTGTGTGTGTGTTGATAACTATTTTATGTTGATAACTATAGACAAGAACGGGTGATAATGGCCATCACAGCCTGACTCCACTGCCTAACACCGCACTCTCCATTTATCATTCGCACCTACGTACGCTCTCTGAGCAATGTGAATGTCCCGGATAAAATGCCTATCTCCCCAGTCTACCCTTATCTTCCGTAAAATTTAAATGTGCCCAGCGGAAAGCCTTCTAAAAATCTACGAAGCATGCAAATACATCCTGGTTATAATCTACGTTCCTTCCAAATGGTGACTAGGATACTATTGCTATAGTATCGCGCGCACGCATCACTTTCCGTAATAAAACCTTATCCCCTCCCAAGTACTCATTTGCTTTCTTCTCCATTCTTTCGCTGACGTTCTCACCTTTATCGTTTGTGAAATCACACTTAGAGCCATATACTTCGCACATGTTCCTTCTTTTCCTTTTTTGGTATGTCATCAGAATTTATCTAACAGTCTTCCGGTCAAACTCCTCCCTCGTAAATGCTACGAATAGGCCCATTAAAACTCTTCCTTCCCTGTTTTCATAAATTTCTTGATTAGCCCAGAGGGATGCTATCAAATCCCACATCCTTGGTCGATTGCACTTTCCTTAATGCCTTTTTTATCTCGCAGCAACAGATACCTGGCCGCACGCCATTATTCTCAACATCATATTCACTCTCTATGTTCAAACTACTGGGTCTTTCATGCTCTTTATATAGTTCCTCTATACATTATTTCCACCTGAGCAGTAGCTCTTTTTCTTCGATTAATATTGTGATCGTCGCCCCTCTACACTGTTAACGGGATTTCTTTTCATATATCCTGACTCAGCCCTATACCTGATACCCTGTCCTGATACCCTGTTGTTCCCTAGCCTTCCTATCTAGCGAGTTCATTTAGCCCTGTCCCTGATAACTCTCAATATCCTTGACCTGCTCTTCTGCCATGTTTCTTGTTACCCCATAATTTTCCAAGGGCTAGCAGCAAAAGAATTTCTGCGAAAAAACCCATGAGTTACAATTTTGTTTCACCTTTGTTGAGCGTCACGAAATAGCAATAGAGTAAATATTGTTTTAATGGAGCAATTGATTAAGTGCCTGCTCAATAAAATTTACAACAAATGACGTTTAATTGCGCGCAGTAGTTCATAATTATGTTAGGGACGCCCCGCCGGAAGATGCAGTTAGTTGCTAGCTTCCAGCCCACAGCACGCCTCCCCCGCTTGCCTTCGCTTCGGGCCCGCGTGGTGTGCCGCTGATTCGCGTCGAACTGGCGCGTGTAAATACGCTCGCGAACTGTTGGTTGGCCCTCCGGGTTGAATCCGCCGATCCGAGTTTCTCCGGCGCGCAGGGCGTGAGACGGCGGCCGTTCCTGTTCCACCGGAGGCGTCTTAGGAATCGTACGCAAGCGGCATGGGAAATCGAAAGTAAAGGTAACTCTCCAAAATTCACAAATTGCTGATGCGTGAACTCCTACGGCCCAAGGTGAAATGGAGGAAGGTGAGAGGACTCGCCAATTCCGCAGATCGAGGCGAGAGATGGATTCACTCTTCGTCGCGTCGATAAGTACACGGAGGGGGCATGGGGGTCATCATCAGAGAGCGGTCTCCAGGGCAGTGATATTTTCGGTGTGCGTGGAAGGACATTGCCTACTCAAATTGAGCCAATTTCAGTTTAACCGGCAGCTCCAGATCACCCTCCGCCCCGCTCCCACCCCCATCGGAACTTTCCCGGAGGTGTATTAACGGTCGAAGCACGCGAAAGTTCGACCAAGAAGTGTTCCAAATTCTTTTCATTCTTGTTTTCAACATCCGAGGAGAGGGGCCGAGCGATCCCCGCGTGGGCCCGCTCCAGAAATGAACCATATCTAGTGCGCGTTTCACGAGCAATATTCCATTATATACATCGCTAGTTACGAATTCCATTTTCATCCCATGTGCATTGCATCGGTCGTCGACTACGACTCGAAATACAATAGCTACGGCCATAAACAACCGCATGGCGGATAAGTGTAGGCCCGACCTTAAACTGTATGGCTTTTGCCAGGAGGAGGGGGTACCATTTCATCTCGTTTCCAAATGGAGGATGGGGTAACTTCCGGAGGAATCTTACTCAGGGCTTGTTATTGCATCAATTTCAAACATTGTTTTCGAAGAAATAATTTTAATAACACTTGACTACTATAGAAGACAATATTAAACTGTCGTCACAGAATTATTCAAGCATTTATCAACGAAGTGAAAGAGTTTCGGCATGTTTATTTCCTTACGCCGAATGGATTCTAATCCTACTAAAATAAAAATTTGAGGTCTCTTGAGGTAGAAAACATTTCCAACACAGATAAGCAATCGAATTTTTCAATCATGTTAGGTTAGAACGCTTTCGGCCATCATTAATGCGCAATTATTTATGGTTTCAGGCGTCACTTTGTGGAAGCGATTCATTTCAGAAAATAAATACTTGGTTATTCCACATATATTTTTTAATAAACACAACCCGGGTTCCGACTTACAAAGTCATCGTCAGGTCACCTGGAATAACCAAGTATTTATTTTCTGCAGCGCATTTATCTCAAAAAAGGGTGCTTGTTTTGTGATTATGAAAGTGCTGATAATTACGTTTGGCGAGAAAGGCGCATGCATCATGGTCCTTACAAAGGAGGGGGGGGGAGTCACGCTGGACCGGAATGGGCTTATGTGATTCTAGGACGTGTGACCTAGGGCCTCTGTAGCCGCGTGCAGCACGGAGATCCCTGGGGCGCCGATGGACCACTGAATCACTTCCGAAGACGCCAGTGGAGCGAAGGGCAATTTTCCGGCCGATGCGTTTGGATGATTCGATCGATTGCCGGAGGAGCCGGAGGGCGAGTCGATGAATGAATCCGGCACGTTGATGCCACCGACAGCAAAAGACGCACGAGCTGAGAAACGGTTCATTCTCGTGGCGGTGTCTTTGATCATTTCCCGTCACGGATGCGGCCATTTTCTTCTGGAAGCCGGATCGAATTGCCTTTTCGACGGCGGAAACATGGCTGGAGGTCAACAAGAAATCACCTCTAGCTGCAGGAATTTATCTCCAGGGCGAAATCTTTTCGATCGCTCGCACTTCATTCCCGAAAAAACTCAACCAGAGCAACCGAGCGTTCAAACCCTAAACTCAAATCTAGCGCCGGACATTCCACCTTCCCAACAGCTTCTATGGGACTTCTCGTCTCTTCTTCCAAGTTGCCCATTTGTTTCAGAGAGTTATGTTGTCCGTGCGTGAAATAAAATCTGTAGAAATGTGTACGATCTATATTGCAGCAAAGTATCCAGGAAACATTAAAATTTCGCGGCGTGGCGAAATTATGGTAGAGTTCCTCTACGAAGGGGTCGCAGTCAGTATTTTCGATCAAAACTGCGTGTCGCAAATCTGAAATAATATATCTTGTAGGAACGAAAGTGAAATAGTGAATTTCTCCTAGGTTTCCGTTACGGGTGCACATCTATTTGTATACATTTTCAGCCGGGTTTGCTTCCTTATCTCAAACTAAATGACATAGCTGCCGCATCATTTTTGCTGTTTTTTTTACTGCCACAAAGAATTAAAAAAATAGTTCTTTGTCTTTATTTAACATTTCATCCGACTGTGAGCGGTAAAAAGTGATCTCCGACCTGTGACATGAATTATAATTACTTCTCTGGGAATCCATATTGCATAGGTAGAAATACCCATAAGTGGAATGGCTTCCACTTCGTAGACGTTTATTTATTATTTTAATTGTTTTACTACTTTCTCATATTCTGGACGATTTTTTATTATGTAAATGACCACTAGTAGTGGTCATTGGAAGCTTGAACCCGCTGAACTAAGACCCGTTTCAAAGTATTACTTATGATTATTTGTGAAACTTTAGAGTGAGTCTCGAACTCATATCCTTGAACACGGGTAACTGTAAAGTTGACGAATAACCTTATTTGGTATTTGCGAACGGTCCTCAGAAGCTCTGGGCCTGATCTCAAATTACCATATTTTTAAACGCCAACTTCTTTTGTGATCATCTTAAAATGACATCGAAGACGATGAATAACTTAAAGGTTAATGTAATGAGAACCGTGGTCGCAAGCGATTTGACACCAATTTCTACGTTTCCACAACAGAATTTGCGTAACTTTAGAAATGCAGGAGAAATGATGTTGTAATTGGGATAGGTGTATCCGAGTACTTAATTAACACCATGTATGGTAATTTTTTCCAAAGGAAATATTAGATCACGTCACGATAATAAACGAATTATCGAGAACCAACATCTCGATCTAGAGGAGAAAAGAAAGGAAGTTATGTCTTTTTCCTCTCTCTCTCTCTCAATCCCTCCATTAATGTTTCGACTCTCTCCCATTTGTGCGTATTTCCCAACTATTAGACCCAGTCGGCTGTGCAGCGCGGCCGTCTCCTACGAAATGTGCGCGCCGCGAACCACGCGTGTTTTCCGCCTTCGGAGAAACTTCTTTTCTTTTCTAACCTGATCATATCTCCATTGGAAATTATTTATAAAATACATAGAAGCATCGCTGATTCTATCCTTGGGCTTCTGCAGTTTAGTGATCTTATCGTAGCTGTCTGCCTCAACCAAGGTGTGTGGTTTTTCGGGTACCAAATCTTCCTAGAAAACTACACATTCCTCACGGAAAGGAACTGCCCCCCCCCCCCAAATCCCTGATTTGTGAATTTCACACATCGCGTACGGATTAGTACGAGTTGAGCTCAAACCTATGAAAGCAACCTTCGGGGCGACTGCTGTGGATGGTAATTATAGCTGCCCATTACAGGGGAGTTTCCACTCTATTTTCAACTAAGGCAAAACAATAAAGTTAGAGAAAAAATGATTCCCCACAGTGATCTCAAGCACCTCTTCGAGACAGAAAGAATCATTTCTAAAGGGACGAAATTATGAGACATGAAACATTTAAGGAATAAAATATTTGTGAGGAGTAATCCAGGTGGCGTATGTCACGTGTAGCGATAAAAACAAAAATCTCAAACTTGAAATCATTTAAATGAAATGAGCAGTCAAATGAAAAACACGCAGTACATATTATTCGCGCAAACGAGAAACTGAAATAAAACGACTTTCGACAACATTAAATCATTTCTCTTTTCAACTCTATTCACGTTCCATCTGAAGGGGTTGCGACGGAGGTTTTGGGAATAATCGATCATTACCGTGTCAATTACTCACTCATCGACGGTATTACTCTCAATTATCGACTGCGTTCACTAAATGTTGCTGAAACTAGCACTGATAATCTAAAATAACTTTTCCTATGCAATTAATTCCACCTCGGCGAAAAGATTAGCAGTCAATAATTGCTTTTATACATTGTGTGTGTGAACCGAAATAGTTAGAGGAGAAGCCACCAGTTTGTGAAAACCCACTCCAAAGGAACCCAGCGGCGTAAGAAATAATATGTCTCGGGTAAAGTACGAGAATATTACACATGAAATGGTAGAAGAAGGGTTTTAAATGTCGGGAGTAAATATACAATTGGAGGAGACCTCAGCGTAAAAAAATCGAACAGGGTGAAGATTCACCAATCCAATTCCTCGCTCTCTTTTTACAAGACTGCCCAAAAGATGTAGAAATTTTTTCAGAGTTCATAATAGTTTCTTATAAACTCTGGACAAATTTTAAGCTATCAAATGGCTGAACTGATTTTGCTGGAGGAAGTTTCACAAGGATCACTATATATTCCCGAGGAAAATGTAGCGTAGGATAAATGACGCCACACAAAAATAAAAATACATAGGAATGAATAAAAATAAAAAAAACTTTAAAAATTGATGAGAAGAGTGCTAAATTCCAAAGAAACTGCGGAAAATTTTCAGAGCTTAAGAGGACGCCTCGATAGCTTAACTGGCTAAAGCACTCGACCGGATATTGAGGGATCTGGGTTCGAATCTCAGTCAAGGCGAATGATTTTTACACTCTGAAATTGTTGCATTGAGAAGAGTGCTAGTTTAGTTGACGGAAAACGACTTATATTTTCTAAATTAATATCATAAATAAAAGCAAAAAATCAAAACATTTTTGAAAAATACGACTGTAAGAAAATAAACGAACTAGCATTAAAAAAAGCAAACTGATTATTGTCCTTTGACTAATTGAAATGTCGATCGCAGCCAGGAGGTGACCTTAAGAATTGTTACGTCGCTTTAGTAGGCCCAGACTTGCTATACACACATTTCAACCAAAGAACGTATTTTCCACAGCGAGAGTGCGCTATTTTATGCTTGACAAGTGGCAATAATCCTTTACGTAGAGCACTCTTCAATGCACACCACCTCTTCTTCACTTTAACAACTTGTTGTTTATCTATTAAGTTCGTTTTTTTAATTTCGTCTTTTTAGTTAAGTCCTGTTAATTTCATTTTTATTGCACGTTTTTTTATCTATTTAGCTTCATACAGGGTTCGTCCTGAAAATAAGTGTACTGAGCTCAGGAAAAAAAATTTATTACACTTTTACATATCTTAAGCTAATATTCCTGAAAATAGGACCCTTGTGAGTCGATCCACTTGTTCCAGCGGCGTTCCCATTCCTGGAACGCTCCCGCGAAGGCATCATCGAGAACCTCTCGAAGACACGTCGTCACGGCCTCTTTGACGGCGTCCAAAGTCCCGTATCGCGTTCCTTTCAAACTCCTCTTTATCTTCGGGAACAGAAAGAAGTCCGGTGGTGCCAAGTCCGGGCTGTAGGGCGGGTGCGGCAGCGTTGCCACGCCGTGCTTGGCCAAGAAGTCCGACACGACAAGCGCGGTGTGAGACGGCGCATTGTCGTGATGCAGCCGCCAGATGTTTTTGATCGCTCGCCAGATGTTTTTAATCTCGTGCACTATTGTTTTTGGCACATTACACTGCTCTGCTATCATCCGAACACTAAGACGACGATCAGAGTTCAGTACATCGCGAACTTTTCGCACATTTTCGTCGGTGAGTGTCGTTGATGGGCGTCCAGGCCGTGGTTCGTCGTCGACCTCTTCTCTGCCCTCCACGAACATCTTGTGCCACCGAAAGATCATGTTTCTGGACATGGCTGACTCCCCGTAAGCCTGGTTAATCATACCGACAGTTTCGGTAGACGATTTCCCAAGCTTTACCGCAAATTTGATGGAATAACGCTGCTCCAAAAACTTCGGTATCGCGTTCCGTGACGTGGGTCGAGCGTGGAGGTTCGCGTTAACAGAGCTCCTCACTACACCACAGCTCAGAGCCGACTGCCTTTTTCAGCGTCGCTTGCCAACATACCCCCCTCCAATCGCAGCCCGTCAGAGCGGTGCTGGGCGCGCCTGGAGCGGCGGAAAAAAATCAGTACACTTATTTTCCAGACGAACCCTGTACATTCACCCAAGGGGGTGAATTGTCTCGACTGCCCATTGCTTTAGGAATAATTAACACTATTATTACCTAACCAACGCTCACTTCCGATATTCGGCCAATCCGTGATCTGAACGCGAATTTGCAAGATTTGTTGTTTCTTCGGCGCACGATTGCGTATAATTCTTCGGGGATTTTCCACCGGGTCATGGTTTCAGCTCGGGACATTTCGATGGATTCTTACTCCATCATCGTCCTCAGGACGGTAGTCGTAGAGTTAGCTTTTTAATTATGCAGTCCATGCACTCACAAGAAATATCACTCGCCACGTGACATGCGCATTTATGAAGAGTGAAATATGGAAAATATAAGTTTTTTAGATGCGTCGCCTTCCTTTCTCCCTCAGCTTCTTCACTCCAAAACTTTCTCCTTCGAAGGAACTTGAAGCGTTCCCCCAAGCCATAGATACAAGCCCATTAAACCCATACACTCCCATTAAGCGGAATGAATCGCTCCACTCATCTCCTTCCTTCCTTCCTTCTGATTATTCTCGTAAACTATTGTTCGCATGCAGAAATCAAGGCAGTGATTTTTTTCCATCAATTCCCGCTAAATGATCTTCAAGAGTTAAGTTCAAAAGCCCTGTCTCATGGACCACCCGAGCGACCGACGCTTTCGAAGAGCGTATCGTCCGGGAGGATCGCCGGACATCGATCGTTGGCGGTGGATTTGATCGGGGTCGCTCCTCCCAAATGAAGACGTGGATTTCCCGAGATGGTAGGTTTCGGGCCCGGGCGGGACGAGGGCGAGCACTCGGTCCCCTCCGATCATACGTAGTACATACAATTGGGACCCCGAGGTTACGAGAGAGTTTAATCCCGATAAAAGTACGAAAATATTCCACACGAGGAAGACTCATCATCCGCAATGATGGGGAGGACGCTAAATCTTCAAATCGCACCTAAATATGATGTAGTCATTGAAAATTGCTTCGGCAATTACGGAAATGTACGTATTGGAGAGAAGAGAAAAAAGGGTATCATTACACGATGACTCGAGAGATATGAAGCATGTGAATATAAAATGAACGTACCTACGGTCGTGAAGCGAAATGAAAACGAGATAGCCGAGACCAGGAACTTGATTGGCAGTAGGATGCAAAGGGGGTGGGGGAATACAACAAAGTCACGAGTAAGGGGAAGGGTAGGGAACACACACGAGGTCACTTGGGTGTGTTTGAGAAACAGTGACCCACGTATATCTCAATTACGCACAAAAAGGCAAACTTAATGATAAAAAAACAAACTTACTCGATCACTAGGGTGTGTTAAGGAATAACAGTCACTCTCGTGAATCGCATTCACACACACACTCAGGGTTTCCAAGGATCCCTCCTCTGCCAGGGACCCGTCAATCACATAGATGAATGCAAAGCTATAAAACGGATGTAACGAAACAGAAAGGACTCACGTCAACACGCAATCACTCGGGTGAGTTAGACCTTTGTGAATCGCATTCACCCACACATTCAGGGTTTACAAGGATCACTGGCATAGGAGGAATCCTTGTATTATCTGAGTGTGTGTGTGTGTGTGAAACAAGTGTAGCATTGCATTGAGACGCCGGGGATCTCTCCTATCTCCATTCCTTCAATATCCTACCACTACCCAATCACTCGCCTATCCTTAATGGCGCAAATGGCCTTAGGTGTCGGTCATCCCCCTGATAACTAACTGCTATGACCAACCCAACACTAAGGTCTACGCTACATTTGTGTAATTTCTTTATTTAATGTTTTTCTTTATCTGCATTACATCTATGGACCATTTTCTTTTCTCATGGCTATTCCTTATAAGACTGCACGCCCTCTTTTGAGGAGTTCCTTATGTTTGATGGAGAGGATTTGTAGCCGTATTTATTAATTCAAGAATCTTAATATTCACTCAATTTAAATGGAGAGAAGTGCGATTTCAATCGAAGTGGTATTTTTATGCGTATTACTCTTTAGCCGACAGACATTTTCTTTGTTCTAGGAGCCCACAGGGTAAATATTTAGTCTATAGATAAAGCTGATTTGATTTTTCAAACATTCCCCAGCGTAATGATGAAAGGAATGTTAGCTCTCTCCAATCTGCCCTCTTCCAATCCTCTCCGTGATATGTCCGACCATGTTGGTGAAACAAGAGAAAAAAGTTGATAAACTCATCGATTCATCGTTGCTCCCTCACCTATTTTCTATTATGGCTGGATTTACCGCTTTGCGCTAATAGACTAATAATTCTCCGCCAGGAGCACAATGGTCGTACCAATCTTGCCTCTTGGCGAAATTTAAAGACGTGCCATAGGAACCACTTTGTAAAAAACGAACCCATTTGCATCACAATTCATCTCCTAGTTATTTAGATGGGTTTCAAAAAGTAAAGATAGAAAATATAACAAATCCTTTGAAAATTTCATTCTGCTGTGACCATTTTTACAAAACTGAAGGTTCGATTACTAATTACAAATTATATTGGTAAAGTTTAGCACTGAAGTAATCTAAAACCAATTTGAAATGTAGATCTATGTAAAATTATAAAATCAACATAGTGAAAAAATAATCTCAGACGATTTCTCCGCCGGAATGTATTTTAGCGTCCCCATTCGATTGATTTCATTCAGTTTTGATTGGGACCACCAAATATTTTTCGGCGTGCCTCGTCTTTTTCGAGGCGTTTACTTGTCACACCGTCCTTACTTCTCTGAGAATATACGAGTAGCTATTATTTCTAAGCCAGCCAATTAAAAGGCG